>NW_026046837.1:0-346428 GCF_023864275.1 Schistocerca cancellata
GAATGACATCGCCAAGCATGACATTCTACTACAAAATGCATACAAAACAGTGTTCCGCCTACACATTCAGTAAACCTCTGATGCAAGTAGAGCATTCTTTATCGGTTGTAGAACTTCCCCTTCATTCAGTGCACTGCCATTTGTTAGATGCTGCTCGAGCTAGCTCTGCTCTCAGCAGCAACGTTAAAAAAATGAATGCCTTCTGTGAGGGTCGAACTCACGACCCCTGGTTTACGAGACCAGTGCTCTACCACTGAGCTAAGAAGGCCGCAGCTTTGCCTTCGTGAGCTACTCCCGAATTGTCACGTCATCATACTGAATCTTACAGCCCTCGACCAGATATCGGATTTGACACACACATGCTGCTGGGGGTGTCCACCTTACCGTTTTCCAAGTCTCTTCACTGTTTCACCCTTACGATCGACGACGAGCGTCAAGCCACAAAAGGTTTGCGGTCTGCGAAAAACTTGACCTAGTGCACAGCTGGTGGGATAGCGTGGCTCTACTGTAAGACGCGCCTTTCGACTCCTCTCTCCGGCTACAGTATGCTGTCGTCCACAGTGGCACTGAAGTTGCCCATTGGGCTTCATGTAAGGCGACTGCACGCCGCTCGGCCAACAGCGGCCTACTGCAGACCGACACTTAAGAGACGCCAAATGCAGATCGACATCGAGAGAGAGGCCCTGTCACATGGCACTCGCGGTGTATACGCTGAAATGAAATGTAAATAATACATCTTTTGTAGTGGTCGTCGCTCTATTGCAGTGTCACACATGCCGAATGAATAGGAAAACAGTAGAACGTCCGCATAGGGCCATGCTTTTACCTCCACTGTCACGTGGCTGAATGTGTATAACGCTGTGTGGCATCATTCAAACACAGCCAAACTGTCACTCTAGCTGTGTATCTCTATCAAAGTGGACATATGTCTTCACCTCGGTGGCGATTAAAACGATTTCGCCCCCGGGTGGGCTCGAACCACCAACCTTTCGGTTAACAGCCGAACGCGCTAGCCGATTGCGCCACGGAGGCCTTGACTTGCGGTCACTCCTGCTCTCTTTATCAATGCAACTCGTATACTTTCTGCAGGCACCTCGCAGAATGGTAGTATCTGCTTACGCCTCTTCACATGGATAACGTGCATGCACACTGTAGCGGAGCTCATTACCGAATGACATCGCCAAGCATGAAATTCTACTACAAAATGCATACAAAACAGTGTTCCGCCTACACATTCAGTAAACCTCTGATGCAAGAAGAGCATTCTTTATCGGTTGTAGAACTTCCCCTTCATTCAGTGCACTGCCATTTGTTAGATGCTGCTCGAGCTAGCTCTGCTCTCAGCAGCAACGTTAAAAAAATGAATGCCTTCTGTGAGGGTCGAACTCACGACCCCTGGTTTACGAGACCAGTGCTCTACCACTGAGCTAAGAAGGCCGCAGCTTTGCCTTCGTGAGCTACTCCCGAATTGTCACGTCATCATACTGAATCTTACAGCCCTCGACCAGATATCGGATTTGACACACACATGCTGCTGGGGGTGTCCACCTTACCGTTTTCCAAGTCTCTTCACTGTTTCACCCTTACGATCGACGACGAGCGTCAAGCCACCAAAGGTTTGCGGTCTGCGAAAAACTTGACCTAGTGCACAGCTTGTGGGATAGCGTGGCTCTACTGTGAAACGCGCCTTTCGACTCCTCTCTCCGGCTACAGTATGCTGTCGTCCACAGTGGCACTGAAGTTGCCCATTGGGCTTCATGTAAGGCGACTGCACGCCGCTCGGCCAACAGCGGCCTACTGCAGACCGACACTTAAGAGACGCCAAATGCAGATCGACATCGAGAGAGAGGCCCTGTCACATGGCACTCGCGGTGTATACGCTGAAATGAAATGTAAATAATACATCTTTTGTAGTGGTCGTCGCTCTATTGCAGTGTCACACATGCCGAATGAATAGGAAAACAGTAGAACGTCCGCATAGGGCCATGCTTTTACCTCCACTGTCACGTGGCTGAATGTGTATAACGCTGTGTGGCATCATTCAAACACAGCCAAACTGTCACTCTAGCTGTGTATCTCTATCAAAGTGGACATATGTCATCACCTCGGTGGCGATTAAAACGATTTCGCCCCCGGGTGGGCTCGAACCACCAACCTTTCGGTTAACAGCCGAACGCGCTAGCCGATTGCGCCACGGAGGCCTTGACTTGCGGTTACTCCTGCTCTCTTTATCAATGCAACTCGTATACTTTCTGCAGGCACCTCGCAGAATGGTAGTATCTGCTTACGCCTCTGCACATGGATAACGTGCATGCACACTGTAGCGGAGCTCATTACCGAATGACATCGCCAAGCATGACATTCTACTACAAAATGCATACAAAACAGTGTTCCGCCTACACATTCAGTAAACCTCTGATGCAAGTAGAGCATTCTTTATCGGTTGTAGAACTTCCCCTTCATTCAGTGCACTGCCATTTGTTAGATGCTGCTCGAGCTAGCTCTGCTCTCAGCAGCAACGTTAAAAAAATGAATGCCTTCTGTGAGGGTCGAACTCACGACCCCTGGTTTACGAGACCAGTGCTCTACCACTGAGCTAAGAAGGCCGCAGCTTTGCCTTCGTGAGCTACTCCCGAATTGTCACGTCATCATACTGAATCTTACAGCCCTCGACCAGATATCGGATTTGACACACACATGCTGCTGGGGGTGTCCACCTTACCGTTTTCCAAGTCTCTTCACTGTTTCACCCTTACGATCGACGACGAGCGTCAAGCCACCAAAGGTTTGCGGTCTGCGAAAAACTTGACCTAGTGCACAGCTGGTGGGATAGCGTGGCTCTACTGTAAGACGCGCCTTTCGACTCCTCTCTCCGGCTACAGTATTCTGTCGTCCACAGTGGCACTGAAGTTGCCCATTGGGCTTCATGTAAGGCGACTGCACGCCGCTCGGCCAACAGCGGCCTACTGCAGACCGACACTTAAGAGACGCCAAATGCAGATCGACATCGAGAGAGAGGCCCTGTCACATGGCACTCGCGGTGTATACGCTGAAATGAAATGTAAATAATACATCTTTTGTAGTGGTCGTCGCTCTATTGCAGTGTCACACATGCCGAATGAATAGGAAAACAGTAGAACGTCCGCATAGGGCCATGCTTTTACCTCCACTGTCACGTGGCTGAATGTGTATAACGCTGTGTGGCATCATTCAAACACAGCCAAACTGTCACTCTAGCTGTGTATCTCTATCAAAGTGGACATATGTCATCACCTCGGTGGCGATTAAAACGATTTCGCCCCCGGGTGGGCTCGAACCACCAACCTTTCGGTTAACAGCCGAACGCGCTAGCCGATTGCGCCACGGAGGCCTTGACTTGCGGTTACTCCTGCTCTCTTTATCAATGCAACTCGTATACTTTCTGCAGGCACCTCGCAGAATGGTAGTATCTGCTTACGCCTCTGCACATGGATAACGTGCATGCACACTGTAGCGGAGCTCATTACCGAATGACATCGCCAAGCATGACATTCTACTACAAAATGCATACAAAACAGTGTTCCGCCTACACATTCAGTAAACCTCTGATGCAAGTAGAGCATTCTTTATCGGTTGTAGAACTTCCCCTTCATTCAGTGCACTGCCATTTGTTAGATGCTGCTCGAGCTAGCTCTGCTCTCAGCAGCAACGTTAAAAAAATGAATGCCTTCTGTGAGGGTCGAACTCACGACCCCTGGTTTACGAGACCAGTGCTCTACCACTGAGCTAAGAAGGCCGCAGCTTTGCCTTCGTGAGCTACTCCCGAATTGTCACGTCATCATACTGAATCTTACAGCCCTCGACCAGATATCGGATTTGACACACACATGCTGCTGGGGGTGTCCACCTTACCGTTTTCCAAGTCTCTTCACTGTTTCACCCTTACGATCGACGACGAGCGTCAAGCCACCAAAGGTTTGCGGTCTGCGAAAAACTTGACCTAGTGCACAGCTTGTGGGATAGCGTGGCTCTACTGTGAAACGCGCCTTTCGACTCCTCTCTCCGGCTACAGTATGCTGTCGTCCACAGTGGCACTGAAGTTGCCCATTGGGCTTCATGTAAGGCGACTGCACGCCGCTCGGCCAACAGCGGCCTACTGCAGACCGACACTTAAGAGACGCCAAATGCAGATCGACATCGAGAGAGAGGCCCTGTCACATGGCACTCGCGGTGTATACGCTGAAATGAAATGTAAATAATACATCTTTTGTAGTGGTCGTCGCTCTACTGCAGTGTCACACATGCCGAATGAATAGGAAAACAGTAGAACGTCCGCATAGGGCCATGCTTTTACCTCCACTGTCACGTGGCTGAATGTGTATAAGGCTGTGTGGCATCATTCAAACACAGCCTAACTGTCACTCTAGCTGTGTATCTCTATCAAAGTGGACATATGTCATCACCTCGGTGGCGATTAAAACGATTTCGCCCCCGGGTGGGCTCGAACCACCAACCTTTCGGTTAACAGCCGAACGCGCTAGCCGATTGCGCCACGGAGGCCTTGACTTGCGGTTACTCCTGCTCTCTTTATCAATGCAACTCGTATACTTTCTGCAGGCACCTCGCAGAATGGTAGTATCTGCTTACGCCTCTTCACATGGATAACGTGCATGCACACTGTAGCGGAGCTCATTACCGAATGACATCGCCAAGCATGAAATTCTACTACAAAATGCATACAAAACAGTGTTCCGCCTACACATTCAGTAAACCTCTGATGCAAGTAGAGCATTCTTTATCGGTTGTAGAACTTCCCCTTCATTCAGTGCACTGCCATTTGTTAGATGCTGCTCGAGCTAGCTCTGCTCTCAGCAGCAACGTTAAAAAAATGAATGCCTTCTGTGAGGGTCGAACTCACGACCCCTGGTTTACGAGACCAGTGCTCTACCACTGAGCTAAGAAGGCCGCAGCTTTGCCTTCGTGAGCTACTCCCGAATTGTCACGTCATCATACTGAATCTTACAGCCCTCGACCAGATATCGGATTTGACACACACATGCTGCTGGGGGTGTCCACCTTACCGTTTTCCAAGTCTCTTCACTGTTTCACCCTTACGATCGACGACGAGCGTCAAGCCACCAAAGGTTTGCGGTCTGCGAAAAACTTGACCTAGTGCACAGCTTGTGGGATAGCGTGGCTCTACTGTGAAACGCGCCTTTCGACTACTCTCTCCGGCTACAGTATGCTGTCGTCCACAGTGGCACTGAAGTTGCCCATTGGGCTTCATGTAAGGCGACTGCACGCCGCTCGGCCAACAGCGGCCTACTGCAGACCGACACTTAAGAGACGCCAAATGCAGATCGACATCGAGAGAGAGGCCCTGTCACATGGCACTCGCGGTGTATACGCTGAAATGAAATGTAAATAATACATCTTTTGTAGTGGTCGTCGCTCTACTGCAATGTCACACGTGCCGAATGAATAGGAAAACAGTAGAACGTCCGCATAGGGCCATGTTTTTACCTCCACTGTCACGTGGCTGAATGTGTATAAGGGTGTGTGGCATCATTCAAACACAGCCAAACTGTCACTCTAGCTGTGTATCTCTATCAAAGTGGACATATGTCTTCACCTCGGTGGCGATTAAAACGATTTCGCCCCCGGGTGGGCTCGAACCACCAACCTTTCGGTTAACAGCCGAACGCGCTAGCCGATTGCGCCACGGAGGCCTTGACTTGCGGTCACTCCTGCTCTCTTTATCAATGCAACTCGTATACTTTCTGCAGGCACCTCGCAGAATGGTAGTATCTGCTTACGCCTCTTCACATGGATAACGTGCATGCACACTGTAGCGGAGCTCATTAACGAATGACATCGCCAAGCATGACATTCTACTACAAAATGCATACAAAACAGTGTTCCGCCTACACATTCAGTAAACCTCTGATGCAAGTAGAGCATTCTTTATCGGTTGTAGAACTTCCCCTTCATTCAGTGCACTGCCATTTGTTAGATGCTGCTCGAGCTAGCTCTGCTCTCAGCAGCAACGTTAAAAGAATGAATGCCTTCTGTGAGGGTCGAACTCACGACCCCTGGTTTACGAGACCAGTGCTCTACCACAGAGCTAAGAAGGCCGCAGCTTTGCCTTCGTGAGCTACTCCTGAATTGTCACGTCATCATACTGAATCTTACAGCCCTCGACCAGATATCGGATTTGACACACACATGCTGCTGGGGGTGTCCACCTTACCGTTTTCCAACTCTCTTCACTGTTTCATCCTTACGATCGACGACGAGCGTCAAGCCACCAAAGGTTTGCGGTCTGCGAAAAACTTGACCTAGTGCACAGCTTGTGGGATAGCGTGGCTCTACTGTGAAACGCGCCTTTCGACTCCTCTCTCCGGCTACAGTATGCTGTCGTCCACAGTGGCACTGAAGTTGCCCATTGGGCTTCATGTAAGGCGACTGCACGCCGCTCGGCCAACAGCGGCCTACTGCAGACCGACACTTAAGAGACGCCAAATGCAGATCGACATCGAGAGAGAGGCCCTGTCACATGGCACTCGCGGTGTATACGCTGAAATGAAATGTAAATAATACATCTTTTGTAGTGGTCGTCGCTCTACTGCAATGTCACACGTGCCGAATGAATAGGAAAACAGTAGAACGTCCGCATAGGGCCATGTTTTTACCTCCACTGTCACGTGGCTGAATGTGTATAAGGGTGTGTGGCATCATTCAAACACAGCCAAACTGTCACTCTAGCTGTGTATCTCTATCAAAGTGGACATATGTCTTCACCTCGGTGGCGATTAAAACGATTTCGCCCCCGGGTGGGCTCGAACCACCAACCTTTCGGTTAACAGCCGAACGCGCTAGCCGATTGCGCCACGGAGGCCTTGACTTGCGGTCACTCCTGCTCTCTTTATCAATGCAACTCGTATACTTTCTGCAGGCACCTCGCAGAATGGTAGTATCTGCTTACGCCTCTTCACATGGATAACGTGCATGCACACTGTAGCGGAGCTCATTAACGAATGACATCGCCAAGCATGACATTCTACTACAAAATGCATACAAAACAGTGTTCCGCCTACACATTCAGTAAACCTCTGATGCAAGTAGAGCATTCTTTATCGGTTGTAGAACTTCCCCTTCATTCAGTGCACTGCCATTTGTTAGATGCTGCTCGAGCTAGCTCTGCTCTCAGCAGCAACGTTAAAAGAATGAATGCCTTCTGTGAGGGTCGAACTCACGACCCCTGGTTTACGAGACCAGTGCTCTACCACAGAGCTAAGAAGGCCGCAGCTTTGCCTTCGTGAGCTACTCCTGAATTGTCACGTCATCATACTGAATCTTACAGCCCTCGACCAGATATCGGATTTGACACACACATGCTGCTGGGGGTGTCCACCTTACCGTTTTCCAACTCTCTTCACTGTTTCATCCTTACGATCGACGACGAGCGTCAAGCCACCAAAGGTTTGCGGTCTGCGAAAAACTTGACCTAGTGCACAGCTTGTGGGATAGCGTGGCTCTACTGTGAAACGCGCCTTTCGACTCCTCTCTCCGGCTACAGTATGCTGTCGTCCACAGTGGCACTGAAGTTGCCCATTGGGCTTCATGTAAGGCGACTGCACGCCGCTCGGCCAACAGCGGCCTACTGCAGACCGACACTTAAGAGACGCCAAATGCAGATCGACATCGAGAGAGAGGCCCTGTCACATGGCACTCGCGGTGTATACGCTGAAATGAAATGTAAATAATACATCTTTTGTAGTGGTCGTCGCTCTACTGCAATGTCACACGTGCCGAATGAATAGGAAAACAGTAGAACGTCCGCATAGGGCCATGTTTTTACCTCCACTGTCACGTGGCTGAATGTGTATAACGCTGTGTGGCATCATTCAAACACAGCCAAACTGTCACTCTAGCTGTGTATCTCTATCAAAGTGGACATATGTCTTCACCTCGGTGGCGATTAAAACGATTTCGCCCCCGGGTGGGCTCGAACCACCAACCTTTCGGTTAACAGCCGAACGCGCTAGCCGATTGCGCCACGGAGGCCTTGACTTGCGGTTACTCCTGCTCTCTTTATCAATGCAACTCGTATACTTTCTGCAGGCACCTCGCAGAATGGTAGTATCTGCTTACGCCTCTTCACATGGATAACGTGCATGCACACTGTAGCGGAGCTCATTACCGAATGACATCGCCAAGCATGAAATTCTACTACAAAATGCATACAAAACAGTGTTCCGCCTACACATTCAGTAAACCTCTGATGCAAGTAGAGCATTCTTTATCGGTTGTAGAACTTCCCCTTCATTCAGTGCACTGCCATTTGTTAGATGCTGCTCGAGCTAGCTCTGCTCTCAGCAGCAACGTTAAAAAAATGAATGCCTTCTGTGAGGGTCGAACTCACGACCCCTGGTTTACGAGACCAGTGCTCTACCACAGAGCTAAGAAGGCCGCAGCTTTGCCTTCGTGAGCTACTCCCGAATTGTCACGTCATCATACTGAATCTTACAGCCCTCGACCAGAAGTCGGATTTGACACACACATGCTGCTGGGGGTGTCCACCTTACCGTTTTCCAACTCTCTTCACTGTTTCACCCTTACGATCGACGACGAGCGTCAAGCCACCAAAGGTTTGCGGTCTGCGAAAAACTTGACCTAGTGCACAGCTTGTGGGATAGCGTGGCTCTACTGTGAAACGCGCCTTTCGACTCCTCTCTCCGGCTACAGTATGCTGTCGTCCACAGTGGCACTGAAGTTGCCCATTGGGCTTCATGTAAGGCGACTGCACGCCGCTCGGCCAACAGCGGCCTACTGCAGACCGACACTTAAGAGACGCCAAATGCAGATCGACATCGAGAGAGAGGCCCTGTCACATGGCACTCGCGGTGTATACGCTGAAATGAAATGTAAATAATACATCTTTTGTAGTGGTCGTCGCTCTACTGCAGTGTCACACATGCCGAATGAATAGGAAAACAGTAGAACGTCCGCATAGGGCCATGCTTTTACCTCCACTGTCACGTGGCTGAAGGTGTATAAGGCTGTGTGGCATCATTCAAACACAGCCTAACTGTCACTCTAGCTGTGTATCTCTATCAAAGTGGACATATGTCATCACCTCGGTGGCGATTAAAACGATTTCGCCCCCGGGTGGGCTCGAACCACCAACCTTTCGGTTAACAGCCGAACGCGCTAGCCGATTGCGCCACGGAGGCCTTGACTTGCGGTTACTCCTGCTCTCTTTATCAATGCAACTCGTATACTTTCTGCAGGCACCTCGCAGAATGGTAGTATCTGCTTACGCCTCTTCACATGGATAACGTGCATGCACACTGTAGCGGAGCTCATTACCGAATGACATCGCCAAGCATGAAATTCTACTACAAAATGCATACAAAACAGTGTTCCGCCTACACATTCAGTAAACCTCTGATGCAAGTAGAGCATTCTTTATCGGTTGTAGAACTTCCCCTTCATTCAGTGCACTGCCATTTGTTAGATGCTGCTCGAGCTAGCTCTGCTCTCAGCAGCAAAGTTAAAAAAAATGAATGCCTTCTGTGAGGGTCGAACTCACGACCCCTGGTTTACGAGACCAGTGCTCTACCACAGAGCTAAGAAGGCCGCAGCTTTGCCTTCGTGAGCTACTCCCGAATTGTCACGTCATCATACTGAATCTTACAGCCCTCGACCAGAAGTCGGATTTGACACACACATGCTGCTGGGGGTGTCCACCTTACCGTTTTCCAACTCTCTTCACTGTTTCACCCTTACGATCGACGACGAGCGTCAAGCCACCAAAGGTTTGCGGTCTGCGAAAAACTTGACCTAGTGCACAGCTTGTGGGATAGCGTGGCTCTACTGTGAAACGCGCCTTTCGACTCCTCTCTCCGGCTACAGTATGCTGTCGTCCACAGTGGCACTGAAGTTGCCCATTGGGCTTCATGTAAGGCGACTGCACGCCGCTCGGCCAACAGCGGCCTACTGCAGACCGACACTTAAGAGACGCCAAATGCAGATCGACATCGAGAGAGAGGCCCTGTCACATGGCACTCGCGGTGTATACGCTGAAATGAAATGTAAATAATACATCTTTTGTAGTGGTCGTCGCTCTACTGCAGTGTCACACATGCCGAATGAATAGGAAAACAGTAGAACGTCCGCATAGGGCCATGCTTTTACCTCCACTGTCACGTGGCTGAATGTGTATAAGGCTGTGTGGCATCATTCAAACACAGCCTAACTGTCACTCTAGCTGTGTATCTCTATCAAAGTGGACATATGTCATCACCTCGGTGGCGATTAAAACGATTTCGCCCCCGGGTGGGCTCGAACCACCAACCTTTCGGTTAACAGCCGAACGCGCTAGCCGATTGCGCCACGGAGGCCTTGACTTGCGGTTACTCCTGCTCTCTTTATCAATGCAACTCGTATACTTTCTGCAGGCACCTCGCAGAATGGTAGTATCTGCTTACGCCTCTTCACATGGATAACGTGCATGCACACTGTAGCGGAGCTCATTACCGAATGACATCGCCAAGCATGAAATTCTACTACAAAATGCATACAAAACAGTGTTCCGCCTACACATTCAGTAAACCTCTGATGCAAGTAGAGCATTCTTTATCGGTTGTAGAACTTCCCCTTCATTCAGTGCACTGCCATTTGTTAGATGCTGCTCGAGCTAGCTCTGCTCTCAGCAGCAACGTTAAAAAAATGAATGCCTTCTGTGAGGGTCGAACTCACGACCCCTGGTTTACGAGACCAGTGCTCTACCACTGAGCTAAGAAGGCCGCAGCTTTGCCTTCGTGAGCTACTCCCGAATTGTCACGTCATCATACTGAATCTTACAGCCCTCGACCAGAAGTCGGATTTGACACACACATGCTGCTGGGGGTGTCCACCTTACCGTTTTCCAACTCTCTTCACTGTTTCACCCTTACGATCGACGACGAGCGTCAAGCCACCAAAGGTTTGCGGTCTGCGAAAAACTTGACCTAGTGCACAGCTTGTGGGATAGCGTGGCTCTACTGTGAAACGCGCCTTTCGACTCCTCTCTCCGGCTACAGTATGCTGTCGTCCACAGTGGCACTGAAGTTGCCCATTGGGCTTCATGTAAGGCGACTGCACGCCGCTCGGCCAACAGCGGCCTACTGCAGACCGACACTTAAGAGACGCCAAATGCAGATCGACATCGAGAGAGAGGCCCTGTCACATGGCACTCGCGGTGTATACGCTGAAATGAAATGTAAATAATACATCTTTTGTAGTGGTCGTCGCTCTACTGCAATGTCACACGTGCCGAATGAATAGGAAAACAGTAGAACGTCCGCATAGGGCCATGTTTTTACCTCCACTGTCACGTGGCTGAATGTGTATAAGGGTGTGTGGCATCATTCAAACACAGCCAAACTGTCACTCTAGCTGTGTATCTCTATCAAAGTGGACATATGTCTTCACCTCGGTGGCGATTAAAACGATTTCGCCCCCGGGTGGGCTCGAACCACCAACCTTTCGGTTAACAGCCGAACGCGCTAGCCGATTGCGCCACGGAGGCCTTGACTTGCGGTCACTCCTGCTCTCTTTATCAATGCAACTCGTATACTTTCTGCAGGCACCTCGCAGAATGGTAGTATCTGCTTACGCCTCTTCACATGGATAACGTGCATGCACACTGTAGCGGAGCTCATTAACGAATGACATCGCCAAGCATGACATTCTACTACAAAATGCATACAAAACAGTGTTCCGCCTACACATTCAGTAAACCTCTGATGCAAGTAGAGCATTCTTTATCGGTTGTAGAACTTCCCCTTCATTCAGTGCACTGCCATTTGTTAGATGCTGCTCGAGCTAGCTCTGCTCTCAGCAGCAACGTTAAAAGAATGAATGCCTTCTGTGAGGGTCGAACTCACGACCCCTGGTTTACGAGACCAGTGCTCTACCACAGAGCTAAGAAGGCCGCAGCTTTGCCTTCGTGAGCTACTCCTGAATTGTCACGTCATCATACTGAATCTTACAGCCCTCGACCAGATATCGGATTTGACACACACATGCTGCTGGGGGTGTCCACCTTACCGTTTTCCAACTCTCTTCACTGTTTCATCCTTACGATCGACGACGAGCGTCAAGCCACCAAAGGTTTGCGGTCTGCGAAAAACTTGACCTAGTGCACAGCTTGTGGGATAGCGTGGCTCTACTGTGAAAC
This sequence comes from Schistocerca cancellata, assembly GCF_023864275.1. Lineage (NCBI taxonomy): Eukaryota > Metazoa > Arthropoda > Insecta > Orthoptera > Acrididae > Schistocerca > Schistocerca cancellata. The sequence continues at coordinate 12,206 of NW_026046837.1, forward strand.
GCGCCTTTCGACTCCTCTCTCCGGCTACAGTATGCTGTCGTCCACAGTGGCACTGAAGTTGCCCATTGGGCTTCATGTAAGGCGACTGCACGCCGCTCGGCCAACAGCGGCCTACTGCAGACCGACACTTAAGAGACGCCAAATGCAGATCGACATCGAGAGAGAGGCCCTGTCACATGGCACTCGCGGTGTATACGCTGAAATGAAATGTAAATAATACATCTTTTGTAGTGGTCGTCGCTCTACTGCAATGTCACACGTGCCGAATGAATAGGAAAACAGTAGAACGTCCGCATAGGGCCATGTTTTTACCTCCACTGTCACGTGGCTGAATGTGTATAAGGGTGTGTGGCATCATTCAAACACAGCCAAACTGTCACTCTAGCTGTGTATCTCTATCAAAGTGGACATATGTCTTCACCTCGGTGGCGATTAAAACGATTTCGCCCCCGGGTGGGCTCGAACCACCAACCTTTCGGTTAACAGCCGAACGCGCTAGCCGATTGCGCCACGGAGGCCTTGACTTGCGGTCACTCCTGCTCTCTTTATCAATGCAACTCGTATACTTTCTGCAGGCACCTCGCAGAATGGTAGTATCTGCTTACGCCTCTTCACATGGATAACGTGCATGCACACTGTAGCGGAGCTCATTAACGAATGACATCGCCAAGCATGACATTCTACTACAAAATGCATACAAAACAGTGTTCCGCCTACACATTCAGTAAACCTCTGATGCAAGTAGAGCATTCTTTATCGGTTGTAGAACTTCCCCTTCATTCAGTGCACTGCCATTTGTTAGATGCTGCTCGAGCTAGCTCTGCTCTCAGCAGCAACGTTAAAAGAATGAATGCCTTCTGTGAGGGTCGAACTCACGACCCCTGGTTTACGAGACCAGTGCTCTACCACAGAGCTAAGAAGGCCGCAGCTTTGCCTTCGTGAGCTACTCCTGAATTGTCACGTCATCATACTGAATCTTACAGCCCTCGACCAGATATCGGATTTGACACACACATGCTGCTGGGGGTGTCCACCTTACCGTTTTCCAACTCTCTTCACTGTTTCATCCTTACGATCGACGACGAGCGTCAAGCCACCAAAGGTTTGCGGTCTGCGAAAAACTTGACCTAGTGCACAGCTTGTGGGATAGCGTGGCTCTACTGTGAAACGCGCCTTTCGACTCCTCTCTCCGGCTACAGTATGCTGTCGTCCACAGTGGCACTGAAGTTGCCCATTGGGCTTCATGTAAGGCGACTGCACGCCGCTCGGCCAACAGCGGCCTACTGCAGACCGACACTTAAGAGACGCCAAATGCAGATCGACATCGAGAGAGAGGCCCTGTCACATGGCACTCGCGGTGTATACGCTGAAATGAAATGTAAATAATACATCTTTTGTAGTGGTCGTCGCTCTACTGCAATGTCACACGTGCCGAATGAATAGGAAAACAGTAGAACGTCCGCATAGGGCCATGTTTTTACCTCCACTGTCACGTGGCTGAATGTGTATAAGGCTGTGTGGCATCATTCAAACACAGCCAAACTGTCACTCTAGCTGTGTATCTCTATCAAAGTGGACATATGTCTTCACCTCGGTGGCGATTAAAACGATTTCGCCCCCAGGTGGGCTCGAACAACCAACCTTTCGGTTAACAGCCGAACGCGCTAGCGGATTGCGCCACGGAGGCCTTGACTTGCGGTCACTCCTGCTCTCTTTATCAATGCAACTCGTATACTTTCTGCAGGCACCTCGCAGAATGGTAGTATCTGCTTACGCCTCTTCACATGGATAACGTGCATGCACACTGTAGCGGAGCTCATTAACGAATGACATCGCCAAGCATGACATTCTACTACAAAATGCATACAAAACAGTGTTCCGCCTACACATTCAGTAAACCTCTGATGCAAGTAGAGCATTCTTTATCGGTTGTAGAACTTCCCCTTCATTCAGTGCACTGCCATTTGTTAGATGCTGCTCGAGCTAGCTCTGCTCTCAGCAGCAAAGTTAAAAAAAATGAATGCCTTCTGTGAGGGTCGAACTCACGACCCCTGGTTTACGAGACCAGTGCTCTACCACAGAGCTAAGAAGGCCGCAGCTTTGCCTTCGTGAGCTACTCCCGAATTGTCACGTCATCATACTGAATCTTACAGCCCTCGACCAGAAGTCGGATTTGACACACACATGCTGCTGGGGGTGTCCACCTTACCGTTTTCCAACTCTCTTCACTGTTTCACCCTTACGATCGACGACGAGCGTCAAGCCACCAAAGGTTTGCGGTCTGCGAAAAACTTGACCTAGTGCACAGCTTGTGGGATAGCGTGGCTCTACTGTGAAACGCGCCTTTCGACTCCTCTCTCCGGCTACAGTATGCTGTCGTCCACAGTGGCACTGAAGTTGCCCATTGGGCTTCATGTAAGGCGACTGCACGCCGCTCGGCCAACAGCGGCCTACTGCAGACCGACACTTAAGAGACGCCAAATGCAGATCGACATCGAGAGAGAGGCCCTGTCACATGGCACTCGCGGTGTATACGCTGAAATGAAATGTAAATAATACATCTTTTGTAGTGGTCGTCGCTCTACTGCAGTGTCACACATGCCGAATGAATAGGAAAACAGTAGAACGTCCGCATAGGGCCATGCTTTTACCTCCACTGTCACGTGGCTGAATGTGTATAAGGCTGTGTGGCATCATTCAAACACAGCCTAACTGTCACTCTAGCTGTGTATCTCTATCAAAGTGGACATATGTCATCACCTCGGTGGCGATTAAAACGATTTCGCCCCCGGGTGGGCTCGAACCACCAACCTTTCGGTTAACAGCCGAACGCGCTAGCCGATTGCGCCACGGAGGCCTTGACTTGCGGTTACTCCTGCTCTCTTTATCAATGCAACTCGTATACTTTCTGCAGGCACCTCGCAGAATGGTAGTATCTGCTTACGCCTCTTCACATGGATAACGTGCATGCACACTGTAGCGGAGCTCATTACCGAATGACATCGCCAAGCATGAAATTCTACTACAAAATGCATACAAAACAGTGTTCCGCCTACACATTCAGTAAACCTCTGATGCAAGTAGAGCATTCTTTATCGGTTGTAGAACTTCCCCTTCATTCAGTGCACTGCCATTTGTTAGATGCTGCTCGAGCTAGCTCTGCTCTCAGCAGCAACGTTAAAAAAATGAATGCCTTCTGTGAGGGTCGAACTCACGACCCCTGGTTTACGAGACCAGTGCTCTACCACTGAGCTAAGAAGGCCGCAGCTTTGCCTTCGTGAGCTACTCCCGAATTGTCACGTCATCATACTGAATCTTACAGCCCTCGACCAGAAGTCGGATTTGACACACACATGCTGCTGGGGGTGTCCACCTTACCGTTTTCCAACTCTCTTCACTGTTTCACCCTTACGATCGACGACGAGCGTCAAGCCACCAAAGGTTTGCGGTCTGCGAAAAACTTGACCTAGTGCACAGCTTGTGGGATAGCGTGGCTCTACTGTGAAACGCGCCTTTCGACTCCTCTCTCCGGCTACAGTATGCTGTCGTCCACAGTGGCACTGAAGTTGCCCATTGGGCTTCATGTAAGGCGACTGCACGCCGCTCGGCCAACAGCGGCCTACTGCAGACCGACACTTAAGAGACGCCAAATGCAGATCGACATCGAGAGAGAGGCCCTGTCACATGGCACTCGCGGTGTATACGCTGAAATGAAATGTAAATAATACATCTTTTGTAGTGGTCGTCGCTCTACTGCAATGTCACACGTGCCGAATGAATAGGAAAACAGTAGAACGTCCGCATAGGCCCATGTTTTTACCTCCACTGTCACGTGGCTGAATGTGTATAAGGGTGTGTGGCATCATTCAAACACAGCCAAACTGTCACTCTAGCTGTGTATCTCTATCAAAGTGGACATATGTCTTCACCTCGGTGGCGATTAAAACGATTTCGCCCCCGGGTGGGCTCGAACCACCAACCTTTCGGTTAACAGCCGAACGCGCTAGCCGATTGCGCCACGGAGGCCTTGACTTGCGGTCACTCCTGCTCTCTTTATCAATGCAACTCGTATACTTTCTGCAGGCACCTCGCAGAATGGTAGTATCTGCTTACGCCTCTTCACATGGATAACGTGCATGCACACTGTAGCGGAGCTCATTAACGAATGACATCGCCAAGCATGACATTCTACTACAAAATGCATACAAAACAGTGTTCCGCCTACACATTCAGTAAACCTCTGATGCAAGTAGAGCATTCTTTATCGGTTGTAGAACTTCCCCTTCATTCAGTGCACTGCCATTTGTTAGATGCTGCTCGAGCTAGCTCTGCTCTCAGCAGCAACGTTAAAAGAATGAATGCCTTCTGTGAGGGTCGAACTCACGACCCCTGGTTTACGAGACCAGTGCTCTACCACAGAGCTAAGAAGGCCGCAGCTTTGCCTTCGTGAGCTACTCCTGAATTGTCACGTCATCATACTGAATCTTACAGCCCTCGACCAGATATCGGATTTGACACACACATGCTGCTGGGGGTGTCCACCTTACCGTTTTCCAACTCTCTTCACTGTTTCATCCTTACGATCGACGACGAGCGTCAAGCCACCAAAGGTTTGCGGTCTGCGAAAAACTTGACCTAGTGCACAGCTTGTGGGATAGCGTGGCTCTACTGTGAAACGCGCCTTTCGACTCCTCTCTCCGGCTACAGTATGCTGTCGTCCAGAGTGGCACTGAAGTTGCCCATTGGGCTTCATGTAAGGCGACTGCACGCCGCTCGGCCAACAGCGGCCTACTGCAGACCGACACTTAAGAGACGCCAAATGCAGATCGACATCGAGAGAGAGGCCCTGTCACATGGCACTCGCGGTGTATACGCTGAAATGAAATGTAAATAATACATCTTTTGTAGTGGTCGTCGCTCTACTGCAATGTCACACTGCACGCCGCTCGGCCAACAGCGGCCTACTGCAGACCGACACTTAAGAGACGCCAAATGCAGATCGACATCGAGAGAGAGGCCCTGTCACATGGCACTCGCGGTGTATACGCTGAAATGAAATGTAAATAATACATCTTTTGTAGTGGTCGTCGCTCTACTGCAATGTCACACGTGCCGAATGAATAGGAAAACAGTAGAACGTCCGCATAGGGCCATGTTTTTACCTCCACTGTCACGTGGCTGAATGTGTATAAGGCTGTGTGGCATCATTCAAACACAGCCAAACTGTCACTCTAGCTGTGTATCTCTATCAAAGTGGACATATGTCTTCACCTCGGTGGCGATTAAAACGATTTCGCCCCCAGGTGGGCTCGAACAACCAACCTTTCGGTTAACAGCCGAACGCGCTAGCCGATTGCGCCACGGAGGCCTTGACTTGCGGTCACTCCTGCTCTCTTTATCAATGCAACTCGTATACTTTCTGCAGGCACCTCGCAGAATGGTAGTATCTGCTTACGCCTCTTCACATGGATAACGTGCATGCACACTGTAGCGGAGCTCATTAACGAATGACATCGCCAAGCATGACATTCTACTACAAAATGCATACAAAACATTGTTCCGCCTACACATTCAGTAAACCTCTGATGCAAGTAGAGAATTCTTTATCGGTTGTAGATCTTCCCCTTCATTCAGTGCACTGCCATTTGTTAGATGCTGCTCGAGCTAGCTCTGCTCTCAGCAGCAACGTTAAAAAATGAATGCCTTCTGTGAGGGTCGAACTCACGACCCCTGGTTTACGAGACCAGTGCTCTACCACAGAGCTAAGAAGGCCGCAGCTTTGCCTTCCTGAGCTACTCCCGAATTGTCACGTCATCATACTGAATCTTACAGCCCTCGACCAGATATCGGATTTGACACACACATGCTGCTGGGGGTGTCCACCTTACCGTTTTCCAACTCTCTTCACTGTTTCACCCTTACGATCGACGACGAGCGTCAAGCCACCAAAGGTTTGCGGTCTGCGAAAAACTTGACCTAGTGCACAGCTTGTGGGATAGCGTGGCTCTACTGTGAAACGCGCCTTTCGACTCCTCTCTCCGGCTACAGTATGCTGTCGTCCACAGTGGCACTGAAGTTGCCCATTGGGCTTCATGTAAGGCGACTGCACGCCGCTCGGCCAACAGCGGCCTACTGCAGACCGACACTTAAGAGACGCCAAATGCAGATCGACATCGAGAGAGAGGCCCTGTCACATGGCACTCGCGGTGTATACGCTGAAATGAAATGTAAATAATACATCTTTTGTAGTGGTCGTCGCTCTATTGCAGTGTCACACATGCCGAATGAATAGGAAAACAGTAGAACGTCCGCATAGGGCCATGCTTTTACCTCCACTGTCACGTGGCTGAATGTGTATAACGCTGTGTGGCATCATTCAAACACAGCCAAACTGTCACTCTAGCTGTGTATCTCTATCAAAGTGGACATATGTCTTCACCTCGGTGGCGATTAAAACGATTTCGCCCCCGGGTGGGCTCGAACCACCAACCTTTCGGTTAACAGCCGAACGCGCTAGCCGATTGCGCCACGGAGGCCTTGACTTGCGGTCACTCCTGCTCTCTTTATCAATGCAACTCGTATACTTTCTGCAGGCACCTCGCAGAATGGTAGTATCTGCTTACGCCTCTTCACATGGAAAACGTGCATGCACACTGTAGCGGAGCTCATTAACGAATGACATCGCCAAGCATGACATTCTACTACAAAATGCATACAAAACAGTGTTCCGCCTACACATTCAGTAAACCTCTGATGCAAGTAGAGCATTCTTTATCGGTTGTAGAACTTCCCCTTCATTCAGTGCACTGCCATTTGTTAGATGCTGCTCGAGCTAGCTCTGCTCTCAGCAGCAAAGTTAAAAAAAATGAATGCCTTCTGTGAGGGTCGAACTCACGACCCCTGGTTTACGAGACCAGTGCTCTACCACAGAGCTAAGAAGGCCGCAGCTTTGCCTTCGTGAGCTACTCCCGAATTGTCACGTCATCATACTGAATCTTACAGCCCTCGACCAGAAGTCGGATTTGACACACACATGCTGCTGGGGGTGTCCACCTTACCGTTTTCCAACTCTCTTCACTGTTTCACCCTTACGATCGACGACGAGCGTCAAGCCACCAAAGGTTTGCGGTCTGCGAAAAACTTGACCTAGTGCACAGCTTGTGGGATAGCGTGGCTCTACTGTGAAACGCGCCTTTCGACTCCTCTCTCCGGCTACAGTATGCTGTCGTCCACAGTGGCACTGAAGTTGCCCATTGGGCTTCATGTAAGGCGACTGCACGCCGCTCGGCCAACAGCGGCCTACTGCAGACCGACACTTAAGAGACGCCAAATGCAGATCGACATCGAGAGAGAGGCCCTGTCACATGGCACTCGCGGTGTATACGCTGAAATGAAATGTAAATAATACATCTTTTGTAGTGGTCGTCGCTCTACTGCAGTGTCACACATGCCGAATGAATAGGAAAACAGTAGAACGTCCGCATAGGGCCATGCTTTTACCTCCACTGTCACGTGGCTGAATGTGTATAAGGCTGTGTGGCATCATTCAAACACAGCCTAACTGTCACTCTAGCTGTGTATCTCTATCAAAGTGGACATATGTCATCACCTCGGTGGCGATTAAAACGATTTCGCCCCCGGGTGGGCTCGAACCACCAACCTTTCGGTTAACAGCCGAACGCGCTAGCCGATTGCGCCACGGAGGCCTTGACTTGCGGTTACTCCTGCTCTCTTTATCAATGCAACTCGTATACTTTCTGCAGGCACCTCGCAGAATGGTAGTATCTGCTTACGCCTCTTCACATGGATAACGTGCATGCACACTGTAGCGGAGCTCATTACCGAATGACATCGCCAAGCATGAAATTCTACTACAAAATGCATACAAAACAGTGTTCCGCCTACACATTCAGTAAACCTCTGATGCAAGTAGAGCATTCTTTATCGGTTGTAGAACTTCCCCTTCATTCAGTGCACTGCCATTTGTTAGATGCTGCTCGAGCTAGCTCTGCTCTCAGCAGCAACGTTAAAAAAATGAATGCCTTCTGTGAGGGTCGAACTCACGACCCCTGGTTTACGAGACCAGTGCTCTACCACTGAGCTAAGAAGGCCGCAGCTTTGCCTTCGTGAGCTACTCCCGAATTGTCACGTCATCATACTGAATCTTACAGCCCTCGACCAGAAGTCGGATTTGACACACACATGCTGCTGGGGGTGTCCACCTTACCGTTTTCCAACTCTCTTCACTGTTTCACCCTTACGATCGACGACGAGCGTCAAGCCACCAAAGGTTTGCGGTCTGCGAAAAACTTGACCTAGTGCACAGCTTGTGGGATAGCGTGGCTCTACTGTGAAACGCGCCTTTCGACTCCTCTCTCCGGCTACAGTATGCTGTCGTCCACAGTGGCACTGAAGTTGCCCATTGGGCTTCATGTAAGGCGACTGCACGCCGCTCGGCCAACAGCGGCCTACTGCAGACCGACACTTAAGAGACGCCAAATGCAGATCGACATCGAGAGAGAGGCCCTGTCACATGGCACTCGCGGTGTATACGCTGAAATGAAATGTAAATAATACATCTTTTGTAGTGGTCGTCGCTCTACTGCAATGTCACACGTGCCGAATGAATAGGAAAACAGTAGAACGTCCGCATAGGGCCATGTTTTTACCTCCACTGTCACGTGGCTGAATGTGTATAAGGGTGTGTGGCATCATTCAAACACAGCCAAACTGTCACTCTAGCTGTGTATCTCTATCAAAGTGGACATATGTCTTCACCTCGGTGGCGATTAAAACGATTTCGCCCCCGGGTGGGCTCGAACCACCAACCTTTCGGTTAACAGCCGAACGCGCTAGCCGATTGCGCCACGGAGGCCTTGACTTGCGGTCACTCCTGCTCTCTTTATCAATGCAACTCGTATACTTTCTGCAGGCACCTCGCAGAATGGTAGTATCTGCTTACGCCTCTTCACATGGATAACGTGCATGCACACTGTAGCGGAGCTCATTAACGAATGACATCGCCAAGCATGACATTCTACTACAAAATGCATACAAAACAGTGTTCCGCCTACACATTCAGTAAACCTCTGATGCAAGTAGAGCATTCTTTATCGGTTGTAGAACTTCCCCTTCATTCAGTGCACTGCCATTTGTTAGATGCTGCTCGAGCTAGCTCTGCTCTCAGCAGCAACGTTAAAAGAATGAATGCCTTCTGTGAGGGTCGAACTCACGACCCCTGGTTTACGAGACCAGTGCTCTACCACAGAGCTAAGAAGGCCGCAGCTTTGCCTTCGTGAGCTACTCCTGAATTGTCACGTCATCATACTGAATCTTACAGCCCTCGACCAGATATCGGATTTGACACACACATGCTGCTGGGGGTGTCCACCTTACCGTTTTCCAACTCTCTTCACTGTTTCATCCTTACGATCGACGACGAGCGTCAAGCCACCAAAGGTTTGCGGTCTGCGAAAAACTTGACCTAGTGCACAGCTTGTGGGATAGCGTGGCTCTACTGTGAAACGCGCCTTTCGACTCCTCTCTCCGGCTACAGTATGCTGTCGTCCACAGTGGCACTGAAGTTGCCCATTGGGCTTCATGTAAGGCGACTGCACGCCGCTCGGCCAACAGCGGCCTACTGCAGACCGACACTTAAGAGACGCCAAATGCAGATCGACATCGAGAGAGAGGCCCTGTCACATGGCACTCGCGGTGTATACGCTGAAATGAAATGTAAATAATACATCTTTTGTAGTGGTCGTCGCTCTACTGCAATGTCACACGTGCCGAATGAATAGGAAAACAGTAGAACGTCCGCATAGGGCCATGTTTTTACCTCCACTGTCACGTGGCTGAATGTGTATAAGGCTGTGTGGCATCATTCAAACACAGCCAAACTGTCACTCTAGCTGTGTATCTCTATCAAAGTGGACATATGTCTTCACCTCGGTGGCGATTAAAACGATTTCGCCCCCAGGTGGGCTCGAACAACCAACCTTTCGGTTAACAGCCGAACGCGCTAGCCGATTGCGCCACGGAGGCCTTGACTTGCGGTCACTCCTGCTCTCTTTATCAATGCAACTCGTATACTTTCTGCAGGCACCTCGCAGAATGGTAGTATCTGCTTACGCCTCTTCACATGGATAACGTGCATGCACACTGTAGCGGAGCTCATTACCGAATGACATCGCCAAGCATGAAATTCTACTACAAAATGCATACAAAACAGTGTTCCGCCTACACATTCAGTAAACCTCTGATGCAAGTAGAGCATTCTTTATCGGTTGTAGAACTTCCCCTTCATTCAGTGCACTGCCATTTGTTAGATGCTGCTCGAGCTAGCTCTGCTCTCAGCAGCAACGTTAAAAAAATGAATGCCTTCTGTGAGGGTCGAACTCACGACCCCTGGTTTACGAGACCAGTGCTCTACCACTGAGCTAAGAAGGCCGCAGCTTTGCCTTCGTGAGCTACTCCCGAATTGTCACGTCATCATACTGAATCTTACAGCCCTCGACCAGAAGTCGGATTTGACACACACATGCTGCTGGGGGTGTCCACCTTACCGTTTTCCAACTCTCTTCACTGTTTCACCCTTACGATCGACGACGAGCGTCAAGCCACCAAAGGTTTGCGGTCTGCGAAAAACTTGACCTAGTGCACAGCTTGTGGGATAGCGTGGCTCTACTGTGAAACGCGCCTTTCGACTCCTCTCTCCGGCTACAGTATGCTGTCGTCCACAGTGGCACTGAAGTTGCCCATTGGGCTTCATGTAAGGCGACTGCACGCCGCTCGGCCAACAGCGGCCTACTGCAGACCGACACTTAAGAGACGCCAAATGCAGATCGACATCGAGAGAGAGGCCCTGTCACATGGCACTCGCGGTGTATACGCTGAAATGAAATGTAAATAATACATCTTTTGTAGTGGTCGTCGCTCTACTGCAATGTCACACGTGCCGAATGAATAGGAAAACAGTAGAACGTCCGCATAGGGCCATGTTTTTACCTCCACTGTCACGTGGCTGAATGTGTATAAGGGTGTGTGGCATCATTCAAACACAGCCAAACTGTCACTCTAGCTGTGTATCTCTATCAAAGTGGACATATGTCTTCACCTCGGTGGCGATTAAAACGATTTCGCCCCCGGGTGGGCTCGAACCACCAACCTTTCGGTTAACAGCCGAACGCGCTAGCCGATTGCGCCACGGAGGCCTTGACTTGCGGTCACTCCTGCTCTCTTTATCAATGCAACTCGTATACTTTCTGCAGGCACCTCGCAGAATGGTAGTATCTGCTTACGCCTCTTCACATGGATAACGTGCATGCACACTGTAGCGGAGCTCATTAACGAATGACATCGCCAAGCATGACATTCTACTACAAAATGCATACAAAACAGTGTTCCGCCTACACATTCAGTAAACCTCTGATGCAAGTAGAGCATTCTTTATCGGTTGTAGAACTTCCCCTTCATTCAGTGCACTGCCATTTGTTAGATGCTGCTCGAGCTAGCTCTGCTCTCAGCAGCAACGTTAAAAGAATGAATGCCTTCTGTGAGGGTCGAACTCACGACCCCTGGTTTACGAGACCAGTGCTCTACCACAGAGCTAAGAAGGCCGCAGCTTTGCCTTCGTGAGCTACTCCTGAATTGTCACGTCATCATACTGAATCTTACAGCCCTCGACCAGATATCGGATTTGACACACACATGCTGCTGGGGGTGTCCACCTTACCGTTTTCCAACTCTCTTCACTGTTTCATCCTTACGATCGACGACGAGCGTCAAGCCACCAAAGGTTTGCGGTCTGCGAAAAACTTGACCTAGTGCACAGCTTGTGGGATAGCGTGGCTCTACTGTGAAACGCGCCTTTCGACTCCTCTCTCCGGCTACAGTATGCTGTCGTCCACAGTGGCACTGAAGTTGCCCATTGGGCTTCATGTAAGGCGACTGCACGCCGCTCGGCCAACAGCGGCCTACTGCAGACCGACACTTAAGAGACGCCAAATGCAGATCGACATCGAGAGAGAGGCCCTGTCACATGGCACTCGCGGTGTATACGCTGAAATGAAATGTAAATAATACATCTTTTGTAGTGGTCGTCGCTCTACTGCAATGTCACACGTGCCGAATGAATAGGAAAACAGTAGAACGTCCGCATAGGGCCATGTTTTTACCTCCACTGTCACGTGGCTGAATGTGTATAAGGGTGTGTGGCATCATTCAAACACAGCCAAACTGTCACTCTAGCTGTGTATCTCTATCAAAGTGGACATATGTCTTCACCTCGGTGGCGATTAAAACGATTTCGCCCCCGGGTGGGCTCGAACCACCAACCTTTCGGTTAACAGCCGAACGCGCTAGCCGATTGCGCCACGGAGGCCTTGACTTGCGGTCACTCCTGCTCTCTTTATCAATGCAACTCGTATACTTTCTGCAGGCACCTCGCAGAATGGTAGTATCTGCTTACGCCTCTTCACATGGATAACGTGCATGCACACTGTAGCGGAGCTCATTAACGAATGACATCGCCAAGCATGACATTCTACTACAAAATGCATACAAAACAGTGTTCCGCCTACACATTCAGTAAACCTCTGATGCAAGTAGAGCATTCTTTATCGGTTGTAGAACTTCCCCTTCATTCAGTGCACTGCCATTTGTTAGATGCTGCTCGAGCTAGCTCTGCTCTCAGCAGCAACGTTAAAAGAATGAATGCCTTCTGTGAGGGTCGAACTCACGACCCCTGGTTTACGAGACCAGTGCTCTACCACAGAGCTAAGAAGGCCGCAGCTTTGCCTTCGTGAGCTACTCCTGAATTGTCACGTCATCATACTGAATCTTACAGCCCTCGACCAGATATCGGATTTGACACACACATGCTGCTGGGGGTGTCCACCTTACCGTTTTCCAACTCTCTTCACTGTTTCATCCTTACGATCGACGACGAGCGTCAAGCCACCAAAGGTTTGCGGTCTGCGAAAAACTTGACCTAGTGCACAGCTTGTGGGATAGCGTGGCTCTACTGTGAAACGCGCCTTTCGACTCCTCTCTCCGGCTACAGTATGCTGTCGTCCACAGTGGCACTGAAGTTGCCCATTGGGCTTCATGTAAGGCGACTGCACGCCGCTCGGCCAACAGCGGCCTACTGCAGACCGACACTTAAGAGACGCCAAATGCAGATCGACATCGAGAGAGAGGCCCTGTCACATGGCACTCGCGGTGTATACGCTGAAATGAAATGTAAATAATACATCTTTTGTAGTGGTCGTCGCTCTACTGCAATGTCACACGTGCCGAATGAATAGGAAAACAGTAGAACGTCCGCATAGGGCCATGTTTTTACCTCCACTGTCACGTGGCTGAATGTGTATAAGGCTGTGTGGCATCATTCAAACACAGCCAAACTGTCACTCTAGCTGTGTATCTCTATCAAAGTGGACATATGTCTTCACCTCGGTGGCGATTAAAACGATTTCGCCCCCAGGTGGGCTCGAACAACCAACCTTTCGGTTAACAGCCGAACGCGCTAGCCGATTGCGCCACGGAGGCCTTGACTTGCGGTCACTCCTGCTCTCTTTATCAATGCAACTCGTATACTTTCTGCAGGCACCTCGCAGAATGGTAGTATCTGCTTACGCCTCTTCACATGGATAACGTGCATGCACACTGTAGCGGAGCTCATTAACGAATGACATCGCCAAGCATGACATTCTACTACAAAATGCATACAAAACATTGTTCCGCCTACACATTCAGTAAACCTCTGATGCAAGTAGAGAATTCTTTATCGGTTGTAGATCTTCCCCTTCATTCAGTGCACTGCCATTTGTTAGATGCTGCTCGAGCTAGCTCTGCTCTCAGCAGCAACGTTAAAAAATGAATGCCTTCTGTGAGGGTCGAACTCACGACCCCTGGTTTACGAGACCAGTGCTCTACCACAGAGCTAAGAAGGCCGCAGCTTTGCCTTCCTGAGCTACTCCCGAATTGTCACGTCATCATACTGAATCTTACAGCCCTCGACCAGATATCGGATTTGACACACACATGCTGCTGGGGGTGTCCACCTTACCGTTTTCCAACTCTCTTCACTGTTTCACCCTTACGATCGACGACGAGCGTCAAGCCACCAAAGGTTTGCGGTCTGCGAAAAACTTGACCTAGTGCACAGCTTGTGGGATAGCGTGGCTCTACTGTGAAACGCGCCTTTCGACTCCTCTCTCCGGCTACAGTATGCTGTCGTCCACAGTGGCACTGAAGTTGCCCATTGGGCTTCATGTAAGGCGACTGCACGCCGCTCGGCCAACAGCGGCCTACTGCAGACCGACACTTAAGAGACGCCAAATGCAGATCGACATCGAGAGAGAGGCCCTGTCACATGGCACTCGCGGTGTATACGCTGAAATGAAATGTAAATAATACATCTTTTGTAGTGGTCGTCGCTCTATTGCAGTGTCACACATGCCGAATGAATAGGAAAACAGTAGAACGTCCGCATAGGGCCATGCTTTTACCTCCACTGTCACGTGGCTGAATGTGTATAACGCTGTGTGGCATCATTCAAACACAGCCAAACTGTCACTCTAGCTGTGTATCTCTATCAAAGTGGACATATGTCTTCACCTCGGTGGCGATTAAAACGATTTCGCCCCCGGGTGGGCTCGAACCACCAACCTTTCGGTTAACAGCCGAACGCGCTAGCCGATTGCGCCACGGAGGCCTTGACTTGCGGTCACTCCTGCTCTCTTTATCAATGCAACTCGTATACTTTCTGCAGGCACCTCGCAGAATGGTAGTATCTGCTTACGCCTCTTCACATGGAAAACGTGCATGCACACTGTAGCGGAGCTCATTAACGAATGACATCGCCAAGCATGACATTCTACTACAAAATGCATACAAAACAGTGTTCCGCCTACACATTCAGTAAACCTCTGATGCAAGTAGAGCATTCTTTATCGGTTGTAGAACTTCCCCTTCATTCAGTGCACTGCCATTTGTTAGATGCTGCTCGAGCTAGCTCTGCTCTCAGCAGCAAAGTTAAAAAAAATGAATGCCTTCTGTGAGGGTCGAACTCACGACCCCTGGTTTACGAGACCAGTGCTCTACCACAGAGCTAAGAAGGCCGCAGCTTTGCCTTCGTGAGCTACTCCCGAATTGTCACGTCATCATACTGAATCTTACAGCCCTCGACCAGAAGTCGGATTTGACACACACATGCTGCTGGGGGTGTCCACCTTACCGTTTTCCAACTCTCTTCACTGTTTCACCCTTACGATCGACGACGAGCGTCAAGCCACCAAAGGTTTGCGGTCTGCGAAAAACTTGACCTAGTGCACAGCTTGTGGGATAGCGTGGCTCTACTGTGAAACGCGCCTTTCGACTCCTCTCTCCGGCTACAGTATGCTGTCGTCCACAGTGGCACTGAAGTTGCCCATTGGGCTTCATGTAAGGCGACTGCACGCCGCTCGGCCAACAGCGGCCTACTGCAGACCGACACTTAAGAGACGCCAAATGCAGATCGACATCGAGAGAGAGGCCCTGTCACATGGCACTCGCGGTGTATACGCTGAAATGAAATGTAAATAATACATCTTTTGTAGTGGTCGTCGCTCTACTGCAGTGTCACACATGCCGAATGAATAGGAAAACAGTAGAACGTCCGCATAGGGCCATGCTTTTACCTCCACTGTCACGTGGCTGAATGTGTATAAGGCTGTGTGGCATCATTCAAACACAGCCTAACTGTCACTCTAGCTGTGTATCTCTATCAAAGTGGACATATGTCATCACCTCGGTGGCGATTAAAACGATTTCGCCCCCGGGTGGGCTCGAACCACCAACCTTTCGGTTAACAGCCGAACGCGCTAGCCGATTGCGCCACGGAGGCCTTGACTTGCGGTTACTCCTGCTCTCTTTATCAATGCAACTCGTATACTTTCTGCAGGCACCTCGCAGAATGGTAGTATCTGCTTACGCCTCTTCACATGGATAACGTGCATGCACACTGTAGCGGAGCTCATTACCGAATGACATCGCCAAGCATGAAATTCTACTACAAAATGCATACAAAACAGTGTTCCGCCTACACATTCAGTAAACCTCTGATGCAAGTAGAGCATTCTTTATCGGTTGTAGAACTTCCCCTTCATTCAGTGCACTGCCATTTGTTAGATGCTGCTCGAGCTAGCTCTGCTCTCAGCAGCAACGTTAAAAAAATGAATGCCTTCTGTGAGGGTCGAACTCACGACCCCTGGTTTACGAGACCAGTGCTCTACCACTGAGCTAAGAAGGCCGCAGCTTTGCCTTCGTGAGCTACTCCCGAATTGTCACGTCATCATACTGAATCTTACAGCCCTCGACCAGATATCGGATTTGACACACACATGCTGCTGGGGGTGTCCACCTTACCGTTTTCCAAGTCTCTTCACTGTTTCACCCTTACGATCGACGACGAGCGTCAAGCCACCAAAGGTTTGCGGTCTGCGAAAAACTTGACCTAGTGCACAGCTTGTGGGATAGCGTGGCTCTACTGTGAAACGCGCCTTTCGACTCCTCTCTCCGGCTACAGTATGCTGTCGTCCACAGTGGCACTGAAGTTGCCCATTGGGCTTCATGTAAGGCGACTGCACGCCGCTCGGCCAACAGCGGCCTACTGCAGACCGACACTTAAGAGACGCCAAATGCAGATCGACATCGAGAGAGAGGCCCTGTCACATGGCACTCGCGGTGTATACGCTGAAATGAAATGTAAATAATACATCTTTTGTAGTGGTCGTCGCTCTACTGCAATGTCACACGTGCCGAATGAATAGGAAAACAGTAGAACGTCCGCATAGGGCCATGTTTTTACCTCCACTGTCACGTGGCTGAATGTGTATAACGCTGTGTGGCATCATTCAAACACAGCCAAACTGTCACTCTAGCTGTGTATCTCTATCAAAGTGGACATATGTCTTCACCTCGGTGGCGATTAAAACGATTTCGCCCCCGGGTGGGCTCGAACCACCAACCTTTCGGTTAACAGCCGAACGCGCTAGCCGATTGCGCCACGGAGGCCTTGACTTGCGGTCACTCCTGCTCTCTTTATCAATGCAACTCGTATACTTTCTGCAGGCACCTCGCAGAATGGTAGTATCTGCTTACGCCTCTTCACATGGATAACGTGCATGCACACTGTAGCGGAGCTCATTAACGAATGACATCGCCAAGCATGACATTCTACTACAAAATGCATACAAAACAGTGTTCCGCCTACACATTCAGTAAACCTCTGATGCAAGTAGAGCATTCTTTATCGGTTGTAGAACTTCCCCTTCATTCAGTGCACTGCCATTTGTTAGATGCTGCTCGAGCTAGCTCTGCTCTCAGCAGCAACGTTAAAAGAATGAATGCCTTCTGTGAGGGTCGAACTCACGACCCCTGGTTTACGAGACCAGTGCTCTACCACAGAGCTAAGAAGGCCGCAGCTTTGCCTTCGTGAGCTACTCCTGAATTGTCACGTCATCATACTGAATCTTACAGCCCTCGACCAGATATCGGATTTGACACACACATGCTGCTGGGGGTGTCCACCTTACCGTTTTCCAACTCTCTTCACTGTTTCATCCTTACGATCGACGACGAGCGTCAAGCCACCAAAGGTTTGCGGTCTGCGAAAAACTTGACCTAGTGCACAGCTTGTGGGATAGCGTGGCTCTACTGTGAAACGCGCCTTTCGACTCCTCTCTCCGGCTACAGTATGCTGTCGTCCACAGTGGCACTGAAGTTGCCCATTGGGCTTCATGTAAGGCGACTGCACGCCGCTCGGCCAACAGCGGCCTACTGCAGACCGACACTTAAGAGACGCCAAATGCAGATCGACATCGAGAGAGAGGCCCTGTCACATGGCACTCGCGGTGTATACGCTGAAATGAAATGTAAATAATACATCTTTTGTAGTGGTCGTCGCTCTACTGCAATGTCACACGTGCCGAATGAATAGGAAAACAGTAGAACGTCCGCATAGGGCCATGTTTTTACCTCCACTGTCACGTGGCTGAATGTGTATAAGGGTGTGTGGCATCATTCAAACACAGCCAAACTGTCACTCTAGCTGTGTATCTCTATCAAAGTGGACATATGTCTTCACCTCGGTGGCGATTAAAACGATTTCGCCCCCGGGTGGGCTCGAACCACCAACCTTTCGGTTAACAGCCGAACGCGCTAGCCGATTGCGCCACGGAGGCCTTGACTTGCGGTCACTCCTGCTCTCTTTATCAATGCAACTCGTATACTTTCTGCAGGCACCTCGCAGAATGGTAGTATCTGCTTACGCCTCTTCACATGGATAACGTGCATGCACACTGTAGCGGAGCTCATTAACGAATGACATCGCCAAGCATGACATTCTACTACAAAATGCATACAAAACAGTGTTCCGCCTACACATTCAGTAAACCTCTGATGCAAGTAGAGCATTCTTTATCGGTTGTAGAACTTCCCCTTCATTCAGTGCACTGCCATTTGTTAGATGCTGCTCGAGCTAGCTCTGCTCTCAGCAGCAACGTTAAAAGAATGAATGCCTTCTGTGAGGGTCGAACTCACGACCCCTGGTTTACGAGACCAGTGCTCTACCACAGAGCTAAGAAGGCCGCAGCTTTGCCTTCGTGAGCTACTCCTGAATTGTCACGTCATCATACTGAATCTTACAGCCCTCGACCAGATATCGGATTTGACACACACATGCTGCTGGGGGTGTCCACCTTACCGTTTTCCAACTCTCTTCACTGTTTCATCCTTACGATCGACGACGAGCGTCAAGCCACCAAAGGTTTGCGGTCTGCGAAAAACTTGACCTAGTGCACAGCTTGTGGGATAGCGTGGCTCTACTGTGAAACGCGCCTTTCGACTCCTCTCTCCGGCTACAGTATGCTGTCGTCCACAGTGGCACTGAAGTTGCCCATTGGGCTTCATGTAAGGCGACTGCACGCCGCTCGGCCAACAGCGGCCTACTGCAGACCGACACTTAAGAGACGCCAAATGCAGATCGACATCGAGAGAGAGGCCCTGTCACATGGCACTCGCGGTGTATACGCTGAAATGAAATGTAAATAATACATCTTTTGTAGTGGTCGTCGCTCTACTGCAGTGTCACACATGCCGAATGAATAGGAAAACAGTAGAACGTCCGCATAGGGCCATGCTTTTACCTCCACTGTCACGTGGCTGAATGTGTATAAGGCTGTGTGGCATCATTCAAACACAGCCTAACTGTCACTCTAGCTGTGTATCTCTGTCAAAGTGGACATATGTCATCACCTCGGTGGCGATTAAAACGATTTCGCCCCCGGGTGGGCTCGAACCACCAACCTTTCGGTTAACAGCCGAACGCGCTAGCCGATTGCGCCACGGAGGCCTTGACTTGCGGTTACTCCTGCTCTCTTTATCAATGCAACTCGTATACTTTCTGCAGGCACCTCGCAGAATGGTAGTATCTGCTTACGCCTCTTCACATGGATAACGTGCATGCACACTGTAGCGGAGCTCATTACCGAATGACATCGCCAAGCATGAAATTCTACTACAAAATGCATACAAAACAGTGTTCCGCCTACACATTCAGTAAACCTCTGATGCAAGTAGAGCATTCTTTATCGGTTGTAGAACTTCCCCTTCATTCAGTGCACTGCCATTTGTTAGATGCTGCTCGAGCTAGCTCTGCTCTCAGCAGCAACGTTAAAAAAATGAATGCCTTCTGTGAGGGTCGAACTCACGACCCCTGGTTTACGAGACCAGTGCTCTACCACTGAGCTAAGAAGGCCGCAGCTTTGCCTTCGTGAGCTACTCCCGAATTGTCACGTCATCATACTGAATCTTACAGCCCTCGACCAGATATCGGATTTGACACACACATGCTGCTGGGGGTGTCCACCTTACCGTTTTCCAAGTCTCTTCACTGTTTCACCCTTACGATCGACGACGAGCGTCAAGCCACCAAAGGTTTGCGGTCTGCGAAAAACTTGACCTAGTGCACAGCTTGTGGGATAGCGTGGCTCTACTGTGAAACGCGCCTTTCGACTCCTCTCTCCGGCTACAGTATGCTGTCGTCCACAGTGGCACTGAAGTTGCCCATTGGGCTTCATGTAAGGCGACTGCACGCCGCTCGGCCAACAGCGGCCTACTGCAGACCGACACTTAAGAGACGCCAAATGCAGATCGACATCGAGAGAGAGGCCCTGTCACATGGCACTCGCGGTGTATACGCTGAAATGAAATGTAAATAATACATCTTTTGTAGTGGTCGTCGCTCTACTGCAATGTCACACGTGCCGAATGAATAGGAAAACAGTAGAACGTCCGCATAGGGCCATGTTTTTACCTCCACTGTCACGTGGCTGAATGTGTATAAGGGTGTGTGGCATCATTCAAACACAGCCAAACTGTCACTCTAGCTGTGTATCTCTATCAAAGTGGACATATGTCTTCACCTCGGTGGCGATTAAAACGATTTCGCCCCCGGGTGGGCTCGAACCACCAACCTTTCGGTTAACAGCCGAACGCGCTAGCCGATTGCGCCACGGAGGCCTTGACTTGCGGTCACTCCTGCTCTCTTTATCAATGCAACTCGTATACTTTCTGCAGGCACCTCGCAGAATGGTAGTATCTGCTTACGCCTCTTCACATGGATAACGTGCATGCACACTGTAGCGGAGCTCATTAACGAATGACATCGCCAAGCATGACATTCTACTACAAAATGCATACAAAACAGTGTTCCGCCTACACATTCAGTAAACCTCTGATGCAAGTAGAGCATTCTTTATCGGTTGTAGAACTTCCCCTTCATTCAGTGCACTGCCATTTGTTAGATGCTGCTCGAGCTAGCTCTGCTCTCAGCAGCAACGTTAAAAGAATGAATGCCTTCTGTGAGGGTCGAACTCACGACCCCTGGTTTACGAGACCAGTGCTCTACCACAGAGCTAAGAAGGCCGCAGCTTTGCCTTCGTGAGCTACTCCTGAATTGTCACGTCATCATACTGAATCTTACAGCCCTCGACCAGATATCGGATTTGACACACACATGCTGCTGGGGGTGTCCACCTTACCGTTTTCCAACTCTCTTCACTGTTTCATCCTTACGATCGACGACGAGCGTCAAGCCACCAAAGGTTTGCGGTCTGCGAAAAACTTGACCTAGTGCACAGCTTGTGGGATAGCGTGGCTCTACTGTGAAACGCGCCTTTCGACTCCTCTCTCCGGCTACAGTATGCTGTCGTCCACAGTGGCACTGAAGTTGCCCATTGGGCTTCATGTAAGGCGACTGCACGCCGCTCGGCCAACAGCGGCCTACTGCAGACCGACACTTAAGAGACGCCAAATGCAGATCGACATCGAGAGAGAGGCCCTGTCACATGGCACTCGCGGTGTATACGCTGAAATGAAATGTAAATAATACATCTTTTGTAGTGGTCGTCGCTCTACTGCAATGTCACACGTGCCGAATGAATAGGAAAACAGTAGAACGTCCGCATAGGGCCATGTTTTTACCTCCACTGTCACGTGGCTGAATGTGTATAAGGCTGTGTGGCATCATTCAAACACAGCCAAACTGTCACTCTAGCTGTGTATCTCTATCAAAGTGGACATATGTCTTCACCTCGGTGGCGATTAAAACGATTTCGCCCCCAGGTGGGCTCGAACAACCAACCTTTCGGTTAACAGCCGAACGCGCTAGCCGATTGCGCCACGGAGGCCTTGACTTGCGGTCACTCCTGCTCTCTTTATCAATGCAACTCGTATACTTTCTGCAGGCACCTCGCAGAATGGTAGTATCTGCTTACGCCTCTTCACATGGATAACGTGCATGCACACTGTAGCGGAGCTCATTAACGAATGACATCGCCAAGCATGACATTCTACTACAAAATGCATACAAAACATTGTTCCGCCTACACATTCAGTAAACCTCTGATGCAAGTAGAGAATTCTTTATCGGTTGTAGATCTTCCCCTTCATTCAGTGCACTGCCATTTGTTAGATGCTGCTCGAGCTAGCTCTGCTCTCAGCAGCAACGTTAAAAAATGAATGCCTTCTGTGAGGGTCGAACTCACGACCCCTGGTTTACGAGACCAGTGCTCTACCACAGAGCTAAGAAGGCCGCAGCTTTGCCTTCCTGAGCTACTCCCGAATTGTCACGTCATCATACTGAATCTTACAGCCCTCGACCAGATATCGGATTTGACACACACATGCTGCTGGGGGTGTCCACCTTACCGTTTTCCAACTCTCTTCACTGTTTCACCCTTACGATCGACGACGAGCGTCAAGCCACCAAAGGTTTGCGGTCTGCGAAAAACTTGACCTAGTGCACAGCTTGTGGGATAGCGTGGCTCTACTGTGAAACGCGCCTTTCGACTCCTCTCTCCGGCTACAGTATGCTGTCGTCCACAGTGGCACTGAAGTTGCCCATTGGGCTTCATGTAAGGCGACTGCACGCCGCTCGGCCAACAGCGGCCTACTGCAGACCGACACTTAAGAGACGCCAAATGCAGATCGACATCGAGAGAGAGGCCCTGTCACATGGCACTCGCGGTGTATACGCTGAAATGAAATGTAAATAATACATCTTTTGTAGTGGTCGTCGCTCTATTGCAGTGTCACACATGCCGAATGAATAGGAAAACAGTAGAACGTCCGCATAGGGCCATGCTTTTACCTCCACTGTCACGTGGCTGAATGTGTATAACGCTGTGTGGCATCATTCAAACACAGCCAAACTGTCACTCTAGCTGTGTATCTCTATCAAAGTGGACATATGTCTTCACCTCGGTGGCGATTAAAACGATTTCGCCCCCGGGTGGGCTCGAACCACCAACCTTTCGGTTAACAGCCGAACGCGCTAGCCGATTGCGCCACGGAGGCCTTGACTTGCGGTCACTCCTGCTCTCTTTATCAATGCAACTCGTATACTTTCTGCAGGCACCTCGCAGAATGGTAGTATCTGCTTACGCCTCTTCACATGGAAAACGTGCATGCACACTGTAGCGGAGCTCATTAACGAATGACATCGCCAAGCATGACATTCTACTACAAAATGCATACAAAACAGTGTTCCGCCTACACATTCAGTAAACCTCTGATGCAAGTAGAGCATTCTTTATCGGTTGTAGAACTTCCCCTTCATTCAGTGCACTGCCATTTGTTAGATGCTGCTCGAGCTAGCTCTGCTCTCAGCAGCAAAGTTAAAAAAAATGAATGCCTTCTGTGAGGGTCGAACTCACGACCCCTGGTTTACGAGACCAGTGCTCTACCACAGAGCTAAGAAGGCCGCAGCTTTGCCTTCGTGAGCTACTCCCGAATTGTCACGTCATCATACTGAATCTTACAGCCCTCGACCAGAAGTCGGATTTGACACACACATGCTGCTGGGGGTGTCCACCTTACCGTTTTCCAACTCTCTTCACTGTTTCACCCTTACGATCGACGACGAGCGTCAAGCCACCAAAGGTTTGCGGTCTGCGAAAAACTTGACCTAGTGCACAGCTTGTGGGATAGCGTGGCTCTACTGTGAAACGCGCCTTTCGACTCCTCTCTCCGGCTACAGTATGCTGTCGTCCACAGTGGCACTGAAGTTGCCCATTGGGCTTCATGTAAGGCGACTGCACGCCGCTCGGCCAACAGCGGCCTACTGCAGACCGACACTTAAGAGACGCCAAATGCAGATCGACATCGAGAGAGAGGCCCTGTCACATGGCACTCGCGGTGTATACGCTGAAATGAAATGTAAATAATACATCTTTTGTAGTGGTCGTCGCTCTACTGCAGTGTCACACATGCCGAATGAATAGGAAAACAGTAGAACGTCCGCATAGGGCCATGCTTTTACCTCCACTGTCACGTGGCTGAATGTGTATAAGGCTGTGTGGCATCATTCAAACACAGCCTAACTGTCACTCTAGCTGTGTATCTCTATCAAAGTGGACATATGTCATCACCTCGGTGGCGATTAAAACGATTTCGCCCCCGGGTGGGCTCGAACCACCAACCTTTCGGTTAACAGCCGAACGCGCTAGCCGATTGCGCCACGGAGGCCTTGACTTGCGGTTACTCCTGCTCTCTTTATCAATGCAACTCGTATACTTTCTGCAGGCACCTCGCAGAATGGTAGTATCTGCTTACGCCTCTTCACATGGATAACGTGCATGCACATTGTAGCGGAGCTCATTACCGAATGACATCGCCAAGCATGAAATTCTACTACAAAATGCATACAAAACAGTGTTCCGCCTACACATTCAGTAAACCTCTGATGCAAGTAGAGCATTCTTTATCGGTTGTAGAACTTCCCCTTCATTCAGTGCACTGCCATTTGTTAGATGCTGCTCGAGCTAGCTCTGCTCTCAGCAGCAACGTTAAAAAAATGAATGCCTTCTGTGAGGGTCGAACTCACGACCCCTGGTTTACGAGACCAGTGCTCTACCACTGAGCTAAGAAGGCCGCAGCTTTGCCTTCGTGAGCTACTCCCGAATTGTCACGTCATCATACTGAATCTTACAGCCCTCGACCAGAAGTCGGATTTGACACACACATGCTGCTGGGGGTGTCCACCTTACCGTTTTCCAACTCTCTTCACTGTTTCACCCTTACGATCGACGACGAGCGTCAAGCCACCAAAGGTTTGCGGTCTGCGAAAAACTTGACCTAGTGCACAGCTTGTGGGATAGCGTGGCTCTACTGTGAAACGCGCCTTTCGACTCCTCTCTCCGGCTACAGTATGCTGTCGTCCACAGTGGCACTGAAGTTGCCCATTGGGCTTCATGTAAGGCGACTGCACGCCGCTCGGCCAACAGCGGCCTACTGCAGACCGACACTTAAGAGACGCCAAATGCAGATCGACATCGAGAGAGAGGCCCTGTCACATGGCACTCGCGGTGTATACGCTGAAATGAAATGTAAATAATACATCTTTTGTAGTGGTCGTCGCTCTACTGCAATGTCACACGTGCCGAATGAATAGGAAAACAGTAGAACGTCCGCATAGGGCCATGTTTTTACCTCCACTGTCACGTGGCTGAATGTGTATAAGGGTGTGTGGCATCATTCAAACACAGCCAAACTGTCACTCTAGCTGTGTATCTCTATCAAAGTGGACATATGTCTTCACCTCGGTGGCGATTAAAACGATTTCGCCCCCGGGTGGGCTCGAACCACCAACCTTTCGGTTAACAGCCGAACGCGCTAGCCGATTGCGCCACGGAGGCCTTGACTTGCGGTCACTCCTGCTCTCTTTATCAATGCAACTCGTATACTTTCTGCAGGCACCTCGCAGAATGGTAGTATCTGCTTACGCCTCTTCACATGGATAACGTGCATGCACACTGTAGCGGAGCTCATTAACGAATGACATCGCCAAGCATGACATTCTACTACAAAATGCATACAAAACAGTGTTCCGCCTACACATTCAGTAAACCTCTGATGCAAGTAGAGCATTCTTTATCGGTTGTAGAACTTCCCCTTCATTCAGTGCACTGCCATTTGTTAGATGCTGCTCGAGCTAGCTCTGCTCTCAGCAGCAACGTTAAAAGAATGAATGCCTTCTGTGAGGGTCGAACTCACGACCCCTGGTTTACGAGACCAGTGCTCTACCACAGAGCTAAGAAGGCCGCAGCTTTGCCTTCGTGAGCTACTCCTGAATTGTCACGTCATCATACTGAATCTTACAGCCCTCGACCAGATATCGGATTTGACACACACATGCTGCTGGGGGTGTCCACCTTACCGTTTTCCAACTCTCTTCACTGTTTCATCCTTACGATCGACGACGAGCGTCAAGCCACCAAAGGTTTGCGGTCTGCGAAAAACTTGACCTAGTGCACAGCTTGTGGGATAGCGTGGCTCTACTGTGAAACGCGCCTTTCGACTCCTCTCTCCGGCTACAGTATGCTGTCGTCCACAGTGGCACTGAAGTTGCCCATTGGGCTTCATGTAAGGCGACTGCACGCCGCTCGGCCAACAGCGGCCTACTGCAGACCGACACTTAAGAGACGCCAAATGCAGATCGACATCGAGAGAGAGGCCCTGTCACATGGCACTCGCGGTGTATACGCTGAAATGAAATGTAAATAATACATCTTTTGTAGTGGTCGTCGCTCTACTGCAATGTCACACGTGCCGAATGAATAGGAAAACAGTAGAACGTCCGCATAGGGCCATGTTTTTACCTCCACTGTCACGTGGCTGAATGTGTATAAGGGTGTGTGGCATCATTCAAACACAGCCAAACTGTCACTCTAGCTGTGTATCTCTATCAAAGTGGACATATGTCTTCACCTCGGTGGCGATTAAAACGATTTCGCCCCCGGGTGGGCTCGAACCACCAACCTTTCGGTTAACAGCCGAACGCGCTAGCCGATTGCGCCACGGAGGCCTTGACTTGCGGTCACTCCTGCTCTCTTTATCAATGCAACTCGTATACTTTCTGCAGGCACCTCGCAGAATGGTAGTATCTGCTTACGCCTCTTCACATGGATAACGTGCATGCACACTGTAGCGGAGCTCATTAACGAATGACATCGCCAAGCATGACATTCTACTACAAAATGCATACAAAACAGTGTTCCGCCTACACATTCAGTAAACCTCTGATGCAAGTAGAGCATTCTTTATCGGTTGTAGAACTTCCCCTTCATTCAGTGCACTGCCATTTGTTAGATGCTGCTCGAGCTAGCTCTGCTCTCAGCAGCAACGTTAAAAGAATGAATGCCTTCTGTGAGGGTCGAACTCACGACCCCTGGTTTACGAGACCAGTGCTCTACCACAGAGCTAAGAAGGCCGCAGCTTTGCCTTCGTGAGCTACTCCTGAATTGTCACGTCATCATACTGAATCTTACAGCCCTCGACCAGATATCGGATTTGACACACACATGCTGCTGGGGGTGTCCACCTTACCGTTTTCCAACTCTCTTCACTGTTTCACCCTTACGATCGACGACGAGCGTCAAGCCACCAAAGGTTTGCGGTCTGCGAAAAACTTGACCTAGTGCACAGCTTGTGGGATAGCGTGGCTCTACTGTGAAACGCGCCTTTCGACTCCTCTCTCCGGCTACAGTATGCTGTCGTCCACAGTGGCACTGAAGTTGCCCATTGGGCTTCATGTAAGGCGACTGCACGCCGCTCGGCCAACAGCGGCCTACTGCAGACCGACACTTAAGAGACGCCAAATGCAGATCGACATCGAGAGAGAGGCCCTGTCACATGGCACTCGCGGTGTATACGCTGAAATGAAATGTAAATAATACATCTTTTGTAGTGGTCGTCGCTCTATTGCAGTGTCACACATGCCGAATGAATAGGAAAACAGTAGAACGTCCGCATAGGGCCATGCTTTTACCTCCACTGTCACGTGGCTGAATGTGTATAACGCTGTGTGGCATCATTCAAACACAGCCAAACTGTCACTCTAGCTGTGTATCTCTATCAAAGTGGACATATGTCTTCACCTCGGTGGCGATTAAAACGATTTCGCCCCCGGGTGGGCTCGAACCACCAACCTTTCGGTTAACAGCCGAACGCGCTAGCCGATTGCGCCACGGAGGCCTTGACTTGCGGTCACTCCTGCTCTCTTTATCAATGCAACTCGTATACTTTCTGCAGGCACCTCGCAGAATGGTAGTATCTGCTTACGCCTCTTCACATGGAAAACGTGCATGCACACTGTAGCGGAGCTCATTAACGAATGACATCGCCAAGCATGACATTCTACTACAAAATGCATACAAAACAGTGTTCCGCCTACACATTCAGTAAACCTCTGATGCAAGTAGAGCATTCTTTATCGGTTGTAGAACTTCCCCTTCATTCAGTGCACTGCCATTTGTTAGATGCTGCTCGAGCTAGCTCTGCTCTCAGCAGCAAAGTTAAAAAAAATGAATGCCTTCTGTGAGGGTCGAACTCACGACCCCTGGTTTACGAGACCAGTGCTCTACCACAGAGCTAAGAAGGCCGCAGCTTTGCCTTCGTGAGCTACTCCCGAATTGTCACGTCATCATACTGAATCTTACAGCCCTCGACCAGAAGTCGGATTTGACACACACATGCTGCTGGGGGTGTCCACCTTACCGTTTTCCAACTCTCTTCACTGTTTCACCCTTACGATCGACGACGAGCGTCAAGCCACCAAAGGTTTGCGGTCTGCGAAAAACTTGACCTAGTGCACAGCTTGTGGGATAGCGTGGCTCTACTGTGAAACGCGCCTTTCGACTCCTCTCTCCGGCTACAGTATGCTGTCGTCCACAGTGGCACTGAAGTTGCCCATTGGGCTTCATGTAAGGCGACTGCACGCCGCTCGGCCAACAGCGGCCTACTGCAGACCGACACTTAAGAGACGCCAAATGCAGATCGACATCGAGAGAGAGGCCCTGTCACATGGCACTCGCGGTGTATACGCTGAAATGAAATGTAAATAATACATCTTTTGTAGTGGTCGTCGCTCTACTGCAGTGTCACACATGCCGAATGAATAGGAAAACAGTAGAACGTCCGCATAGGGCCATGCTTTTACCTCCACTGTCACGTGGCTGAATGTGTATAAGGCTGTGTGGCATCATTCAAACACAGCCTAACTGTCACTCTAGCTGTGTATCTCTATCAAAGTGGACATATGTCATCACCTCGGTGGCGATTAAAACGATTTCGCCCCCGGGTGGGCTCGAACCACCAACCTTTCGGTTAACAGCCGAACGCGCTAGCCGATTGCGCCACGGAGGCCTTGACTTGCGGTTACTCCTGCTCTCTTTATCAATGCAACTCGTATACTTTCTGCAGGCACCTCGCAGAATGGTAGTATCTGCTTACGCCTCTTCACATGGATAACGTGCATGCACACTGTAGCGGAGCTCATTACCGAATGACATCGCCAAGCATGAAATTCTACTACAAAATGCATACAAAACAGTGTTCCGCCTACACATTCAGTAAACCTCTGATGCAAGTAGAGCATTCTTTATCGGTTGTAGAACTTCCCCTTCATTCAGTGCACTGCCATTTGTTAGATGCTGCTCGAGCTAGCTCTGCTCTCAGCAGCAACGTTAAAAAAATGAATGCCTTCTGTGAGGGTCGAACTCACGACCCCTGGTTTACGAGACCAGTGCTCTACCACTGAGCTAAGAAGGCCGCAGCTTTGCCTTCGTGAGCTACTCCCGAATTGTCACGTCATCATACTGAATCTTACAGCCCTCGATCAGAAGTCGGATTTGACACACACATGCTGCTGGGGGTGTCCACCTTACCGTTTTCCAACTCTCTTCACTGTTTCACCCTTACGATCGACGACGAGCGTCAAGCCACCAAAGGTTTGCGGTCTGCGAAAAACTTGACCTAGTGCACAGCTTGTGGGATAGCGTGGCTCTACTGTGAAACGCGCCTTTCGACTCCTCTCTCCGGCTACAGTATGCTGTCGTCCACAGTGGCACTGAAGTTGCCCATTGGGCTTCATGTAAGGCGACTGCACGCCGCTCGGCCAACAGCGGCCTACTGCAGACCGACACTTAAGAGACGCCAAATGCAGATCGACATCGAGAGAGAGGCCCTGTCACATGGCACTCGCGGTGTATACGCTGAAATGAAATGTAAATAATACATCTTTTGTAGTGGTCGTCGCTCTACTGCAGTGTCACACATGCCGAATGAATAGGAAAACAGTAGAACGTCCGCATAGGGCCATGCTTTTACCTCCACTGTCACGTGGCTGAATGTGTATAAGGCTGTGTGGCATCATTCAAACACAGCCTAACTGTCACTCTAGCTGTGTATCTCTATCAAAGTGGACATATGTCATCACCTCGGTGGCGATTAAAACGATTTCGCCCCCGGGTGGGCTCGAACCACCAACCTTTCGGTTAACAGCCGAACGCGCTAGCCGATTGCGCCACGGAGGCCTTGACTTGCGGTTACTCCTGCTCTCTTTATCAATGCAACTCGTATACTTTCTGCAGGCACCTCGCAGAATGGTAGTATCTGCTTACGCCTCTTCACATGGATAACGTGCATGCACACTGTAGCGGAGCTCATTACCGAATGACATCGCCAAGCATGAAATTCTACTACAAAATGCATACAAAACAGTGTTCCGCCTACACATTCAGTAAACCTCTGATGCAAGTAGAGCATTCTTTATCGGTTGTAGAACTTCCCCTTCATTCAGTGCACTGCCATTTGTTAGATGCTGCTCGAGCTAGCTCTGCTCTCAGCAGCAACGTTAAAAAAATGAATGCCTTCTGTGAGGGTCGAACTCACGACCCCTGGTTTACGAGACCAGTGCTCTACCACTGAGCTAAGAAGGCCGCAGCTTTGCCTTCGTGAGCTACTCCCGAATTGTCACGTCATCATACTGAATCTTACAGCCCTCGACCAGAAGTCGGATTTGACACACACATGCTGCTGGGGGTGTCCACCTTACCGTTTTCCAACTCTCTTCACTGTTTCACCCTTACGATCGACGACGAGCGTCAAGCCACCAAAGGTTTGCGGTCTGCGAAAAACTTGACCTAGTGCACAGCTTGTGGGATAGCGTGGCTCTACTGTGAAACGCGCCTTTCGACTCCTCTCTCCGGCTACAGTATGCTGTCGTCCACAGTGGCACTGAAGTTGCCCATTGGGCTTCATGTAAGGCGACTGCACGCCGCTCGGCCAACAGCGGCCTACTGCAGACCGACACTTAAGAGACGCCAAATGCAGATCGACATCGAGAGAGAGGCCCTGTCACATGGCACTCGCGGTGTATACGCTGAAATGAAATGTAAATAATACATCTTTTGTAGTGGTCGTCGCTCTATTGCAGTGTCACACATGCCGAATGAATAGGAAAACAGTAGAACGTCCGCATAGGGCCATGCTTTTACCTCCACTGTCACGTGGCTGAATGTGTATAACGCTGTGTGGCATCATTCAAACACAGCCAAACTGTCACTCTAGCTGTGTATCTCTATCAAAGTGGACATATGTCTTCACCTCGGTGGCGATTAAAACGATTTCGCCCCCGGGTGGGCTCGAACCACCAACCTTTCGGTTAACAGCCGAACGCGCTAGCCGATTGCGCCACGGAGGCCTTGACTTGCGGTCACTCCTGCTCTCTTTATCAATGCAACTCGTATACTTTCTGCAGGCACCTCGCAGAATGGTAGTATCTGCTTACGCCTCTTCACATGGAAAACGTGCATGCACACTGTAGCGGAGCTCATTAACGAATGACATCGCCAAGCATGACATTCTACTACAAAATGCATACAAAACAGTGTTCCGCCTACACATTCAGTAAACCTCTGATGCAAGTAGAGCATTCTTTATCGGTTGTAGAACTTCCCCTTCATTCAGTGCACTGCCATTTGTTAGATGCTGCTCGAGCTAGCTCTGCTCTCAGCAGCAAAGTTAAAAAAAATGAATGCCTTCTGTGAGGGTCGAACTCACGACCCCTGGTTTACGAGACCAGTGCTCTACCACAGAGCTAAGAAGGCCGCAGCTTTGCCTTCGTGAGCTACTCCCGAATTGTCACGTCATCATACTGAATCTTACAGCCCTCGACCAGAAGTCGGATTTGACACACACATGCTGCTGGGGGTGTCCACCTTACCGTTTTCCAACTCTCTTCACTGTTTCACCCTTACGATCGACGACGAGCGTCAAGCCACCAAAGGTTTGCGGTCTGCGAAAAACTTGACCTAGTGCACAGCTTGTGGGATAGCGTGGCTCTACTGTGAAACGCGCCTTTCGACTCCTCTCTCCGGCTACAGTATGCTGTCGTCCACAGTGGCACTGAAGTTGCCCATTGGGCTTCATGTAAGGCGACTGCACGCCGCTCGGCCAACAGCGGCCTACTGCAGACCGACACTTAAGAGACGCCAAATGCAGATCGACATCGAGAGAGAGGCCCTGTCACATGGCACTCGCGGTGTATACGCTGAAATGAAATGTAAATAATACATCTTTTGTAGTGGTCGTCGCTCTACTGCAGTGTCACACATGCCGAATGAATAGGAAAACAGTAGAACGTCCGCATAGGGCCATGCTTTTACCTCCACTGTCACGTGGCTGAATGTGTATAAGGCTGTGTGGCATCATTCAAACACAGCCTAACTGTCACTCTAGCTGTGTATCTCTATCAAAGTGGACATATGTCATCACCTCGGTGGCGATTAAAACGATTTCGCCCCCGGGTGGGCTCGAACCACCAACCTTTCGGTTAACAGCCGAACGCGCTAGCCGATTGCGCCACGGAGGCCTTGACTTGCGGTTACTCCTGCTCTCTTTATCAATGCAACTCGTATACTTTCTGCAGGCACCTCGCAGAATGGTAGTATCTGCTTACGCCTCTTCACATGGATAACGTGCATGCACACTGTAGCGGAGCTCATTACCGAATGACATCGCCAAGCATGAAATTCTACTACAAAATGCATACAAAACAGTGTTCCGCCTACACATTCAGTAAACCTCTGATGCAAGTAGAGCATTCTTTATCGGTTGTAGAACTTCCCCTTCATTCAGTGCACTGCCATTTGTTAGATGCTGCTCGAGCTAGCTCTGCTCTCAGCAGCAACGTTAAAAAAATGAATGCCTTCTGTGAGGGTCGAACTCACGACCCCTGGTTTACGAGACCAGTGCTCTACCACTGAGCTAAGAAGGCCGCAGCTTTGCCTTCGTGAGCTACTCCCGAATTGTCACGTCATCATACTGAATCTTACAGCCCTCGACCAGAAGTCGGATTTGACACACACATGCTGCTGGGGGTGTCCACCTTACCGTTTTCCAACTCTCTTCACTGTTTCACCCTTACGATCGACGACGAGCGTCAAGCCACCAAAGGTTTGCGGTCTGCGAAAAACTTGACCTAGTGCACAGCTTGTGGGATAGCGTGGCTCTACTGTGAAACGCGCCTTTCGACTCCTCTCTCCGGCTACAGTATGCTGTCGTCCACAGTGGCACTGAAGTTGCCCATTGGGCTTCATGTAAGGCGACTGCACGCCGCTCGGCCAACAGCGGCCTACTGCAGACCGACACTTAAGAGACGCCAAATGCAGATCGACATCGAGAGAGAGGCCCTGTCACATGGCACTCGCGGTGTATACGCTGAAATGAAATGTAAATAATACATCTTTTGTAGTGGTCGTCGCTCTACTGCAATGTCACACGTGCCGAATGAATAGGAAAACAGTAGAACGTCCGCATAGGGCCATGTTTTTACCTCCACTGTCACGTGGCTGAATGTGTATAAGGGTGTGTGGCATCATTCAAACACAGCCAAACTGTCACTCTAGCTGTGTATCTCTATCAAAGTGGACTTATGTCTTCACCTCGGTGGCGATTAAAACGATTTCGCCCCCGGGTGGGCTCGAACCACCAACCTTTCGGTTAACAGCCGAACGCGCTAGCCGATTGCGCCACGGAGGCCTTGACTTGCGGTCACTCCTGCTCTCTTTATCAATGCAACTCGTATACTTTCTGCAGGCACCTCGCAGAATGGTAGTATCTGCTTACGCCTCTTCACATGGATAACGTGCATGCACACTGTAGCGGAGCTCATTAACGAATGACATCGCCAAGCATGACATTCTACTACAAAATGCATACAAAACAGTGTTCCGCCTACACATTCAGTAAACCTCTGATGCAAGTAGAGCATTCTTTATCGGTTGTAGAACTTCCCCTTCATTCAGTGCACTGCCATTTGTTAGATGCTGCTCGAGCTAGCTCTGCTCTCAGCAGCAACGTTAAAAGAATGAATGCCTTCTGTGAGGGTCGAACTCACGACCCCTGGTTTACGAGACCAGTGCTCTACCACAGAGCTAAGAAGGCCGCAGCTTTGCCTTCGTGAGCTACTCCTGAATTGTCACGTCATCATACTGAATCTTACAGCCCTCGACCAGATATCGGATTTGACACACACATGCTGCTGGGGGTGTCCACCTTACCGTTTTCCAACTCTCTTCACTGTTTCATCCTTACGATCGACGACGAGCGTCAAGCCACCAAAGGTTTGCGGTCTGCGAAAAACTTGACCTAGTGCACAGCTTGTGGGATAGCGTGGCTCTACTGTGAAACGCGCCTTTCGACTCCTCTCTCCGGCTACAGTATGCTGTCGTCCACAGTGGCACTGAAGTTGCCCATTGGGCTTCATGTAAGGCGACTGCACGCCGCTCGGCCAACAGCGGCCTACTGCAGACCGATACTTAAGAGACGCCAAATGCAGATCGACATCGAGAGAGAGGCCCTGTCACATGGCACTCGCGGTGTATACGCTGAAATGAAATGTAAATAATACATCTTTTGTAGTGGTCGTCGCTCTACTGCAATGTCACACGTGCCGAATGAATAGGAAAACTGTAGAACGTCCGCATAGGGCCATGTTTTTACCTCCACTGTCACGTGGCTGAATGTGTATAAGGGTGTGTGGCATCATTCAAACACAGCCAAACTGTCACTCTAGCTGTGTATCTCTATCAAAGTGGACATATGTCTTCACCTCGGTGGCGATTAAAACGATTTCGCCCCCGGGTGGGCTCGAACCACCAACCTTTCGGTTAACAGCCGAACGCGCTAGCCGATTGCGCCACGGAGGCCTTGACTTGCGGTCACTCCTGCTCTCTTTATCAATGCAACTCGTATACTTTCTGCAGGCACCTCGCAGAATGGTAGTATCTGCTTACGCCTCTTCACATGGATAACGTGCATGCACACTGTAGCGGAGCTCATTAACGAATGACATCGCCAAGCATGACATTCTACTACAAAATGCATACAAAACAGTGTTCCGCCTACACATTCAGTAAACCTCTGATGCAAGTAGAGCATTCTTTATCGGTTGTAGAACTTCCCCTTCATTCAGTGCACTGCCATTTGTTAGATGCTGCTCGAGCTAGCTCTGCTCTCAGCAGCAACGTTAAAAAAATGAATGCCTTCTGTGAGGGTCGAACTCACGACCCCTGGTTTACGAGACCAGTGCTCTACCACTGAGCTAAGAAGGCCGCAGCTTTGCCTTCGTGAGCTACTCCCGAATTGTCACGTCATCATACTGAATCTTACAGCCCTCGACCAGAAGTCGGATTTGACACACACATGCTGCTGGGGGTGTCCACCTTACCGTTTTCCAACTCTCTTCACTGTTTCATCCTTACGATCGACGACGAGCGTCAAGCCACCAAAGGTTTGCGGTCTGCGAAAAACTTGACCTAGTGCACAGCTTGTGGGATAGCGTGGCTCTACTGTGAAACGCGCCTTTCGACTCCTCTCTCCGGCTACAGTATGCTGTCGTCCACAGTGGCACTGAAGTTGCCCATTGGGCTTCATGTAAGGCGACTGCACGCCGCTCGGCCAACAGCGGCCTACTGCAGACCGACACTTAAGAGACGCCAAATGCAGATCGACATCGAGAGAGAGGCCCTGTCACCTGGCACTCGCGGTGTATACGCTGAAATGAAATGTAAATAATACATCTTTTGTAGTGGTCGTCGCTCTACTGCAATGTCACACGTGCCGAATGAATAGGAAAACAGTAGAACGTCCGCATAGGGCCATGTTTTTACCTCCACTGTCACGTGGCTGAATGTGTATAAGGCTGTGTGGCATCATTCAAACACAGCCAAACTGTCACTCTAGCTGTGTATCTCTATCAAAGTGGACATATGTCTTCACCTCGGTGGCGATTAAAACGATTTCGCCCCCAGGTGGGCTCGAACAACCATCCTTTCGGTTAACAGCCGAACGCGCTAGCCGATTGCGCCACGGAGGCCTTGACTTGCGGTCACTCCTGCTCTCTTTATCAATGCAACTCGTATACTTTCTGCAGGCACCTCGCAGAATGGTAGTATCTGCTTACGCCTCTTCACATGGATAACGTGCATGCACACTGTAGCGGAGCTCATTAACGAATGACATCGCCAAGCATGACATTCTACTACAAAATGCATACAAAACATTGTTCCGCCTACACATTCAGTAAACCTCTGATGCAAGTAGAGAATTCTTTATCGGTTGTAGATCTTCCCCTTCATTCAGTGCACTGCCATTTGTTAGATGCTGCTCGAGCTAGCTCTGCTCTCAGCAGCAACGTTAAAAAATGAATGCCTTCTGTGAGGGTCGAACTCACGACCCCTGGTTTACGAGACCAGTGCTCTACCACAGAGCTAAGAAGGCCGCAGCTTTGCCTTCCTGAGCTACTCCCGAATTGTCACGTCATCATACTGAATCTTACAGCCCTCGACCAGATATCGGATTTGACACACACATGCTGCTGGGGGTGTCCACCTTACCGTTTTCCAACTCTCTTCACTGTTTCACCCTTACGATCGACGACGAGCGTCAAGCCACCAAAGGTTTGCGGTCTGCGAAAAACTTGACCTAGTGCACAGCTTGTGGGATAGCGTGGCTCTACTGTGAAACGCGCCTTTCGACTCCTCTCTCCGGCTACAGTATGCTGTCGTCCACAGTGGCACTGAAGTTGCCCATTGGGCTTCATGTAAGGCGACTGCACGCCGCTCGGCCAACAGCGGCCTACTGCAGACCGACACTTAAGAGACGCCAAATGCAGATCGACATCGAGAGAGAGGCCCTGTCACATGGCACTCGCGGTGTATACGCTGAAATGAAATGTAAATAATACATCTTTTGTAGTGGTCGTCGCTCTATTGCAGTGTCACACATGCCGAATGAATAGGAAAACAGTAGAACGTCCGCATAGGGCCATGCTTTTACCTCCACTGTCACGTGGCTGAATGTGTATAACGCTGTGTGGCATCATTCAAACACAGCCAAACTGTCACTCTAGCTGTGTATCTCTATCAAAGTGGACATATGTCTTCACCTCGGTGGCGATTAAAACGATTTCGCCCCCGGGTGGGCTCGAACCACCAACCTTTCGGTTAACAGCCGAACGCGCTAGCCGATTGCGCCACGGAGGCCTTGACTTGCGGTCACTCCTGCTCTCTTTATCAATGCAACTCGTATACTTTCTGCAGGCACCTCGCAGAATGGTAGTATCTGCTTACGCCTCTTCACATGGAAAACGTGCATGCACACTGTAGCGGAGCTCATTAACGAATGACATCGCCAAGCATGACATTCTACTACAAAATGCATACAAAACAGTGTTCCGCCTACACATTCAGTAAACCTCTGATGCAAGTAGAGCATTCTTTATCGGTTGTAGAACTTCCCCTTCATTCAGTGCACTGCCATTTGTTAGATGCTGCTCGAGCTAGCTCTGCTCTCAGCAGCAAAGTTAAAAAAAATGAATGCCTTCTGTGAGGGTCGAACTCACGACCCCTGGTTTACGAGACCAGTGCTCTACCACAGAGCTAAGAAGGCCGCAGCTTTGCCTTCGTGAGCTACTCCCGAATTGTCACGTCATCATACTGAATCTTACAGCCCTCGACCAGAAGTCGGATTTGACACACACATGCTGCTGGGGGTGTCCACCTTACCGTTTTCCAACTCTCTTCACTGTTTCACCCTTACGATCGACGACGAGCGTCAAGCCACCAAAGGTTTGCGGTCTGCGAAAAACTTGACCTAGTGCACAGCTTGTGGGATAGCGTGGCTCTACTGTGAAACGCGCCTTTCGACTCCTCTCTCCGGCTACAGTATGCTGTCGTCCACAGTGGCACTGAAGTTGCCCATTGGGCTTCATGTAAGGCGACTGCACGCCGCTCGGCCAACAGCGGCCTACTGCAGACCGACACTTAAGAGACGCCAAATGCAGATCGACATCGAGAGAGAGGCCCTGTCACATGGCACTCGCGGTGTATACGCTGAAATGAAATGTAAATAATACATCTTTTGTAGTGGTCGTCGCTCTACTGCAGTGTCACACATGCCGAATGAATAGGAAAACAGTAGAACGTCCGCATAGGGCCATGCTTTTACCTCCACTGTCACGTGGCTGAATGTGTATAAGGCTGTGTGGCATCATTCAAACACAGCCTAACTGTCACTCTAGCTGTGTATCTCTATCAAAGTGGACATATGTCATCACCTCGGTGGCGATTAAAACGATTTCGCCCCCGGGTGGGCTCGAACCACCAACCTTTCGGTTAACAGCCGAACGCGCTAGCCGATTGCGCCACGGAGGCCTTGACTTGCGGTTACTCCTGCTCTCTTTATCAATGCAACTCGTATACTTTCTGCAGGCACCTCGCAGAATGGTAGTATCTGCTTACGCCTCTTCACATGGATAACGTGCATGCACACTGTAGCGGAGCTCATTACCGAATGACATCGCCAAGCATGAAATTCTACTACAAAATGCATACAAAACAGTGTTCCGCCTACACATTCAGTAAACCTCTGATGCAAGTAGAGCATTCTTTATCGGTTGTAGAACTTCCCCTTCATTCAGTGCACTGCCATTTGTTAGATGCTGCTCGAGCTAGCTCTGCTCTCAGCAGCAACGTTAAAAAAATGAATGCCTTCTGTGAGGGTCGAACTCACGACCCCTGGTTTACGAGACCAGTGCTCTACCACTGAGCTAAGAAGGCCGCAGCTTTGCCTTCGTGAGCTACTCCCGAATTGTCACGTCATCATACTGAATCTTACAGCCCTCGACCAGATATCGGATTTGACACACACATGCTGCTGGGGGTGTCCACCTTACCGTTTTCCAAGTCTCTTCACTGTTTCACCCTTACGATCGACGACGAGCGTCAAGCCACCAAAGGTTTGCGGTCTGCGAAAAACTTGACCTAGTGCACAGCTTGTGGGATAGCGTGGCTCTACTGTGAAACGCGCCTTTCGACTCCTCTCTCCGGCTACAGTATGCTGTCGTCCACAGTGGCACTGAAGTTGCCCATTGGGCTTCATGTAAGGCGACTGCACGCCGCTCGGCCAACAGCGGCCTACTGCAGACCGACACTTAAGAGACGCCAAATGCAGATCGACATCGAGAGAGAGGCCCTGTCACATGGCACTCGCGGTGTATACGCTGAAATGAAATGTAAATAATACATCTTTTGTAGTGGTCGTCGCTCTACTGCAATGTCACACGTGCCGAATGAATAGGAAAACAGTAGAACGTCCGCATAGGGCCATGTTTTTACCTCCACTGTCACGTGGCTGAATGTGTATAAGGGTGTGTGGCATCATTCAAACACAGCCAAACTGTCACTCTAGCTGTGTATCTCTATCAAAGTGGACATATGTCTTCACCTCGGTGGCGATTAAAACGATTTCGCCCCCGGGTGGGCTCGAACCACCAACCTTTCGGTTAACAGCCGAACGCGCTAGCCGATTGCGCCACGGAGGCCTTGACTTGCGGTCACTCCTGCTCTCTTTATCAATGCAACTCGTATACTTTCTGCAGGCACCTCGCAGAATGGTAGTATCTGCTTACGCCTCTTCACATGGATAACGTGCATGCACACTGTAGCGGAGCTCATTAACGAATGACATCGCCAAGCATGACATTCTACTACAAAATGCATACAAAACAGTGTTCCGCCTACACATTCAGTAAACCTCTGATGCAAGTAGAGCATTCTTTATCGGTTGTAGAACTTCCCCTTCATTCAGTGCACTGCCATTTGTTAGATGCTGCTCGAGCTAGCTCTGCTCTCAGCAGCAACGTTAAAAAAATGAATGCCTTCTGTGAGGGTCGAACTCACGACCCCTGGTTTACGAGACCAGTGCTCTACCACAGAGCTAAGAAGGCCGCAGCTTTGCCTTCCTGAGCTACTCCCGAATTGTCACGTCATCATACTGAATCTTACAGCCCTCGACCAGATATCGGATTTGACACACACATGCTGCTGGGGGTGTCCACCTTACCGTTTTCCAACTCTCTTCACTGTTTCACCCTTACGATCGACGACGAGCGTCAAGCCACCAAAGGTTTGCGGTCTGCGAAAAACTTGACCTAGTGCACAGCTTGTGGGATAGCGTGGCTCTACTGTGAAACGCGCCTTTCGACTCCTCTCTCCGGCTACAGTATGCTGTCGTCCACAGTGGCACTGAAGTTGCCCATTGGGCTTCATGTAAGGCGACTGCACGCCGCTCGGCCAACAGCGGCCTACTGCAGACCGACACTTAAGAGACGCCAAATGCAGATCGACATCGAGAGAGAGGCCCTGTCACATGGCACTCGCGGTGTATACGCTGAAATGAAATGTAAATAATACATCTTTTGTAGTGGTCGTCGCTCTACTGCAATGTCACACGTGCCGAATGAATAGGAAAACAGTAGAACGTCCGCATAGGGCCATGTTTTTACCTCCACTGTCACGTGGCTGAATGTGTATAAGGGTGTGTGGCATCATTCAAACACAGCCAAACTGTCACTCTAGCTGTGTATCTCTATCAAAGTGGACATATGTCTTCACCTCGGTGGCGATTAAAACGATTTCGCCCCCGGGTGGGCTCGAACCACCAACCTTTCGGTTAACAGCCGAACGCGCTAGCCGATTGCGCCACGGAGGCCTTGACTTGCGGTCACTCCTGCTCTCTTTATCAATGCAACTCTTATACTTTCTGCAGGCACCTCGCAGAATGGTAGTATCTGCTTACGCCTCTTCACATGGATAACGTGCATGCACACTGTAGCGGAGCTCATTAACGAATGACATCGCCAAGCATGACATTCTACTACAAAATGCATACAAAACAGTGTTCCGCCTACACATTCAGTAAACCTCTGATGCAAGTAGAGCATTCTTTATCGGTTGTAG
The DNA here is from genome assembly GCF_023864275.1 of Schistocerca cancellata. NCBI lineage: Eukaryota > Metazoa > Arthropoda > Insecta > Orthoptera > Acrididae > Schistocerca > Schistocerca cancellata. The sequence goes on from NW_026046837.1 coordinate 52,894, forward strand.
AACTTCCCCTTCATTCAGTGCACTGCCATTTGTTAGATGCTGCTCGAGCTAGCTCTGCTCTCAGCAGCAACGTTAAAAGAATGAATGCCTTCTGTGAGGGTCGAACTCACGACCCCTGGTTTACGAGACCAGTGCTCTACCACAGAGCTAAGAAGGCCGCAGCTTTGCCTTCGTGAGCTACTCCTGAATTGTCACGTCATCATACTGAATCTTACAGCCCTCGACCAGATATCGGATTTGACACACACATGCTGCTGGGGGTGTCCACCTTACCGTTTTCCAACTCTCTTCACTGTTTCATCCTTACGATCGACGACGAGCGTCAAGCCACCAAAGGTTTGCGGTCTGCGAAAAACTTGACCTAGTGCACAGCTTGTGGGATAGCGTGGCTCTACTGTGAAACGCGCCTTTCGACTCCTCTCTCCGGCTACAGTATGCTGTCGTCCACAGTGGCACTGAAGTTGCCCATTGGGCTTCATGTAAGGCGACTGCACGCCGCTCGGCCAACAGCGGCCTACTGCAGACCGACACTTAAGAGACGCCAAATGCAGATCGACATCGAGAGAGAGGCCCTGTCACATGGCACTCGCGGTGTATACGCTGAAATGAAATGTAAATAATACATCTTTTGTAGTGGTCGTCGCTCTACTGCAATGTCACACGTGCCGAATGAATAGGAAAACAGTAGAACGTCCGCATAGGGCCATGTTTTTACCTCCACTGTCACGTGGCTGAATGTGTATAAGGCTGTGTGGCATCATTCAAACACAGCCAAACTGTCACTCTAGCTGTGTATCTCTATCAAAGTGGACATATGTCTTCACCTCGGTGGCGATTAAAACGATTTCGCCCCCAGGTGGGCTCGAACAACCAACCTTTCGGTTAACAGCCGAACGCGCTAGCCGATTGCGCCACGGAGGCCTTGACTTGCGGTCACTCCTGCTCTCTTTATCAATGCAACTCGTATACTTTCTGCAGGCACCTCGCAGAATGGTAGTATCTGCTTACGCCTCTTCACATGGATAACGTGCATGCACACTGTAGCGGAGCTCATTAACGAATGACATCGCCAAGCATGACATTCTACTACAAAATGCATACAAAACATTGTTCCGCCTACACATTCAGTAAACCTCTGATGCAAGTAGAGAATTCTTTATCGGTTGTAGATCTTCCCCTTCATTCAGTGCACTGCCATTTGTTAGATGCTGCTCGAGCTAGCTCTGCTCTCAGCAGCAACGTTAAAAAATGAATGCCTTCTGTGAGGGTCGAACTCACGACCCCTGGTTTACGAGACCAGTGCTCTACCACAGAGCTAAGAAGGCCGCAGCTTTGCCTTCCTGAGCTACTCCCGAATTGTCACGTCATCATACTGAATCTTACAGCCCTCGACCAGATATCGGATTTGACACACACATGCTGCTGGGGGTGTCCACCTTACCGTTTTCCAACTCTCTTCACTGTTTCACCCTTACGATCGACGACGAGCGTCAAGCCACCAAAGGTTTGCGGTCTGCGAAAAACTTGACCTAGTGCACAGCTTGTGGGATAGCGTGGCTCTACTGTGAAACGCGCCTTTCGACTCCTCTCTCCGGCTACAGTATGCTGTCGTCCACAGTGGCACTGAAGTTGCCCATTGGGCTTCATGTAAGGCGACTGCACGCCGCTCGGCCAACAGCGGCCTACTGCAGACCGACACTTAAGAGACGCCAAATGCAGATCGACATCGAGAGAGAGGCCCTGTCACATGGCACTCGCGGTGTATACGCTGAAATGAAATGTAAATAATACATCTTTTGTAGTGGTCGTCGCTCTATTGCAGTGTCACACATGCCGAATGAATAGGAAAACAGTAGAACGTCCGCATAGGGCCATGCTTTTACCTCCACTGTCACGTGGCTGAATGTGTATAACGCTGTGTGGCATCATTCAAACACAGCCAAACTGTCACTCTAGCTGTGTATCTCTATCAAAGTGGACATATGTCTTCACCTCGGTGGCGATTAAAACGATTTCGCCCCCGGGTGGGCTCGAACCACCAACCTTTCGGTTAACAGCCGAACGCGCTAGCCGATTGCGCCACGGAGGCCTTGACTTGCGGTCACTCCTGCTCTCTTTATCAATGCAACTCGTATACTTTCTGCAGGCACCTCGCAGAATGGTAGTATCTGCTTACGCCTCTTCACATGGAAAACGTGCATGCACACTGTAGCGGAGCTCATTAACGAATGACATCGCCAAGCATGACATTCTACTACAAAATGCATACAAAACAGTGTTCCGCCTACACATTCAGTAAACCTCTGATGCAAGTAGAGCATTCTTTATCGGTTGTAGAACTTCCCCTTCATTCAGTGCACTGCCATTTGTTAGATGCTGCTCGAGCTAGCTCTGCTCTCAGCAGCAAAGTTAAAAAAAATGAATGCCTTCTGTGAGGGTCGAACTCACGACCCCTGGTTTACGAGACCAGTGCTCTACCACAGAGCTAAGAAGGCCGCAGCTTTGCCTTCGTGAGCTACTCCCGAATTGTCACGTCATCATACTGAATCTTACAGCCCTCGACCAGAAGTCGGATTTGACACACACATGCTGCTGGGGGTGTCCACCTTACCGTTTTCCAACTCTCTTCACTGTTTCACCCTTACGATCGACGACGAGCGTCAAGCCACCAAAGGTTTGCGGTCTGCGAAAAACTTGACCTAGTGCACAGCTTGTGGGATAGCGTGGCTCTACTGTGAAACGCGCCTTTCGACTCCTCTCTCCGGCTACAGTATGCTGTCGTCCACAGTGGCACTGAAGTTGCCCATTGGGCTTCATGTAAGGCGACTGCACGCCGCTCGGCCAACAGCGGCCTACTGCAGACCGACACTTAAGAGACGCCAAATGCAGATCGACATCGAGAGAGAGGCCCTGTCACATGGCACTCGCGGTGTATACGCTGAAATGAAATGTAAATAATACATCTTTTGTAGTGGTCGTCGCTCTACTGCAGTGTCACACATGCCGAATGAATAGGAAAACAGTAGAACGTCCGCATAGGGCCATGCTTTTACCTCCACTGTCACGTGGCTGAATGTGTATAAGGCTGTGTGGCATCATTCAAACACAGCCTAACTGTCACTCTAGCTGTGTATCTCTATCAAAGTGGACATATGTCATCACCTCGGTGGCGATTAAAACGATTTCGCCCCCGGGTGGGCTCGAACCACCAACCTTTCGGTTAACAGCCGAACGCGCTAGCCGATTGCGCCACGGAGGCCTTGACTTGCGGTTACTCCTGCTCTCTTTATCAATGCAACTCGTATACTTTCTGCAGGCACCTCGCAGAATGGTAGTATCTGCTTACGCCTCTTCACATGGATAACGTGCATGCACACTGTAGCGGAGCTCATTACCGAATGACATCGCCAAGCATGAAATTCTACTACAAAATGCATACAAAACAGTGTTCCGCCTACACATTCAGTAAACCTCTGATGCAAGTAGAGCATTCTTTATCGGTTGTAGAACTTCCCCTTCATTCAGTGCACTGCCATTTGTTAGATGCTGCTCGAGCTAGCTCTGCTCTCAGCAGCAACGTTAAAAAAATGAATGCCTTCTGTGAGGGTCGAACTCACGACCCCTGGTTTACGAGACCAGTGCTCTACCACTGAGCTAAGAAGGCCGCAGCTTTGCCTTCGTGAGCTACTCCCGAATTGTCACGTCATCATACTGAATCTTACAGCCCTCGACCAGAAGTCGGATTTGACACACACATGCTGCTGGGGGTGTCCACCTTACCGTTTTCCAACTCTCTTCACTGTTTCACCCTTACGATCGACGACGAGCGTCAAGCCACCAAAGGTTTGCGGTCTGCGAAAAACTTGACCTAGTGCACAGCTTGTGGGATAGCGTGGCTCTACTGTGAAACGCGCCTTTCGACTCCTCTCTCCGGCTACAGTATGCTGTCGTCCACAGTGGCACTGAAGTTGCCCATTGGGCTTCATGTAAGGCGACTGCACGCCGCTCGGCCAACAGCGGCCTACTGCAGACCGACACTTAAGAGACGCCAAATGCAGATCGACATCGAGAGAGAGGCCCTGTCACATGGCACTCGCGGTGTATACGCTGAAATGAAATGTAAATAATACATCTTTTGTAGTGGTCGTCGCTCTACTGCAATGTCACACGTGCCGAATGAATAGGAAAACAGTAGAACGTCCGCATAGGGCCATGTTTTTACCTCCACTGTCACGTGGCTGAATGTGTATAAGGGTGTGTGGCATCATTCAAACACAGCCAAACTGTCACTCTAGCTGTGTATCTCTATCAAAGTGGACATATGTCTTCACCTCGGTGGCGATTAAAACGATTTCGCCCCCGGGTGGGCTCGAACCACCAACCTTTCGGTTAACAGCCGAACGCGCTAGCCGATTGCGCCACGGAGGCCTTGACTTGCGGTCACTCCTGCTCTCTTTATCAATGCAACTCGTATACTTTCTGCAGGCACCTCGCAGAATGGTAGTATCTGCTTACGCCTCTTCACATGGATAACGTGCATGCACACTGTAGCGGAGCTCATTAACGAATGACATCGCCAAGCATGACATTCTACTACAAAATGCATACAAAACAGTGTTCCGCCTACACATTCAGTAAACCTCTGATGCAAGTAGAGCATTCTTTATCGGTTGTAGAACTTCCCCTTCATTCAGTGCACTGCCATTTGTTAGATGCTGCTCGAGCTAGCTCTGCTCTCAGCAGCAACGTTAAAAGAATGAATGCCTTCTGTGAGGGTCGAACTCACGACCCCTGGTTTACGAGACCAGTGCTCTACCACAGAGCTAAGAAGGCCGCAGCTTTGCCTTCGTGAGCTACTCCTGAATTGTCACGTCATCATACTGAATCTTACAGCCCTCGACCAGATATCGGATTTGACACACACATGCTGCTGGGGGTGTCCACCTTACCGTTTTCCAACTCTCTTCACTGTTTCATCCTTACGATCGACGACGAGCGTCAAGCCACCAAAGGTTTGCGGTCTGCGAAAAACTTGACCTAGTGCACAGCTTGTGGGATAGCGTGGCTCTACTGTGAAACGCGCCTTTCGACTCCTCTCTCCGGCTACAGTATGCTGTCGTCCACAGTGGCACTGAAGTTGCCCATTGGGCTTCATGTAAGGCGACTGCACGCCGCTCGGCCAACAGCGGCCTACTGCAGACCGACACTTAAGAGACGCCAAATGCAGATCGACATCGAGAGAGAGGCCCTGTCACATGGCACTCGCGGTGTATACGCTGAAATGAAATGTAAATAATACATCTTTTGTAGTGGTCGTCGCTCTACTGCAATGTCACACGTGCCGAATGAATAGGAAAACAGTAGAACGTCCGCATAGGGCCATGTTTTTACCTCCACTGTCACGTGGCTGAATGTGTATAAGGCTGTGTGGCATCATTCAAACACAGCCAAACTGTCACTCTAGCTGTGTATCTCTATCAAAGTGGACATATGTCTTCACCTCGGTGGCGATTAAAACGATTTCGCCCCCAGGTGGGCTCGAACAACCAACCTTTCGGTTAACAGCCGAACGCGCTAGCCGATTGCGCCACGGAGGCCTTGACTTGCGGTCACTCCTGCTCTCTTTATCAATGCAACTCGTATACTTTCTGCAGGCACCTCGCAGAATGGTAGTATCTGCTTACGCCTCTTCACATGGATAACGTGCATGCACACTGTAGCGGAGCTCATTAACGAATGACATCGCCAAGCATGACATTCTACTACAAAATGCATACAAAACATTGTTCCGCCTACACATTCAGTAAACCTCTGATGCAAGTAGAGAATTCTTTATCGGTTGTAGATCTTCCCCTTCATTCAGTGCACTGCCATTTGTTAGATGCTGCTCGAGCTAGCTCTGCTCTCAGCAGCAACGTTAAAAAATGAATGCCTTCTGTGAGGGTCGAACTCACGACCCCTGGTTTACGAGACCAGTGCTCTACCACAGAGCTAAGAAGGCCGCAGCTTTGCCTTCCTGAGCTACTCCCGAATTGTCACGTCATCATACTGAATCTTACAGCCCTCGACCAGATATCGGATTTGACACACACATGCTGCTGGGGGTGTCCACCTTACCGTTTTCCAACTCTCTTCACTGTTTCACCCTTACGATCGACGACGAGCGTCAAGCCACCAAAGGTTTGCGGTCTGCGAAAAACTTGACCTAGTGCACAGCTTGTGGGATAGCGTGGCTCTACTGTGAAACGCGCCTTTCGACTCCTCTCTCCGGCTACAGTATGCTGTCGTCCACAGTGGCACTGAAGTTGCCCATTGGGCTTCATGTAAGGCGACTGCACGCCGCTCGGCCAACAGCGGCCTACTGCAGACCGACACTTAAGAGACGCCAAATGCAGATCGACATCGAGAGAGAGGCCCTGTCACATGGCACTCGCGGTGTATACGCTGAAATGAAATGTAAATAATACATCTTTTGTAGTGGTCGTCGCTCTATTGCAGTGTCACACATGCCGAATGAATAGGAAAACAGTAGAACGTCCGCATAGGGCCATGCTTTTACCTCCACTGTCACGTGGCTGAATGTGTATAACGCTGTGTGGCATCATTCAAACACAGCCAAACTGTCACTCTAGCTGTGTATCTCTATCGCGACTGCACGCCGCTCGGCCAACAGCGGCCTACTGCAGACCGACACTTAAGAGACGCCAAATGCAGATCGACATCGAGAGAGAGGCCCTGTCACATGGCACTCGCGGTGTATACGCTGAAATGAAATGTAAATAATACATCTTTTGTAGTGGTCGTCGCTCTATTGCAGTGTCACACATGCCGAATGAATAGGAAAACAGTAGAACGTCCGCATAGGGCCATGCTTTTACCTCCACTGTCACGTGGCTGAATGTGTATAACGCTGTGTGGCATCATTCAAACACAGCCAAACTGTCACTCTAGCTGTGTATCTCTATCAAAGTGGACATATGTCTTCACCTCGGTGGCGATTAAAACGATTTCGCCCCCGGGTGGGCTCGAACCACCAACCTTTCGGTTAACAGCCGAACGCGCTAGCCGATTGCGCCACGGAGGCCTTGACTTGCGGTCACTCCTGCTCTCTTTATCAATGCAACTCGTATACTTTCTGCAGGCACCTCGCAGAATGGTAGTATCTGCTTACGCCTCTTCACATGGAAAACGTGCATGCACACTGTAGCGGAGCTCATTAACGAATGACATCGCCAAGCATGACATTCTACTACAAAATGCATACAAAACAGTGTTCCGCCTACACATTCAGTAAACCTCTGATGCAAGTAGAGCATTCTTTATCGGTTGTAGAACTTCCCCTTCATTCAGTGCACTGCCATTTGTTAGATGCTGCTCGAGCTAGCTCTGCTCTCAGCAGCAAAGTTAAAAAAAATGAATGCCTTCTGTGAGGGTCGAACTCACGACCCCTGGTTTACGAGACCAGTGCTCTACCACAGAGCTAAGAAGGCCGCAGCTTTGCCTTCGTGAGCTACTCCCGAATTGTCACGTCATCATACTGAATCTTACAGCCCTCGACCAGAAGTCGGATTTGACACACACATGCTGCTGGGGGTGTCCACCTTACCGTTTTCCAACTCTCTTCACTGTTTCACCCTTACGATCGACGACGAGCGTCAAGCCACCAAAGGTTTGCGGTCTGCGAAAAACTTGACCTAGTGCACAGCTTGTGGGATAGCGTGGCTCTACTGTGAAACGCGCCTTTCGACTCCTCTCTCCGGCTACAGTATGCTGTCGTCCACAGTGGCACTGAAGTTGCCCATTGGGCTTCATGTAAGGCGACTGCACGCCGCTCGGCCAACAGCGGCCTACTGCAGACCGACACTTAAGAGACGCCAAATGCAGATCGACATCGAGAGAGAGGCCCTGTCACATGGCACTCGCGGTGTATACGCTGAAATGAAATGTAAATAATACATCTTTTGTAGTGGTCGTCGCTCTACTGCAGTGTCACACATGCCGAATGAATAGGAAAACAGTAGAACGTCCGCATAGGGCCATGCTTTTACCTCCACTGTCACGTGGCTGAATGTGTATAAGGCTGTGTGGCATCATTCAAACACAGCCTAACTGTCACTCTAGCTGTGTATCTCTATCAAAGTGGACATATGTCATCACCTCGGTGGCGATTAAAACGATTTCGCCCCCGGGTGGGCTCGAACCACCAACCTTTCGGTTAACAGCCGAACGCGCTAGCCGATTGCGCCACGGAGGCCTTGACTTGCGGTTACTCCTGCTCTCTTTATCAATGCAACTCGTATACTTTCTGCAGGCACCTCGCAGAATGGTAGTATCTGCTTACGCCTCTTCACATGGATAACGTGCATGCACACTGTAGCGGAGCTCATTACCGAATGACATCGCCAAGCATGAAATTCTACTACAAAATGCATACAAAACAGTGTTCCGCCTACACATTCAGTAAACCTCTGATGCAAGTAGAGCATTCTTTATCGGTTGTAGAACTTCCCCTTCATTCAGTGCACTGCCATTTGTTAGATGCTGCTCGAGCTAGCTCTGCTCTCAGCAGCAACGTTAAAAAAATGAATGCCTTCTGTGAGGGTCGAACTCACGACCCCTGGTTTACGAGACCAGTGCTCTACCACTGAGCTAAGAAGGCCGCAGCTTTGCCTTCGTGAGCTACTCCCGAATTGTCACGTCATCATACTGAATCTTACAGCCCTCGACCAGAAGTCGGATTTGACACACACATGCTGCTGGGGGTGTCCACCTTACCGTTTTCCAACTCTCTTCACTGTTTCACCCTTACGATCGACGACGAGCGTCAAGCCACCAAAGGTTTGCGGTCTGCGAAAAACTTGACCTAGTGCACAGCTTGTGGGATAGCGTGGCTCTACTGTGAAACGCGCCTTTCGACTCCTCTCTCCGGCTACAGTATGCTGTCGTCCACAGTGGCACTGAAGTTGCCCATTGGGCTTCATGTAAGGCGACTGCACGCCGCTCGGCCAACAGCGGCCTACTGCAGACCGACACTTAAGAGACGCCAAATGCAGATCGACATCGAGAGAGAGGCCCTGTCACATGGCACTCGCGGTGTATACGCTGAAATGAAATGTAAATAATACATCTTTTGTAGTGGTCGTCGCTCTACTGCAATGTCACACGTGCCGAATGAATAGGAAAACAGTAGAATGTCCGCATAGGGCCATGTTTTTACCTCCACTGTCACGTGGCTGAATGTGTATAAGGGTGTGTGGCATCATTCAAACACAGCCAAACTGTCACTCTAGCTGTGTATCTCTATCAAAGTGGACATATGTCTTCACCTCGGTGGCGATTAAAACGATTTCGCCCCCGGGTGGGCTCGAACCACCAACCTTTCGGTTAACAGCCGAACGCGCTAGCCGATTGCGCCACGGAGGCCTTGACTTGCGGTCACTCCTGCTCTCTTTATCAATGCAACTCGTATACTTTCTGCAGGCACCTCGCAGAATGGTAGTATCTGCTTACGCCTCTTCACATGGATAACGTGCATGCACACTGTAGCGGAGCTCATTAACGAATGACATCGCCAAGCATGACATTCTACTACAAAATGCATACAAAACAGTGTTCCGCCTACACATTCAGTAAACCTCTGATGCAAGTAGAGCATTCTTTATCGGTTGTAGAACTTCCCCTTCATTCAGTGCACTGCCATTTGTTAGATGCTGCTCGAGCTAGCTCTGCTCTCAGCAGCAACGTTAAAAGAATGAATGCCTTCTGTGAGGGTCGAACTCACGACCCCTGGTTTACGAGACCAGTGCTCTACCACAGAGCTAAGAAGGCCGCAGCTTTGCCTTCGTGAGCTACTCCTGAATTGTCACGTCATCATACTGAATCTTACAGCCCTCGACCAGATATCGGATTTGACACACACATGCTGCTGGGGGTGTCCACCTTACCGTTTTCCAACTCTCTTCACTGTTTCATCCTTACGATCGACGACGAGCGTCAAGCCACCAAAGGTTTGCGGTCTGCGAAAAACTTGACCTAGTGCACAGCTTGTGGGATAGCGTGGCTCTACTGTGAAACGCGCCTTTCGACTCCTCTCTCCGGCTACAGTATGCTGTCGTCCACAGTGGCACTGAAGTTGCCCATTGGGCTTCATGTAAGGCGACTGCACGCCGCTCGGCCAACAGCGGCCTACTGCAGACCGACACTTAAGAGACGCCAAATGCAGATCGACATCGAGAGAGAGGCCCTGTCACATGGCACTCGCGGTGTATACGCTGAAATGAAATGTAAATAATACATCTTTTGTAGTGGTCGTCGCTCTACTGCAATGTCACACGTGCCGAATGAATAGGAAAACAGTAGAACGTCCGCATAGGGCCATGTTTTTACCTCCACTGTCACGTGGCTGAATGTGTATAAGGCTGTGTGGCATCATTCAAACACAGCCAAACTGTCACTCTAGCTGTGTATCTCTATCAAAGTGGACATATGTCTTCACCTCGGTGGCGATTAAAACGATTTCGCCCCCAGGTGGGCTCGAACAACCAACCTTTCGGTTAACAGCCGAACGCGCTAGCCGATTGCGCCACGGAGGCCTTGACTTGCGGTCACTCCTGCTCTCTTTATCAATGCAACTCGTATACTTTCTGCAGGCACCTCGCAGAATGGTAGTATCTGCTTACGCCTCTTCACATGGATAACGTGCATGCACACTGTAGCGGAGCTCATTAACGAATGACATCGCCAAGCATGACATTCTACTACAAAATGCATACAAAACATTGTTCCGCCTACACATTCAGTAAACCTCTGATGCAAGTAGAGAATTCTTTATCGGTTGTAGATCTTCCCCTTCATTCAGTGCACTGCCATTTGTTAGATGCTGCTCGAGCTAGCTCTGCTCTCAGCAGCAACGTTAAAAAATGAATGCCTTCTGTGAGGGTCGAACTCACGACCCCTGGTTTACGAGACCAGTGCTCTACCACAGAGCTAAGAAGGCCGCAGCTTTGCCTTCCTGAGCTACTCCCGAATTGTCACGTCATCATACTGAATCTTACAGCCCTCGACCAGATATCGGATTTGACACACACATGCTGCTGGGGGTGTCCACCTTACCGTTTTCCAACTCTCTTCACTGTTTCACCCTTACGATCGACGACGAGCGTCAAGCCACCAAAGGTTTGCGGTCTGCGAAAAACTTGACCTAGTGCACAGCTTGTGGGATAGCGTGGCTCTACTGTGAAACGCGCCTTTCGACTCCTCTCTCCGGCTACAGTATGCTGTCGTCCACAGTGGCACTGAAGTTGCCCATTGGGCTTCATGTAAGGCGACTGCACGCCGCTCGGCCAACAGCGGCCTACTGCAGACCGACACTTAAGAGACGCCAAATGCAGATCGACATCGAGAGAGAGGCCCTGTCACATGGCACTCGCGGTGTATACGCTGAAATGAAATGTAAATAATACATCTTTTGTAGTGGTCGTCGCTCTATTGCAGTGTCACACATGCCGAATGAATAGGAAAACAGTAGAACGTCCGCATAGGGCCATGCTTTTACCTCCACTGTCACGTGGCTGAATGTGTATAACGCTGTGTGGCATCATTCAAACACAGCCAAACTGTCACTCTAGCTGTGTATCTCTATCGCGACTGCACGCCGCTCGGCCAACAGCGGCCTACTGCAGACCGACACTTAAGAGACGCCAAATGCAGATCGACATCGAGAGAGAGGCCCTGTCACATGGCACTCGCGGTGTATACGCTGAAATGAAATGTAAATAATACATCTTTTGTAGTGGTCGTCGCTCTATTGCAGTGTCACACATGCCGAATGAATAGGAAAACAGTAGAACGTCCGCATAGGGCCATGCTTTTACCTCCACTGTCACGTGGCTGAATGTGTATAACGCTGTGTGGCATCATTCAAACACAGCCAAACTGTCACTCTAGCTGTGTATCTCTATCAAAGTGGACATATGTCTTCACCTCGGTGGCGATTAAAACGATTTCGCCCCCGGGTGGGCTCGAACCACCAACCTTTCGGTTAACAGCCGAACGCGCTAGCCGATTGCGCCACGGAGGCCTTGACTTGCGGTCACTCCTGCTCTCTTTATCAATGCAACTCGTATACTTTCTGCAGGCACCTCGCAGAATGGTAGTATCTGCTTACGCCTCTTCACATGGAAAACGTGCATGCACACTGTAGCGGAGCTCATTAACGAATGACATCGCCAAGCATGACATTCTACTACAAAATGCATACAAAACAGTGTTCCGCCTACACATTCAGTAAACCTCTGATGCAAGTAGAGCATTCTTTATCGGTTGTAGAACTTCCCCTTCATTCAGTGCACTGCCATTTGTTAGATGCTGCTCGAGCTAGCTCTGCTCTCAGCAGCAAAGTTAAAAAAAATGAATGCCTTCTGTGAGGGTCGAACTCACGACCCCTGGTTTACGAGACCAGTGCTCTACCACAGAGCTAAGAAGGCCGCAGCTTTGCCTTCGTGAGCTACTCCCGAATTGTCACGTCATCATACTGAATCTTACAGCCCTCGACCAGAAGTCGGATTTGACACACACATGCTGCTGGGGGTGTCCACCTTACCGTTTTCCAACTCTCTTCACTGTTTCACCCTTACGATCGACGACGAGCGTCAAGCCACCAAAGGTTTGCGGTCTGCGAAAAACTTGACCTAGTGCACAGCTTGTGGGATAGCGTGGCTCTACTGTGAAACGCGCCTTTCGACTCCTCTCTCCGGCTACAGTATGCTGTCGTCCACAGTGGCACTGAAGTTGCCCATTGGGCTTCATGTAAGGCGACTGCACGCCGCTCGGCCAACAGCGGCCTACTGCAGACCGACACTTAAGAGACGCCAAATGCAGATCGACATCGAGAGAGAGGCCCTGTCACATGGCACTCGCGGTGTATACGCTGAAATGAAATGTAAATAATACATCTTTTGTAGTGGTCGTCGCTCTACTGCAGTGTCACACATGCCGAATGAATAGGAAAACAGTAGAACGTCCGCATAGGGCCATGCTTTTACCTCCACTGTCACGTGGCTGAATGTGTATAAGGCTGTGTGGCATCATTCAAACACAGCCTAACTGTCACTCTAGCTGTGTATCTCTATCAAAGTGGACATATGTCATCACCTCGGTGGCGATTAAAACGATTTCGCCCCCGGGTGGGCTCGAACCACCAACCTTTCGGTTAACAGCCGAACGCGCTAGCCGATTGCGCCACGGAGGCCTTGACTTGCGGTTACTCCTGCTCTCTTTATCAATGCAACTCGTATACTTTCTGCAGGCACCTCGCAGAATGGTAGTATCTGCTTACGCCTCTTCACATGGATAACGTGCATGCACACTGTAGCGGAGCTCATTACCGAATGACATCGCCAAGCATGAAATTCTACTACAAAATGCATACAAAACAGTGTTCCGCCTACACATTCAGTAAACCTCTGATGCAAGTAGAGCATTCTTTATCGGTTGTAGAACTTCCCCTTCATTCAGTGCACTGCCATTTGTTAGATGCTGCTCGAGCTAGCTCTGCTCTCAGCAGCAACGTTAAAAAAATGAATGCCTTCTGTGAGGGTCGAACTCACGACCCCTGGTTTACGAGACCAGTGCTCTACCACTGAGCTAAGAAGGCCGCAGCTTTGCCTTCGTGAGCTACTCCCGAATTGTCACGTCATCATACTGAATCTTACAGCCCTCGACCAGAAGTCGGATTTGACACACACATGCTGCTGGGGGTGTCCACCTTACCGTTTTCCAACTCTCTTCACTGTTTCACCCTTACGATCGACGACGAGCGTCAAGCCACCAAAGGTTTGCGGTCTGCGAAAAACTTGACCTAGTGCACAGCTTGTGGGATAGCGTGGCTCTACTGTGAAACGCGCCTTTCGACTCCTCTCTCCGGCTACAGTATGCTGTCGTCCACAGTGGCACTGAAGTTGCCCATTGGGCTTCATGTAAGGCGACTGCACGCCGCTCGGCCAACAGCGGCCTACTGCAGACCGACACTTAAGAGACGCCAAATGCAGATCGACATCGAGAGAGAGGCCCTGTCACATGGCACTCGCGGTGTATACGCTGAAATGAAATGTAAATAATACATCTTTTGTAGTGGTCGTCGCTCTACTGCAATGTCACACGTGCCGAATGAATAGGAAAACAGTAGAATGTCCGCATAGGGCCATGTTTTTACCTCCACTGTCACGTGGCTGAATGTGTATAAGGGTGTGTGGCATCATTCAAACACAGCCAAACTGTCACTCTAGCTGTGTATCTCTATCAAAGTGGACATATGTCTTCACCTCGGTGGCGATTAAAACGATTTCGCCCCCGGGTGGGCTCGAACCACCAACCTTTCGGTTAACAGCCGAACGCGCTAGCCGATTGCGCCACGGAGGCCTTGACTTGCGGTCACTCCTGCTCTCTTTATCAATGCAACTCGTATACTTTCTGCAGGCACCTCGCAGAATGGTAGTATCTGCTTACGCCTCTTCACATGGATAACGTGCATGCACACTGTAGCGGAGCTCATTAACGAATGACATCGCCAAGCATGACATTCTACTACAAAATGCATACAAAACAGTGTTCCGCCTACACATTCAGTAAACCTCTGATGCAAGTAGAGCATTCTTTATCGGTTGTAGAACTTCCCCTTCATTCAGTGCACTGCCATTTGTTAGATGCTGCTCGAGCTAGCTCTGCTCTCAGCAGCAACGTTAAAAGAATGAATGCCTTCTGTGAGGGTCGAACTCACGACCCCTGGTTTACGAGACCAGTGCTCTACCACAGAGCTAAGAAGGCCGCAGCTTTGCCTTCGTGAGCTACTCCTGAATTGTCACGTCATCATACTGAATCTTACAGCCCTCGACCAGATATCGGATTTGACACACACATGCTGCTGGGGGTGTCCACCTTACCGTTTTCCAACTCTCTTCACTGTTTCATCCTTACGATCGACGACGAGCGTCAAGCCACCAAAGGTTTGCGGTCTGCGAAAAACTTGACCTAGTGCACAGCTTGTGGGATAGCGTGGCTCTACTGTGAAACGCGCCTTTCGACTCCTCTCTCCGGCTACAGTATGCTGTCGTCCACAGTGGCACTGAAGTTGCCCATTGGGCTTCATGTAAGGCGACTGCACGCCGCTCGGCCAACAGCGGCCTACTGCAGACCGACACTTAAGAGACGCCAAATGCAGATCGACATCGAGAGAGAGGCCCTGTCACATGGCACTCGCGGTGTATACGCTGAAATGAAATGTAAATAATACATCTTTTGTAGTGGTCGTCGCTCTACTGCAATGTCACACGTGCCGAATGAATAGGAAAACAGTAGAACGTCCGCATAGGGCCATGTTTTTACCTCCACTGTCACGTGGCTGAATGTGTATAAGGCTGTGTGGCATCATTCAAACACAGCCAAACTGTCACTCTAGCTGTGTATCTCTATCAAAGTGGACATATGTCTTCACCTCGGTGGCGATTAAAACGATTTCGCCCCCAGGTGGGCTCGAACAACCAACCTTTCGGTTAACAGCCGAACGCGCTAGCCGATTGCGCCACGGAGGCCTTGACTTGCGGTCACTCCTGCTCTCTTTATCAATGCAACTCGTATACTTTCTGCAGGCACCTCGCAGAATGGTAGTATCTGCTTACGCCTCTTCACATGGATAACGTGCATGCACACTGTAGCGGAGCTCATTAACGAATGACATCGCCAAGCATGACATTCTACTACAAAATGCATACAAAACATTGTTCCGCCTACACATTCAGTAAACCTCTGATGCAAGTAGAGAATTCTTTATCGGTTGTAGATCTTCCCCTTCATTCAGTGCACTGCCATTTGTTAGATGCTGCTCGAGCTAGCTCTGCTCTCAGCAGCAACGTTAAAAAATGAATGCCTTCTGTGAGGGTCGAACTCACGACCCCTGGTTTACGAGACCAGTGCTCTACCACAGAGCTAAGAAGGCCGCAGCTTTGCCTTCCTGAGCTACTCCCGAATTGTCACGTCATCATACTGAATCTTACAGCCCTCGACCAGATATCGGATTTGACACACACATGCTGCTGGGGGTGTCCACCTTACCGTTTTCCAACTCTCTTCACTGTTTCACCCTTACGATCGACGACGAGCGTCAAGCCACCAAAGGTTTGCGGTCTGCGAAAAACTTGACCTAGTGCACAGCTTGTGGGATAGCGTGGCTCTACTGTGAAACGCGCCTTTCGACTCCTCTCTCCGGCTACAGTATGCTGTCGTCCACAGTGGCACTGAAGTTGCCCATTGGGCTTCATGTAAGGCGACTGCACGCCGCTCGGCCAACAGCGGCCTACTGCAGACCGACACTTAAGAGACGCCAAATGCAGATCGACATCGAGAGAGAGGCCCTGTCACATGGCACTCGCGGTGTATACGCTGAAATGAAATGTAAATAATACATCTTTTGTAGTGGTCGTCGCTCTATTGCAGTGTCACACATGCCGAATGAATAGGAAAACAGTAGAACGTCCGCATAGGGCCATGCTTTTACCTCCACTGTCACGTGGCTGAATGTGTATAACGCTGTGTGGCATCATTCAAACACAGCCAAACTGTCACTCTAGCTGTGTATCTCTATCGCGACTGCACGCCGCTCGGCCAACAGCGGCCTACTGCAGACCGACACTTAAGAGACGCCAAATGCAGATCGACATCGAGAGAGAGGCCCTGTCACATGGCACTCGCGGTGTATACGCTGAAATGAAATGTAAATAATACATCTTTTGTAGTGGTCGTCGCTCTATTGCAGTGTCACACATGCCGAATGAATAGGAAAACAGTAGAACGTCCGCATAGGGCCATGCTTTTACCTCCACTGTCACGTGGCTGAATGTGTATAACGCTGTGTGGCATCATTCAAACACAGCCAAACTGTCACTCTAGCTGTGTATCTCTATCAAAGTGGACATATGTCTTCACCTCGGTGGCGATTAAAACGATTTCGCCCCCGGGTGGGCTCGAACCACCAACCTTTCGGTTAACAGCCGAACGCGCTAGCCGATTGCGCCACGGAGGCCTTGACTTGCGGTCACTCCTGCTCTCTTTATCAATGCAACTCGTATACTTTCTGCAGGCACCTCGCAGAATGGTAGTATCTGCTTACGCCTCTTCACATGGAAAACGTGCATGCACACTGTAGCGGAGCTCATTAACGAATGACATCGCCAAGCATGACATTCTACTACAAAATGCATACAAAACAGTGTTCCGCCTACACATTCAGTAAACCTCTGATGCAAGTAGAGCATTCTTTATCGGTTGTAGAACTTCCCCTTCATTCAGTGCACTGCCATTTGTTAGATGCTGCTCGAGCTAGCTCTGCTCTCAGCAGCAAAGTTAAAAAAAATGAATGCCTTCTGTGAGGGTCGAACTCACGACCCCTGGTTTACGAGACCAGTGCTCTACCACAGAGCTAAGAAGGCCGCAGCTTTGCCTTCGTGAGCTACTCCCGAATTGTCACGTCATCATACTGAATCTTACAGCCCTCGACCAGAAGTCGGATTTGACACACACATGCTGCTGGGGGTGTCCACCTTACCGTTTTCCAACTCTCTTCACTGTTTCACCCTTACGATCGACGACGAGCGTCAAGCCACCAAAGGTTTGCGGTCTGCGAAAAACTTGACCTAGTGCACAGCTTGTGGGATAGCGTGGCTCTACTGTGAAACGCGCCTTTCGACTCCTCTCTCCGGCTACAGTATGCTGTCGTCCACAGTGGCACTGAAGTTGCCCATTGGGCTTCATGTAAGGCGACTGCACGCCGCTCGGCCAACAGCGGCCTACTGCAGACCGACACTTAAGAGACGCCAAATGCAGATCGACATCGAGAGAGAGGCCCTGTCACATGGCACTCGCGGTGTATACGCTGAAATGAAATGTAAATAATACATCTTTTGTAGTGGTCGTCGCTCTACTGCAGTGTCACACATGCCGAATGAATAGGAAAACAGTAGAACGTCCGCATAGGGCCATGCTTTTACCTCCACTGTCACGTGGCTGAATGTGTATAAGGCTGTGTGGCATCATTCAAACACAGCCTAACTGTCACTCTAGCTGTGTATCTCTATCAAAGTGGACATATGTCATCACCTCGGTGGCGATTAAAACGATTTCGCCCCCGGGTGGGCTCGAACCACCAACCTTTCGGTTAACAGCCGAACGCGCTAGCCGATTGCGCCACGGAGGCCTTGACTTGCGGTTACTCCTGCTCTCTTTATCAATGCAACTCGTATACTTTCTGCAGGCACCTCGCAGAATGGTAGTATCTGCTTACGCCTCTTCACATGGATAACGTGCATGCACACTGTAGCGGAGCTCATTACCGAATGACATCGCCAAGCATGAAATTCTACTACAAAATGCATACAAAACAGTGTTCCGCCTACACATTCAGTAAACCTCTGATGCAAGTAGAGCATTCTTTATCGGTTGTAGAACTTCCCCTTCATTCAGTGCACTGCCATTTGTTAGATGCTGCTCGAGCTAGCTCTGCTCTCAGCAGCAACGTTAAAAAAATGAATGCCTTCTGTGAGGGTCGAACTCACGACCCCTGGTTTACGAGACCAGTGCTCTACCACTGAGCTAAGAAGGCCGCAGCTTTGCCTTCGTGAGCTACTCCCGAATTGTCACGTCATCATACTGAATCTTACAGCCCTCGACCAGATATCGGATTTGACACACACATGCTGCTGGGGGTGTCCACCTTACCGTTTTCCAACTCTCTTCACTGTTTCACCCTTACGATCGACGACGAGCGTCAAGCCACCAAAGGTTTGCGGTCTGCGAAAAACTTGACCTAGTGCACAGCTTGTGGGATAGCGTGGCTCTACTGTGAAACGCGCCTTTCGACTCCTCTCTCCGGCTACAGTATGCTGTCGTCCACAGTGGCACTGAAGTTGCCCATTGGGCTTCATGTAAGGCGACTGCACGCCGCTCGGCCAACAGCGGCCTACTGCAGACCGACACTTAAGAGACGCCAAATGCAGATCGACATCGAGAGAGAGGCCCTGTCACATGGCACTCGCGGTGTATACGCTGAAATGAAATGTAAATAATACATCTTTTGTAGTGGTCGTCGCTCTACTGCAATGTCACACGTGCCGAATGAATAGGAAAACAGTAGAACGTCCGCATAGGGCCATGTTTTTACCTCCACTGTCACGTGGCTGAATGTGTATAAGGGTGTGTGGCATCATTCAAACACAGCCAAACTGTCACTCTAGCTGTGTATCTCTATCAAAGTGGACATATGTCTTCACCTCGGTGGCGATTAAAACGATTTCGCCCCCGGGTGGGCTCGAACCACCAACCTTTCGGTTAACAGCCGAACGCGCTAGCCGATTGCGCCACGGAGGCCTTGACTTGCGGTCACTCCTGCTCTCTTTATCAATGCAACTCGTATACTTTCTGCAGGCACCTCGCAGAATGGTAGTATCTGCTTACGCCTCTTCACATGGATAACGTGCATGCACACTGTAGCGGAGCTCATTAACGAATGACATCGCCAAGCATGACATTCTACTACAAAATGCATACAAAACAGTGTTCCGCCTACACATTCAGTAAACCTCTGATGCAAGTAGAGCATTCTTTATCGGTTGTAGAACTTCCCCTTCATTCAGTGCACTGCCATTTGTTAGATGCTGCTCGAGCTAGCTCTGCTCTCAGCAGCAACGTTAAAAAAATGAATGCCTTCTGTGAGGGTCGAACTCACGACCCCTGGTTTACGAGACCAGTGCTCTACCACAGAGCTAAGAAGGCCGCAGCTTTGCCTTCCTGAGCTACTCCCGAATTGTCACGTCATCATACTGAATCTTACAGCCCTCGACCAGATATCGGATTTGACACACACATGCTGCTGGGGGTGTCCACCTTACCGTTTTCCAACTCTCTTCACTGTTTCACCCTTACGATCGACGACGAGCGTCAAGCCACCAAAGGTTTGCGGTCTGCGAAAAACTTGACCTAGTGCACAGCTTGTGGGATAGCGTGGCTCTACTGTGAAACGCGCCTTTCGACTCCTCTCTCCGGCTACAGTATGCTGTCGTCCACAGTGGCACTGAAGTTGCCCATTGGGCTTCATGTAAGGCGACTGCACGCCGCTCGGCCAACAGCGGCCTACTGCAGACCGACACTTAAGAGACGCCAAATGCAGATCGACATCGAGAGAGAGGCCCTGTCACATGGCACTCGCGGTGTATACGCTGAAATGAAATGTAAATAATACATCTTTTG
The DNA here is from genome assembly GCF_023864275.1 of Schistocerca cancellata. Taxonomy (NCBI): domain Eukaryota; kingdom Metazoa; phylum Arthropoda; class Insecta; order Orthoptera; family Acrididae; genus Schistocerca; species Schistocerca cancellata. The sequence continues at coordinate 73,186 of NW_026046837.1, forward strand.
TAGTGGTCGTCGCTCTACTGCAATGTCACACGTGCCGAATGAATAGGAAAACAGTAGAACGTCCGCATAGGGCCATGTTTTTACCTCCACTGTCACGTGGCTGAATGTGTATAAGGGTGTGTGGCATCATTCAAACACAGCCAAACTGTCACTCTAGCTGTGTATCTCTATCAAAGTGGACATATGTCTTCACCTCGGTGGCGATTAAAACGATTTCGCCCCCGGGTGGGCTCGAACCACCAACCTTTCGGTTAACAGCCGAACGCGCTAGCCGATTGCGCCACGGAGGCCTTGACTTGCGGTCACTCCTGCTCTCTTTATCAATGCAACTCGTATACTTTCTGCAGGCACCTCGCAGAATGGTAGTATCTGCTTACGCCTCTTCACATGGATAACGTGCATGCACACTGTAGCGGAGCTCATTAACGAATGACATCGCCAAGCATGACATTCTACTACAAAATGCATACAAAACAGTGTTCCGCCTACACATTCAGTAAACCTCTGATGCAAGTAGAGCATTCTTTATCGGTTGTAGAACTTCCCCTTCATTCAGTGCACTGCCATTTGTTAGATGCTGCTCGAGCTAGCTCTGCTCTCAGCAGCAACGTTAAAAGAATGAATGCCTTCTGTGAGGGTCGAACTCACGACCCCTGGTTTACGAGACCAGTGCTCTACCACAGAGCTAAGAAGGCCGCAGCTTTGCCTTCGTGAGCTACTCCTGAATTGTCACGTCATCATACTGAATCTTACAGCCCTCGACCAGATATCGGATTTGACACACACATGCTGCTGGGGGTGTCCACCTTACCGTTTTCCAACTCTCTTCACTGTTTCATCCTTACGATCGACGACGAGCGTCAAGCCACCAAAGGTTTGCGGTCTGCGAAAAACTTGACCTAGTGCACAGCTTGTGGGATAGCGTGGCTCTACTGTGAAACGCGCCTTTCGACTCCTCTCTCCGGCTACAGTATGCTGTCGTCCACAGTGGCACTGAAGTTGCCCATTGGGCTTCATGTAAGGCGACTGCACGCCGCTCGGCCAACAGCGGCCTACTGCAGACCGACACTTAAGAGACGCCAAATGCAGATCGACATCGAGAGAGAGGCCCTGTCACATGGCACTCGCGGTGTATACGCTGAAATGAAATGTAAATAATACATCTTTTGTAGTGGTCGTCGCTCTACTGCAATGTCACACGTGCCGAATGAATAGGAAAACAGTAGAACGTCCGCATAGGGCCATGTTTTTACCTCCACTGTCACGTGGCTGAATGTGTATAAGGCTGTGTGGCATCATTCAAACACAGCCAAACTGTCACTCTAGCTGTGTATCTCTATCAAAGTGGACATATGTCTTCACCTCGGTGGCGATTAAAACGATTTCGCCCCCAGGTGGGCTCGAACAACCAACCTTTCGGTTAACAGCCGAACGCGCTAGCCGATTGCGCCACGGAGGCCTTGACTTGCGGTCACTCCTGCTCTCTTTATCAATGCAACTCGTATACTTTCTGCAGGCACCTCGCAGAATGGTAGTATCTGCTTACGCCTCTTCACATGGATAACGTGCATGCACACTGTAGCGGAGCTCATTAACGAATGACATCGCCAAGCATGACATTCTACTACAAAATGCATACAAAACATTGTTCCGCCTACACATTCAGTAAACCTCTGATGCAAGTAGAGAATTCTTTATCGGTTGTAGATCTTCCCCTTCATTCAGTGCACTGCCATTTGTTAGATGCTGCTCGAGCTAGCTCTGCTCTCAGCAGCAACGTTAAAAAATGAATGCCTTCTGTGAGGGTCGAACTCACGACCCCTGGTTTACGAGACCAGTGCTCTACCACAGAGCTAAGAAGGCCGCAGCTTTGCCTTCCTGAGCTACTCCCGAATTGTCACGTCATCATACTGAATCTTACAGCCCTCGACCAGATATCGGATTTGACACACACATGCTGCTGGGGGTGTCCACCTTACCGTTTTCCAACTCTCTTCACTGTTTCACCCTTACGATCGACGACGAGCGTCAAGCCACCAAAGGTTTGCGGTCTGCGAAAAACTTGACCTAGTGCACAGCTTGTGGGATAGCGTGGCTCTACTGTGAAACGCGCCTTTCGACTCCTCTCTCCGGCTACAGTATGCTGTCGTCCACAGTGGCACTGAAGTTGCCCATTGGGCTTCATGTAAGGCGACTGCACGCCGCTCGGCCAACAGCGGCCTACTGCAGACCGACACTTAAGAGACGCCAAATGCAGATCGACATCGAGAGAGAGGCCCTGTCACATGGCACTCGCGGTGTATACGCTGAAATGAAATGTAAATAATACATCTTTTGTAGTGGTCGTCGCTCTATTGCAGTGTCACACATGCCGAATGAATAGGAAAACAGTAGAACGTCCGCATAGGGCCATGCTTTTACCTCCACTGTCACGTGGCTGAATGTGTATAACGCTGTGTGGCATCATTCAAACACAGCCAAACTGTCACTCTAGCTGTGTATCTCTATCAAAGTGGACATATGTCTTCACCTCGGTGGCGATTAAAACGATTTCGCCCCCGGGTGGGCTCGAACCACCAACCTTTCGGTTAACAGCCGAACGCGCTAGCCGATTGCGCCACGGAGGCCTTGACTTGCGGTCACTCCTGCTCTCTTTATCAATGCAACTCGTATACTTTCTGCAGGCACCTCGCAGAATGGTAGTATCTGCTTACGCCTCTTCACATGGAAAACGTGCATGCACACTGTAGCGGAGCTCATTAACGAATGACATCGCCAAGCATGACATTCTACTACAAAATGCATACAAAACAGTGTTCCGCCTACACATTCAGTAAACCTCTGATGCAAGTAGAGCATTCTTTATCGGTTGTAGAACTTCCCCTTCATTCAGTGCACTGCCATTTGTTAGATGCTGCTCGAGCTAGCTCTGCTCTCAGCAGCAAAGTTAAAAAAAATGAATGCCTTCTGTGAGGGTCGAACTCACGACCCCTGGTTTACGAGACCAGTGCTCTACCACAGAGCTAAGAAGGCCGCAGCTTTGCCTTCGTGAGCTACTCCCGAATTGTCACGTCATCATACTGAATCTTACAGCCCTCGACCAGAAGTCGGATTTGACACACACATGCTGCTGGGGGTGTCCACCTTACCGTTTTCCAACTCTCTTCACTGTTTCACCCTTACGATCGACGACGAGCGTCAAGCCACCAAAGGTTTGCGGTCTGCGAAAAACTTGACCTAGTGCACAGCTTGTGGGATAGCGTGGCTCTACTGTGAAACGCGCCTTTCGACTCCTCTCTCCGGCTACAGTATGCTGTCGTCCACAGTGGCACTGAAGTTGCCCATTGGGCTTCATGTAAGGCGACTGCACGCCGCTCGGCCAACAGCGGCCTACTGCAGACCGACACTTAAGAGACGCCAAATGCAGATCGACATCGAGAGAGAGGCCCTGTCACATGGCACTCGCGGTGTATACGCTGAAATGAAATGTAAATAATACATCTTTTGTAGTGGTCGTCGCTCTACTGCAGTGTCACACATGCCGAATGAATAGGAAAACAGTAGAACGTCCGCATAGGGCCATGCTTTTACCTCCACTGTCACGTGGCTGAATGTGTATAAGGCTGTGTGGCATCATTCAAACACAGCCTAACTGTCACTCTAGCTGTGTATCTCTATCAAAGTGGACATATGTCATCACCTCGGTGGCGATTAAAACGATTTCGCCCCCGGGTGGGCTCGAACCACCAACCTTTCGGTTAACAGCCGAACGCGCTAGCCGATTGCGCCACGGAGGCCTTGACTTGCGGTTACTCCTGCTCTCTTTATCAATGCAACTCGTATACTTTCTGCAGGCACCTCGCAGAATGGTAGTATCTGCTTACGCCTCTTCACATGGATAACGTGCATGCACACTGTAGCGGAGCTCATTACCGAATGACATCGCCAAGCATGAAATTCTACTACAAAATGCATACAAAACAGTGTTCCGCCTACACATTCAGTAAACCTCTGATGCAAGTAGAGCATTCTTTATCGGTTGTAGAACTTCCCCTTCATTCAGTGCACTGCCATTTGTTAGATGCTGCTCGAGCTAGCTCTGCTCTCAGCAGCAACGTTAAAAAAATGAATGCCTTCTGTGAGGGTCGAACTCACGACCCCTGGTTTACGAGACCAGTGCTCTACCACTGAGCTAAGAAGGCCGCAGCTTTGCCTTCGTGAGCTACTCCCGAATTGTCACGTCATCATACTGAATCTTACAGCCCTCGACCAGAAGTCGGATTTGACACACACATGCTGCTGGGGGTGTCCACCTTACCGTTTTCCAACTCTCTTCACTGTTTCACCCTTACGATCGACGACGAGCGTCAAGCCACCAAAGGTTTGCGGTCTGCGAAAAACTTGACCTAGTGCACAGCTTGTGGGATAGCGTGGCTCTACTGTGAAACGCGCCTTTCGACTCCTCTCTCCGGCTACAGTATGCTGTCGTCCACAGTGGCACTGAAGTTGCCCATTGGGCTTCATGTAAGGCGACTGCACGCCGCTCGGCCAACAGCGGCCTACTGCAGACCGACACTTAAGAGACGCCAAATGCAGATCGACATCGAGAGAGAGGCCCTGTCACATGGCACTCGCGGTGTATACGCTGAAATGAAATGTAAATAATACATCTTTTGTAGTGGTCGTCGCTCTACTGCAATGTCACACGTGCCGAATGAATAGGAAAACAGTAGAACGTCCGCATAGGGCCATGTTTTTACCTCCACTGTCACGTGGCTGAATGTGTATAAGGGTGTGTGGCATCATTCAAACACAGCCAAACTGTCACTCTAGCTGTGTATCTCTATCAAAGTGGACATATGTCTTCACCTCGGTGGCGATTAAAACGATTTCGCCCCCGGGTGGGCTCGAACCACCAACCTTTCGGTTAACAGCCGAACGCGCTAGCCGATTGCGCCACGGAGGCCTTGACTTGCGGTCACTCCTGCTCTCTTTATCAATGCAACTCGTATACTTTCTGCAGGCACCTCGCAGAATGGTAGTATCTGCTTACGCCTCTTCACATGGATAACGTGCATGCACACTGTAGCGGAGCTCATTAACGAATGACATCGCCAAGCATGACATTCTACTACAAAATGCATACAAAACAGTGTTCCGCCTACACATTCAGTAAACCTCTGATGCAAGTAGAGCATTCTTTATCGGTTGTAGAACTTCCCCTTCATTCAGTGCACTGCCATTTGTTAGATGCTGCTCGAGCTAGCTCTGCTCTCAGCAGCAACGTTAAAAGAATGAATGCCTTCTGTGAGGGTCGAACTCACGACCCCTGGTTTACGAGACCAGTGCTCTACCACAGAGCTAAGAAGGCCGCAGCTTTGCCTTCGTGAGCTACTCCTGAATTGTCACGTCATCATACTGAATCTTACAGCCCTCGACCAGATATCGGATTTGACACACACATGCTGCTGGGGGTGTCCACCTTACCGTTTTCCAACTCTCTTCACTGTTTCACCCTTACGATCGACGACGAGCGTCAAGCCACCAAAGGTTTGCGGTCTGCGAAAAACTTGACCTAGTGCACAGCTTGTGGGATAGCGTGGCTCTACTGTGAAACGCGCCTTTCGACTCCTCTCTCCGGCTACAGTATGCTGTCGTCCACAGTGGCACTGAAGTTGCCCATTGGGCTTCATGTAAGGCGACTGCACGCCGCTCGGCCAACAGCGGCCTACTGCAGACCGACACTTAAGAGACGCCAAATGCAGATCGACATCGAGAGAGAGGCCCTGTCACATGGCACTCGCGGTGTATACGCTGAAATGAAATGTAAATAATACATCTTTTGTAGTGGTCGTCGCTCTATTGCAGTGTCACACATGCCGAATGAATAGGAAAACAGTAGAACGTCCGCATAGGGCCATGCTTTTACCTCCACTGTCACGTGGCTGAATGTGTATAACGCTGTGTGGCATCATTCAAACACAGCCAAACTGTCACTCTAGCTGTGTATCTCTATCAAAGTGGACATATGTCTTCACCTCGGTGGCGATTAAAACGATTTCGCCCCCGGGTGGGCTCGAACCACCAACCTTTCGGTTAACAGCCGAACGCGCTAGCCGATTGCGCCACGGAGGCCTTGACTTGCGGTCACTCCTGCTCTCTTTATCAATGCAACTCGTATACTTTCTGCAGGCACCTCGCAGAATGGTAGTATCTGCTTACGCCTCTTCACATGGAAAACGTGCATGCACACTGTAGCGGAGCTCATTAACGAATGACATCGCCAAGCATGACATTCTACTACAAAATGCATACAAAACAGTGTTCCGCCTACACATTCAGTAAACCTCTGATGCAAGTAGAGCATTCTTTATCGGTTGTAGAACTTCCCCTTCATTCAGTGCACTGCCATTTGTTAGATGCTGCTCGAGCTAGCTCTGCTCTCAGCAGCAAAGTTAAAAAAAATGAATGCCTTCTGTGAGGGTCGAACTCACGACCCCTGGTTTACGAGACCAGTGCTCTACCACAGAGCTAAGAAGGCCGCAGCTTTGCCTTCGTGAGCTACTCCCGAATTGTCACGTCATCATACTGAATCTTACAGCCCTCGACCAGAAGTCGGATTTGACACACACATGCTGCTGGGGGTGTCCACCTTACCGTTTTCCAACTCTCTTCACTGTTTCACCCTTACGATCGACGACGAGCGTCAAGCCACCAAAGGTTTGCGGTCTGCGAAAAACTTGACCTAGTGCACAGCTTGTGGGATAGCGTGGCTCTACTGTGAAACGCGCCTTTCGACTCCTCTCTCCGGCTACAGTATGCTGTCGTCCACAGTGGCACTGAAGTTGCCCATTGGGCTTCATGTAAGGCGACTGCACGCCGCTCGGCCAACAGCGGCCTACTGCAGACCGACACTTAAGAGACGCCAAATGCAGATCGACATCGAGAGAGAGGCCCTGTCACATGGCACTCGCGGTGTATACGCTGAAATGAAATGTAAATAATACATCTTTTGTAGTGGTCGTCGCTCTACTGCAGTGTCACACATGCCGAATGAATAGGAAAACAGTAGAACGTCCGCATAGGGCCATGCTTTTACCTCCACTGTCACGTGGCTGAATGTGTATAAGGCTGTGTGGCATCATTCAAACACAGCCTAACTGTCACTCTAGCTGTGTATCTCTATCAAAGTGGACATATGTCATCACCTCGGTGGCGATTAAAACGATTTCGCCCCCGGGTGGGCTCGAACCACCAACAGCCGAACGCGCTAGCCGATTGCGCCACGGAGGCCTTGACTTGCGGTTACTCCTGCTCTCTTTATCAATGCAACTCGTATACTTTCTGCAGGCACCTCGCAGAATGGTAGTATCTGCTTACGCCTCTTCACATGGATAACGTGCATGCACACTGTAGCGGAGCTCATTACCGAATGACATCGCCAAGCATGAAATTCTACTACAAAATGCATACAAAACAGTGTTCCGCCTACACATTCAGTAAACCTCTGATGCAAGTAGAGCATTCTTTATCGGTTGTAGAACTTCCCCTTCATTCAGTGCACTGCCATTTGTTAGATGCTGCTCGAGCTAGCTCTGCTCTCAGCAGCAACGTTAAAAAAATGAATGCCTTCTGTGAGGGTCGAACTCACGACCCCTGGTTTACGAGACCAGTGCTCTACCACTGAGCTAAGAAGGCCGCAGCTTTGCCTTCGTGAGCTACTCCCGAATTGTCACGTCATCATACTGAATCTTACAGCCCTCGACCAGATATCGGATTTGACACACACATGCTGCTGGGGGTGTCCACCTTACCGTTTTCCAAGTCTCTTCACTGTTTCACCCTTACGATCGACGACGAGCGTCAAGCCACCAAAGGTTTGCGGTCTGCGAAAAACTTGACCTAGTGCACAGCTTGTGGGATAGCGTGGCTCTACTGTGAAACGCGCCTTTCGACTCCTCTCTCCGGCTACAGTATGCTGTCGTCCACAGTGGCACTGAAGTTGCCCATTGGGCTTCATGTAAGGCGACTGCACGCCGCTCGGCCAACAGCGGCCTACTGCAGACCGACACTTAAGAGACGCCAAATGCAGATCGACATCGAGAGAGAGGCCCTGTCACATGGCACTCGCGGTGTATACGCTGAAATGAAATGTAAATAATACATCTTTTGTAGTGGTCGTCGCTCTACTGCAATGTCACACGTGCCGAATGAATAGGAAAACAGTAGAACGTCCGCATAGGGCCATGTTTTTACCTCCACTGTCACGTGGCTGAATGTGTATAAGGGTGTGTGGCATCATTCAAACACAGCCAAACTGTCACTCTAGCTGTGTATCTCTATCAAAGTGGACATATGTCTTCACCTCGGTGGCGATTAAAACGATTTCGCCCCCGGGTGGGCTCGAACCACCAACCTTTCGGTTAACAGCCGAACGCGCTAGCCGATTGCGCCACGGAGGCCTTGACTTGCGGTCACTCCTGCTCTCTTTATCAATGCAACTCGTATACTTTCTGCAGGCACCTCGCAGAATGGTAGTATCTGCTTACGCCTCTTCACATGGATAACGTGCATGCACACTGTAGCGGAGCTCATTAACGAATGACATCGCCAAGCATGACATTCTACTACAAAATGCATACAAAACAGTGTTCCGCCTACACATTCAGTAAACCTCTGATGCAAGTAGAGCATTCTTTATCGGTTGTAGAACTTCCCCTTCATTCAGTGCACTGCCATTTGTTAGATGCTGCTCGAGCTAGCTCTGCTCTCAGCAGCAACGTTAAAAGAATGAATGCCTTCTGTGAGGGTCGAACTCACGACCCCTGGTTTACGAGACCAGTGCTCTACCACAGAGCTAAGAAGGCCGCAGCTTTGCCTTCGTGAGCTACTCCTGAATTGTCACGTCATCATACTGAATCTTACAGCCCTCGACCAGATATCGGATTTGACACACACATGCTGCTGGGGGTGTCCACCTTACCGTTTTCCAACTCTCTTCACTGTTTCATCCTTACGATCGACGACGAGCGTCAAGCCACCAAAGGTTTGCGGTCTGCGAAAAACTTGACCTAGTGCACAGCTTGTGGGATAGCGTGGCTCTACTGTGAAACGCGCCTTTCGACTCCTCTCTCCGGCTACAGTATGCTGTCGTCCACAGTGGCACTGAAGTTGCCCATTGGGCTTCATGTAAGGCGACTGCACGCCGCTCGGCCAACAGCGGCCTACTGCAGACCGACACTTAAGAGACGCCAAATGCAGATCGACATCGAGAGAGAGGCCCTGTCACATGGCACTCGCGGTGTATACGCTGAAATGAAATGTAAATAATACATCTTTTGTAGTGGTCGTCGCTCTACTGCAATGTCACACGTGCCGAATGAATAGGAAAACAGTAGAACGTCCGCATAGGGCCATGTTTTTACCTCCACTGTCACGTGGCTGAATGTGTATAAGGCTGTGTGGCATCATTCAAACACAGCCAAACTGTCACTCTAGCTGTGTATCTCTATCAAAGTGGACATATGTCTTCACCTCGGTGGCGATTAAAACGATTTCGCCCCCAGGTGGGCTCGAACAACCAACCTTTCGGTTAACAGCCGAACGCGCTAGCCGATTGCGCCACGGAGGCCTTGACTTGCGGTCACTCCTGCTCTCTTTATCAATGCAACTCGTATACTTTCTGCAGGCACCTCGCAGAATGGTAGTATCTGCTTACGCCTCTTCACATGGATAACGTGCATGCACACTGTAGCGGAGCTCATTAACGAATGACATCGCCAAGCATGACATTCTACTACAAAATGCATACAAAACATTGTTCCGCCTACACATTCAGTAAACCTCTGATGCAAGTAGAGAATTCTTTATCGGTTGTACATCTTCCCCTTCATTCAGTGCACTGCCATTTGTTAGATGCTGCTCGAGCTAGCTCTGCTCTCAGCAGCAACGTTAAAAAATGAATGCCTTCTGTGAGGGTCGAACTCACGACCCCTGGTTTACGAGACCAGTGCTCTACCACAGAGCTAAGAAGGCCGCAGCTTTGCCTTCCTGAGCTACTCCCGAATTGTCACGTCATCATACTGAATCTTACAGCCCTCGACCAGATATCGGATTTGACACACACATGCTGCTGGGGGTGTCCACCTTACCGTTTTCCAACTCTCTTCACTGTTTCACCCTTACGATCGACGACGAGCGTCAAGCCACCAAAGGTTTGCGGTCTGCGAAAAACTTGACCTAGTGCACAGCTTGTGGGATAGCGTGGCTCTACTGTGAAACGCGCCTTTCGACTCCTCTCTCCGGCTACAGTATGCTGTCGTCCACAGTGGCACTGAAGTTGCCCATTGGGCTTCATGTAAGGCGACTGCACGCCGCTCGGCCAACAGCGGCCTACTGCAGACCGACACTTAAGAGACGCCAAATGCAGATCGACATCGAGAGAGAGGCCCTGTCACATGGCACTCGCGGTGTATACGCTGAAATGAAATGTAAATAATACATCTTTTGTAGTGGTCGTCGCTCTATTGCAGTGTCACACATGCCGAATGAATAGGAAAACAGTAGAACGTCCGCATAGGGCCATGCTTTTACCTCCACTGTCACGTGGCTGAATGTGTATAACGCTGTGTGGCATCATTCAAACACAGCCAAACTGTCACTCTAGCTGTGTATCTCTATCAAAGTGGACATATGTCTTCACCTCGGTGGCGATTAAAACGATTTCGCCCCCGGGTGGGCTCGAACCACCAACCTTTCGGTTAACAGCCGAACGCGCTAGCCGATTGCGCCACGGAGGCCTTGACTTGCGGTCACTCCTGCTCTCTTTATCAATGCAACTCGTATACTTTCTGCAGGCACCTCGCAGAATGGTAGTATCTGCTTACGCCTCTTCACATGGAAAACGTGCATGCACACTGTAGCGGAGCTCATTAACGAATGACATCGCCAAGCATGACATTCTACTACAAAATGCATACAAAACAGTGTTCCGCCTACACATTCAGTAAACCTCTGATGCAAGTAGAGCATTCTTTATCGGTTGTAGAACTTCCCCTTCATTCAGTGCACTGCCATTTGTTAGATGCTGCTCGAGCTAGCTCTGCTCTCAGCAGCAAAGTTAAAAAAAATGAATGCCTTCTGTGAGGGTCGAACTCACGACCCCTGGTTTACGAGACCAGTGCTCTACCACAGAGCTAAGAAGGCCGCAGCTTTGCCTTCGTGAGCTACTCCCGAATTGTCACGTCATCATACTGAATCTTACAGCCCTCGACCAGAAGTCGGATTTGACACACACATGCTGCTGGGGGTGTCCACCTTACCGTTTTCCAACTCTCTTCACTGTTTCACCCTTACGATCGACGACGAGCGTCAAGCCACCAAAGGTTTGCGGTCTGCGAAAAACTTGACCTAGTGCACAGCTTGTGGGATAGCGTGGCTCTACTGTGAAACGCGCCTTTCGACTCCTCTCTCCGGCTACAGTATGCTGTCGTCCACAGTGGCACTGAAGTTGCCCATTGGGCTTCATGTAAGGCGACTGCACGCCGCTCGGCCAACAGCGGCCTACTGCAGACCGACACTTAAGAGACGCCAAATGCAGATCGACATCGAGAGAGAGGCCCTGTCACATGGCACTCGCGGTGTATACGCTGAAATGAAATGTAAATAATACATCTTTTGTAGTGGTCGTCGCTCTACTGCAGTGTCACACATGCCGAATGAATAGGAAAACAGTAGAACGTCCGCATAGGGCCATGCTTTTACCTCCACTGTCACGTGGCTGAATGTGTATAAGGCTGTGTGGCATCATTCAAACACAGCCTAACTGTCACTCTAGCTGTGTATCTCTATCAAAGTGGACATATGTCATCACCTCGGTGGCGATTAAAACGATTTCGCCCCCGGGTGGGCTCGAACCACCAACCTTTCGGTTAACAGCCGAACGCGCTAGCCGATTGCGCCACGGAGGCCTTGACTTGCGGTTACTCCTGCTCTCTTTATCAATGCAACTCGTATACTTTCTGCAGGCACCTCGCAGAATGGTAGTATCTGCTTACGCCTCTTCACATGGATAACGTGCATGCACACTGTAGCGGAGCTCATTACCGAATGACATCGCCAAGCATGAAATTCTACTACAAAATGCATACAAAACAGTGTTCCGCCTACACATTCAGTAAACCTCTGATGCAAGTAGAGCATTCTTTATCGGTTGTAGAACTTCCCCTTCATTCAGTGCACTGCCATTTGTTAGATGCTGCTCGAGCTAGCTCTGCTCTCAGCAGCAACGTTAAAAAAATGAATGCCTTCTGTGAGGGTCGAACTCACGACCCCTGGTTTACGAGACCAGTGCTCTACCACTGAGCTAAGAAGGCCGCAGCTTTGCCTTCGTGAGCTACTCCCGAATTGTCACGTCATCATACTGAATCTTACAGCCCTCGACCAGAAGTCGGATTTGACACACACATGCTGCTGGGGGTGTCCACCTTACCGTTTTCCAACTCTCTTCACTGTTTCACCCTTACGATCGACGACGAGCGTCAAGCCACCAAAGGTTTGCGGTCTGCGAAAAACTTGACCTAGTGCACAGCTTGTGGGATAGCGTGGCTCTACTGTGAAACGCGCCTTTCGACTCCTCTCTCCGGCTACAGTATGCTGTCGTCCACAGTGGCACTGAAGTTGCCCATTGGGCTTCATGTAAGGCGACTGCACGCCGCTCGGCCAACAGCGGCCTACTGCAGACCGACACTTAAGAGACGCCAAATGCAGATCGACATCGAGAGAGAGGCCCTGTCACATGGCACTCGCGGTGTATACGCTGAAATGAAATGTAAATAATACATCTTTTGTAGTGGTCGTCGCTCTACTGCAATGTCACACGTGCCGAATGAATAGGAAAACAGTAGAACGTCCGCATAGGGCCATGTTTTTACCTCCACTGTCACGTGGCTGAATGTGTATAAGGGTGTGTGGCATCATTCAAACACAGCCAAACTGTCACTCTAGCTGTGTATCTCTATCAAAGTGGACATATGTCTTCACCTCGGTGGCGATTAAAACGATTTCGCCCCCGGGTGGGCTCGAACCACCAACCTTTCGGTTAACAGCCGAACGCGCTAGCCGATTGCGCCACGGAGGCCTTGACTTGCGGTCACTCCTGCTCTCTTTATCAATGCAACTCGTATACTTTCTGCAGGCACCTCGCAGAATGGTAGTATCTGCTTACGCCTCTTCACATGGATAACGTGCATGCACACTGTAGCGGAGCTCATTAACGAATGACATCGCCAAGCATGACATTCTACTACAAAATGCATACAAAACAGTGTTCCGCCTACACATTCAGTAAACCTCTGATGCAAGTAGAGCATTCTTTATCGGTTGTAGAACTTCCCCTTCATTCAGTGCACTGCCATTTGTTAGATGCTGCTCGAGCTAGCTCTGCTCTCAGCAGCAACGTTAAAAGAATGAATGCCTTCTGTGAGGGTCGAACTCACGACCCCTGGTTTACGAGACCAGTGCTCTACCACAGAGCTAAGAAGGCCGCAGCTTTGCCTTCGTGAGCTACTCCTGAATTGTCACGTCATCATACTGAATCTTACAGCCCTCGACCAGATATCGGATTTGACACACACATGCTGCTGGGGGTGTCCACCTTACCGTTTTCCAACTCTCTTCACTGTTTCATCCTTACGATCGACGACGAGCGTCAAGCCACCAAAGGTTTGCGGTCTGCGAAAAACTTGACCTAGTGCACAGCTTGTGGGATAGCGTGGCTCTACTGTGAAACGCGCCTTTCGACTCCTCTCTCCGGCTACAGTATGCTGTCGTCCACAGTGGCACTGAAGTTGCCCATTGGGCTTCATGTAAGGCGACTGCACGCCGCTCGGCCAACAGCGGCCTACTGCAGACCGACACTTAAGAGACGCCAAATGCAGATCGACATCGAGAGAGAGGCCCTGTCACATGGCACTCGCGGTGTATACGCTGAAATGAAATGTAAATAATACATCTTTTGTAGTGGTCGTCGCTCTACTGCAATGTCACACGTGCCGAATGAATAGGAAAACAGTAGAACGTCCGCATAGGGCCATGTTTTTACCTCCACTGTCACGTGGCTGAATGTGTATAAGGGTGTGTGGCATCATTCAAACACAGCCAAACTGTCACTCTAGCTGTGTATCTCTATCAAAGTGGACATATGTCTTCACCTCGGTGGCGATTAAAACGATTTCGCCCCCGGGTGGGCTCGAACCACCAACCTTTCGGTTAACAGCCGAACGCGCTAGCCGATTGCGCCACGGAGGCCTTGACTTGCGGTCACTCCTGCTCTCTTTATCAATGCAACTCGTATACTTTCTGCAGGCACCTCGCAGAATGGTAGTATCTGCTTACGCCTCTTCACATGGATAACGTGCATGCACAATGTAGCGGAGCTCATTAACGAATGACATCGCCAAGCATGACATTCTACTACAAAATGCATACAAAACAGTGTTCCGCCTACACATTCAGTAAACCTCTGATGCAAGTAGAGCATTCTTTATCGGTTGTAGAACTTCCCCTTCATTCAGTGCACTGCCATTTGTTAGATGCTGCTCGAGCTAGCTCTGCTCTCAGCAGCAACGTTAAAAGAATGAATGCCTTCTGTGAGGGTCGAACTCACGACCCCTGGTTTACGAGACCAGTGCTCTACCACAGAGCTAAGAAGGCCGCAGCTTTGCCTTCGTGAGCTACTCCTGAATTGTCACGTCATCATACTGAATCTTACAGCCCTCGACCAGATATCGGATTTGACACACACATGCTGCTGGGGGTGTCCACCTTACCGTTTTCCAACTCTCTTCACTGTTTCATCCTTACGATCGACGACGAGCGTCAAGCCACCAAAGGTTTGCGGTCTGCGAAAAACTTGACCTAGTGCACAGCTTGTGGGATAGCGTGGCTCTACTGTGAAACGCGCCTTTCGACTCCTCTCTCCGGCTACAGTATGCTGTCGTCCACAGTGGCACTGAAGTTGCCCATTGGGCTTCATGTAAGGCGACTGCACGCCGCTCGGCCAACAGCGGCCTACTGCAGACCGACACTTAAGAGACGCCAAATGCAGATCGACATCGAGAGAGAGGCCCTGTCACATGGCACTCGCGGTGTATACGCTGAAATGAAATGTAAATAATACATCTTTTGTAGTGGTCGTCGCTCTACTGCAATGTCACACGTGCCGAATGAATAGGAAAACAGTAGAACGTCCGCATAGGGCCATGTTTTTACCTCCACTGTCACGTGGCTGAATGTGTATAAGGCTGTGTGGCATCATTCAAACACAGCCAAACTGTCACTCTAGCTGTGTATCTCTATCAAAGTGGACATATGTCTTCACCTCGGTGGCGATTAAAACGATTTCGCCCCCAGGTGGGCTCGAACAACCAACCTTTCGGTTAACAGCCGAACGCGCTAGCCGATTGCGCCACGGAGGCCTTGACTTGCGGTCACTCCTGCTCTCTTTATCAATGCAACTCGTATACTTTCTGCAGGCACCTCGCAGAATGGTAGTATCTGCTTACGCCTCTTCACATGGATAACGTGCATGCACACTGTAGCGGAGCTCATTAACGAATGACATCGCCAAGCATGACATTCTACTACAAAATGCATACAAAACATTGTTCCGCCTACACATTCAGTAAACCTCTGATGCAAGTAGAGAATTCTTTATCGGTTGTAGATCTTCCCCTTCATTCAGTGCACTGCCATTTGTTAGATGCTGCTCGAGCTAGCTCTGCTCTCAGCAGCAACGTTAAAAAATGAATGCCTTCTGTGAGGGTCGAACTCACGACCCCTGGTTTACGAGACCAGTGCTCTACCACAGAGCTAAGAAGGCCGCAGCTTTGCCTTCCTGAGCTACTCCCGAATTGTCACGTCATCATACTGAATCTTACAGCCCTCGACCAGATATCGGATTTGACACACACATGCTGCTGGGGGTGTCCACCTTACCGTTTTCCAACTCTCTTCACTGTTTCACCCTTACGATCGACGACGAGCGTCAAGCCACCAAAGGTTTGCGGTCTGCGAAAAACTTGACCTAGTGCACAGCTTGTGGGATAGCGTGGCTCTACTGTGAAACGCGCCTTTCGACTCCTCTCTCCGGCTACAGTATGCTGTCGTCCACAGTGGCACTGAAGTTGCCCATTGGGCTTCATGTAAGGCGACTGCACGCCGCTCGGCCAACAGCGGCCTACTGCAGACCGACACTTAAGAGACGCCAAATGCAGATCGACATCGAGAGAGAGGCCCTGTCACATGGCACTCGCGGTGTATACGCTGAAATGAAATGTAAATAATACATCTTTTGTAGTGGTCGTCGCTCTACTGCAGTGTCACACATGCCGAATGAATAGGAAAACAGTAGAACGTCCGCATAGGGCCATGCTTTTACCTCCACTGTCACGTGGCTGAATGTGTATAAGGCTGTGTGGCATCATTCAAACACAGCCTAACTGTCACTCTAGCTGTGTATCTCTATCAAAGTGGACATATGTCATCACCTCGGTGGCGATTAAAACGATTTCGCCCCCGGGTGGGCTCGAACCACCAACCTTTCGGTTAACAGCCGAACGCGCTAGCCGATTGCGCCACGGAGGCCTTGACTTGCGGTTACTCCTGCTCTCTTTATCAATGCAACTCGTATACTTTCTGCAGGCACCTCGCAGAATGGTAGTATCTGCTTACGCCTCTTCACATGGATAACGTGCATGCACACTGTAGCGGAGCTCATTACCGAATGACATCGCCAAGCATGAAATTCTACTACAAAATGCATACAAAACAGTGTTCCGCCTACACATTCAGTAAACCTCTGATGCAAGTAGAGCATTCTTTATCGGTTGTAGAACTTCCCCTTCATTCAGTGCACTGCCATTTGTTAGATGCTGCTCGAGCTAGCTCTGCTCTCAGCAGCAACGTTAAAAAAATGAATGCCTTCTGTGAGGGTCGAACTCACGACCCCTGGTTTACGAGACCAGTGCTCTACCACTGAGCTAAGAAGGCCGCAGCTTTGCCTTCGTGAGCTACTCCCGAATTGTCACGTCATCATACTGAATCTTACAGCCCTCGACCAGAAGTCGGATTTGACACACACATGCTGCTGGGGGTGTCCACCTTACCGTTTTCCAACTCTCTTCACTGTTTCACCCTTACGATCGACGACGAGCGTCAAGCCACCAAAGGTTTGCGGTCTGCGAAAAACTTGACCTAGTGCACAGCTTGTGGGATAGCGTGGCTCTACTGTGAAACGCGCCTTTCGACTCCTCTCTCCGGCTACAGTATGCTGTCGTCCACAGTGGCACTGAAGTTGCCCATTGGGCTTCATGTAAGGCGACTGCACGCCGCTCGGCCAACAGCGGCCTACTGCAGACCGACACTTAAGAGACGCCAAATGCAGATCGACATCGAGAGAGAGGCCCTGTCACATGGCACTCGCGGTGTATACGCTGAAATGAAATGTAAATAATACATCTTTTGTAGTGGTCGTCGCTCTACTGCAATGTCACACGTGCCGAATGAATAGGAAAACAGTAGAACGTCCGCATAGGGCCATGTTTTTACCTCCACTGTCACGTGGCTGAATGTGTATAAGGGTGTGTGGCATCATTCAAACACAGCCAAACTGTCACTCTAGCTGTGTATCTCTATCAAAGTGGACATATGTCTTCACCTCGGTGGCGATTAAAACGATTTCGCCCCCGGGTGGGCTCGAACCACCAACCTTTCGGTTAACAGCCGAACGCGCTAGCCGATTGCGCCACGGAGGCCTTGACTTGCGGTCACTCCTGCTCTCTTTATCAATGCAACTCGTATACTTTCTGCAGGCACCTCGCAGAATGGTAGTATCTGCTTACGCCTCTTCACATGGATAACGTGCATGCACACTGTAGCGGAGCTCATTAACGAATGACATCGCCAAGCATGACATTCTACTACAAAATGCATACAAAACAGTGTTCCGCCTACACATTCAGTAAACCTCTGATGCAAGTAGAGCATTCTTTATCGGTTGTAGAACTTCCCCTTCATTCAGTGCACTGCCATTTGTTAGATGCTGCTCGAGCTAGCTCTGCTCTCAGCAGCAACGTTAAAAGAATGAATGCCTTCTGTGAGGGTCGAACTCACGACCCCTGGTTTACGAGACCAGTGCTCTACCACAGAGCTAAGAAGGCCGCAGCTTTGCCTTCGTGAGCTACTCCTGAATTGTCACGTCATCATACTGAATCTTACAGCCCTCGACCAGATATCGGATTTGACACACACATGCTGCTGGGGGTGTCCACCTTACCGTTTTCCAACTCTCTTCACTGTTTCATCCTTACGATCGACGACGAGCGTCAAGCCACCAAAGGTTTGCGGTCTGCGAAAAACTTGACCTAGTGCACAGCTTGTGGGATAGCGTGGCTCTACTGTGAAACGCGCCTTTCGACTCCTCTCTCCGGCTACAGTATGCTGTCGTCCACAGTGGCACTGAAGTTGCCCATTGGGCTTCATGTAAGGCGACTGCACGCCGCTCGGCCAACAGCGGCCTACTGCAGACCGACACTTAAGAGACGCCAAATGCAGATCGACATCGAGAGAGAGGCCCTGTCACATGGCACTCGCGGTGTATACGCTGAAATGAAATGTAAATAATACATCTTTTGTAGTGGTCGTCGCTCTACTGCAATGTCACACGTGCCGAATGAATAGGAAAACAGTAGAACGTCCGCATAGGGCCATGTTTTTACCTCCACTGTCACGTGGCTGAATGTGTATAAGGGTGTGTGGCATCATTCAAACACAGCCAAACTGTCACTCTAGCTGTGTATCTCTATCAAAGTGGACATATGTCTTCACCTCGGTGGCGATTAAAACGATTTCGCCCCCGGGTGGGCTCGAACCACCAACCTTTCGGTTAACAGCCGAACGCGCTAGCCGATTGCGCCACGGAGGCCTTGACTTGCGGTCACTCCTGCTCTCTTTATCAATGCAACTCGTATACTTTCTGCAGGCACCTCGCAGAATGGTAGTATCTGCTTACGCCTCTTCACATGGATAACGTGCATGCACAATGTAGCGGAGCTCATTAACGAATGACATCGCCAAGCATGACATTCTACTACAAAATGCATACAAAACAGTGTTCCGCCTACACATTCAGTAAACCTCTGATGCAAGTAGAGCATTCTTTATCGGTTGTAGAACTTCCCCTTCATTCAGTGCACTGCCATTTGTTAGATGCTGCTCGAGCTAGCTCTGCTCTCAGCAGCAACGTTAAAAGAATGAATGCCTTCTGTGAGGGTCGAACTCACGACCCCTGGTTTACGAGACCAGTGCTCTACCACAGAGCTAAGAAGGCCGCAGCTTTGCCTTCGTGAGCTACTCCTGAATTGTCACGTCATCATACTGAATCTTACAGCCCTCGACCAGATATCGGATTTGACACACACATGCTGCTGGGGGTGTCCACCTTACCGTTTTCCAACTCTCTTCACTGTTTCATCCTTACGATCGACGACGAGCGTCAAGCCACCAAAGGTTTGCGGTCTGCGAAAAACTTGACCTAGTGCACAGCTTGTGGGATAGCGTGGCTCTACTGTGAAACGCGCCTTTCGACTCCTCTCTCCGGCTACAGTATGCTGTCGTCCACAGTGGCACTGAAGTTGCCCATTGGGCTTCATGTAAGGCGACTGCACGCCGCTCGGCCAACAGCGGCCTACTGCAGACCGACACTTAAGAGACGCCAAATGCAGATCGACATCGAGAGAGAGGCCCTGTCACATGGCACTCGCGGTGTATACGCTGAAATGAAATGTAAATAATACATCTTTTGTAGTGGTCGTCGCTCTACTGCAATGTCACACGTGCCGAATGAATAGGAAAACAGTAGAACGTCCGCATAGGGCCATGTTTTTACCTCCACTGTCACGTGGCTGAATGTGTATAAGGCTGTGTGGCATCATTCAAACACAGCCAAACTGTCACTCTAGCTGTGTATCTCTATCAAAGTGGACATATGTCTTCACCTCGGTGGCGATTAAAACGATTTCGCCCCCAGGTGGGCTCGAACAACCAACCTTTCGGTTAACAGCCGAACGCGCTAGCCGATTGCGCCACGGAGGCCTTGACTTGCGGTCACTCCTGCTCTCTTTATCAATGCAACTCGTATACTTTCTGCAGGCACCTCGCAGAATGGTAGTATCTGCTTACGCCTCTTCACATGGATAACGTGCATGCACACTGTAGCGGAGCTCATTAACGAATGACATCGCCAAGCATGACATTCTACTGCAAAATGCATACAAAACATTGTTCCGCCTACACATTCAGTAAACCTCTGATGCAAGTAGAGAATTCTTTATCGGTTGTAGATCTTCCCCTTCATTCAGTGCACTGCCATTTGTTAGATGCTGCTCGAGCTAGCTCTGCTCTCAGCAGCAACGTTAAAAAAATGAATGCCTTCTGTGAGGGTCGAACTCACGACCCCTGGTTTACGAGACCAGTGCTCTACCACAGAGCTAAGAAGGCCGCAGCTTTGCCTTCCTGAGCTACTCCCGAATTGTCACGTCATCATACTGAATCTTACAGCCCTCGACCAGATATCGGATTTGACACACACATGCTGCTGGGGGTGTCCACCTTACCGTTTTCCAACTCTCTTCACTGTTTCACCCTTACGATCGACGACGAGCGTCAAGCCACCAAAGGTTTGCGGTCTGCGAAAAACTTGACCTAGTGCACAGCTTGTGGGATAGCGTGGCTCTACTGTGAAACGCGCCTTTCGACTCCTCTCTCCGGCTACAGTATGCTGTCGTCCACAGTGGCACTGAAGTTGCCCATTGGGCTTCATGTAAGGCGACTGCACGCCGCTCGGCCAACAGCGGCCTACTGCAGACCGACACTTAAGAGACGCCAAATGCAGATCGACATCGAGAGAGAGGCCCTGTCACATGGCACTCGCGGTGTATACGCTGAAATGAAATGTAAATAATACATCTTTTGTAGTGGTCGTCGCTCTATTGCAGTGTCACACATGCCGAATGAATAGGAAAACAGTAGAACGTCCGCATAGGGCCATGCTTTTACCTCCACTGTCACGTGGCTGAATGTGTATAACGCTGTGTGGCATCATTCAAACACAGCCAAACTGTCACTCTAGCTGTGTATCTCTATCAAAGTGGACATATGTCTTCACCTCGGTGGCGATTAAAACGATTTCGCCCCCGGGTGGGCTCGAACCACCAACCTTTCGGTTAACAGCCGAACGCGCTAGCCGATTGCGCCACGGAGGCCTTGACTTGCGGTCACTCCTGCTCTCTTTATCAATGCAACTCGTATACTTTCTGCAGGCACCTCGCAGAATGGTAGTATCTGCTTACGCCTCTTCACATGGAAAACGTGCATGCACACTGTAGCGGAGCTCATTAACGAATGACATCGCCAAGCATGACATTCTACTACAAAATGCATACAAAACAGTGTTCCGCCTACACATTCAGTAAACCTCTGATGCAAGTAGAGCATTCTTTATCGGTTGTAGAACTTCCCCTTCATTCAGTGCACTGCCATTTGTTAGATGCTGCTCGAGCTAGCTCTGCTCTCAGCAGCAAAGTTAAAAAAAATGAATGCCTTCTGTGAGGGTCGAACTCACGACCCCTGGTTTACGAGACCAGTGCTCTACCACAGAGCTAAGAAGGCCGCAGCTTTGCCTTCGTGAGCTACTCCCGAATTGTCACGTCATCATACTGAATCTTACAGCCCTCGACCAGAAGTCGGATTTGACACACACATGCTGCTGGGGGTGTCCACCTTACCGTTTTCCAACTCTCTTCACTGTTTCACCCTTACGATCGACGACGAGCGTCAAGCCACCAAAGGTTTGCGGTCTGCGAAAAACTTGACCTAGTGCACAGCTTGTGGGATAGCGTGGCTCTACTGTGAAACGCGCCTTTCGACTCCTCTCTCCGGCTACAGTATGCTGTCGTCCACAGTGGCACTGAAGTTGCCCATTGGGCTTCATGTAAGGCGACTGCACGCCGCTCGGCCAACAGCGGCCTACTGCAGACCGACACTTAAGAGACGCCAAATGCAGATCGACATCGAGAGAGAGGCCCTGTCACATGGCACTCGCGGTGTATACGCTGAAATGAAATGTAAATAATACATCTTTTGTAGTGGTCGTCGCTCTACTGCAGTGTCACACATGCCGAATGAATAGGAAAACAGTAGAACGTCCGCATAGGGCCATGCTTTTACCTCCACTGTCACGTGGCTGAATGTGTATAAGGCTGTGTGGCATCATTCAAACACAGCCTAACTGTCACTCTAGCTGTGTATCTCTATCAAAGTGGACATATGTCATCACCTCGGTGGCGATTAAAACGATTTCGCCCCCGGGTGGGCTCGAACCACCAACCTTTCGGTTAACAGCCGAACGCGCTAGCCGATTGCGCCACGGAGGCCTTGACTTGCGGTTACTCCTGCTCTCTTTATCAATGCAACTCGTATACTTTCTGCAGGCACCTCGCAGAATGGTAGTATCTGCTTACGCCTCTTCACATGGATAACGTGCATGCACACTGTAGCGGAGCTCATTACCGAATGACATCGCCAAGCATGAAATTCTACTACAAAATGCATACAAAACAGTGTTCCGCCTACACATTCAGTAAACCTCTGATGCAAGTAGAGCATTCTTTATCGGTTGTAGAACTTCCCCTTCATTCAGTGCACTGCCATTTGTTAGATGCTGCTCGAGCTAGCTCTGCTCTCAGCAGCAACGTTAAAAAAATGAATGCCTTCTGTGAGGGTCGAACTCACGACCCCTGGTTTACGAGACCAGTGCTCTACCACTGAGCTAAGAAGGCCGCAGCTTTGCCTTCGTGAGCTACTCCCGAATTGTCACGTCATCATACTGAATCTTACAGCCCTCGACCAGATATCGGATTTGACACACACATGCTGCTGGGGGTGTCCACCTTACCGTTTTCCAAGTCTCTTCACTGTTTCACCCTTACGATCGACGACGAGCGTCAAGCCACCAAAGGTTTGCGGTCTGCGAAAAACTTGACCTAGTGCACAGCTTGTGGGATAGCGTGGCTCTACTGTGAAACGCGCCTTTCGACTCCTCTCTCCGGCTACAGTATGCTGTCGTCCACAGTGGCACTGAAGTTGCCCATTGGGCTTCATGTAAGGCGACTGCACGCCGCTCGGCCAACAGCGGCCTACTGCAGACCGACACTTAAGAGACGCCAAATGCAGATCGACATCGAGAGAGAGGCCCTGTCACATGGCACTCGCGGTGTATACGCTGAAATGAAATGTAAATAATACATCTTTTGTAGTGGTCGTCGCTCTACTGCAATGTCACACGTGCCGAATGAATAGGAAAACAGTAGAACGTCCGCATAGGGCCATGTTTTTACCTCCACTGTCACGTGGCTGAATGTGTATAAGGGTGTGTGGCATCATTCAAACACAGCCAAACTGTCACTCTAGCTGTGTATCTCTATCAAAGTGGACATATGTCTTCACCTCGGTGGCGATTAAAACGATTTCGCCCCCGGGTGGGCTCGAACCACCAACCTTTCGGTTAACAGCCGAACGCGCTAGCCGATTGCGCCACGGAGGCCTTGACTTGCGGTCACTCCTGCTCTCTTTATCAATGCAACTCGTATACTTTCTGCAGGCACCTCGCAGAATGGTAGTATCTGCTTACGCCTCTTCACATGGATAACGTGCATGCACACTGTAGCGGAGCTCATTAACGAATGACATCGCCAAGCATGACATTCTACTACAAAATGCATACAAAACAGTGTTCCGCCTACACATTCAGTAAACCTCTGATGCAAGTAGAGCATTCTTTATCGGTTGTAGAACTTCCCCTTCATTCAGTGCACTGCCATTTGTTAGATGCTGCTCGAGCTAGCTCTGCTCTCAGCAGCAACGTTAAAAAAATGAATGCCTTCTGTGAGGGTCGAACTCACGACCCCTGGTTTACGAGACCAGTGCTCTACCACAGAGCTAAGAAGGCCGCAGCTTTGCCTTCCTGAGCTACTCCCGAATTGTCACGTCATCATACTGAATCTTACAGCCCTCGACCAGATATCGGATTTGACACACACATGCTGCTGGGGGTGTCCACCTTACCGTTTTCCAACTCTCTTCACTGTTTCACCCTTACGATCGACGACGAGCGTCAAGCCACCAAAGGTTTGCGGTCTGCGAAAAACTTGACCTAGTGCACAGCTTGTGGGATAGCGTGGCTCTACTGTGAAACGCGCCTTTCGACTCCTCTCTCCGGCTACAGTATGCTGTCGTCCACAGTGGCACTGAAGTTGCCCATTGGGCTTCATGTAAGGCGACTGCACGCCGCTCGGCCAACAGCGGCCTACTGCAGACCGACACTTAAGAGACGCCAAATGCAGATCGACATCGAGAGAGAGGCCCTGTCACATGGCACTCGCGGTGTATACGCTGAAATGAAATGTAAATAATACATCTTTTGTAGTGGTCGTCGCTCTACTGCAATGTCACACGTGCCGAATGAATAGGAAAACAGTAGAACGTCCGCATAGGGCCATGTTTTTACCTCCACTGTCACGTGGCTGAATGTGTATAAGGGTGTGTGGCATCATTCAAACACAGCCAAACTGTCACTCTAGCTGTGTATCTCTATCAAAGTGGACATATGTCTTCACCTCGGTGGCGATTAAAACGATTTCGCCCCCGGGTGGGCTCGAACCACCAACCTTTCGGTTAACAGCCGAACGCGCTAGCCGATTGCGCCACGGAGGCCTTGACTTGCGGTCACTCCTGCTCTCTTTATCAATGCAACTCGTATACTTTCTGCAGGCACCTCGCAGAATGGTAGTATCTGCTTACGCCTCTTCACATGGATAACGTGCATGCACACTGTAGCGGAGCTCATTAACGAATGACATCGCCAAGCATGACATTCTACTACAAAATGCATACAAAACAGTGTTCCGCCTACACATTCAGTAAACCTCTGATGCAAGTAGAGCATTCTTTATCGGTTGTAGAACTTCCCCTTCATTCAGTGCACTGCCATTTGTTAGATGCTGCTCGAGCTAGCTCTGCTCTCAGCAGCAACGTTAAAAGAATGAATGCCTTCTGTGAGGGTCGAACTCACGACCCCTGGTTTACGAGACCAGTGCTCTACCACAGAGCTAAGAAGGCCGCAGCTTTGCCTTCGTGAGCTACTCCTGAATTGTCACGTCATCATACTGAATCTTACAGCCCTCGACCAGATATCGGATTTGACACACACATGCTGCTGGGGGTGTCCACCTTACCGTTTTCCAACTCTCTTCACTGTTTCATCCTTACGATCGACGACGAGCGTCAAGCCACCAAAGGTTTGCGGTCTGCGAAAAACTTGACCTAGTGCACAGCTTGTGGGATAGCGTGGCTCTACTGTGAAACGCGCCTTTCGACTCCTCTCTCCGGCTACAGTATGCTGTCGTCCACAGTGGCACTGAAGTTGCCCATTGGGCTTCATGTAAGGCGACTGCACGCCGCTCGGCCAACAGCGGCCTACTGCAGACCGACACTTAAGAGACGCCAAATGCAGATCGACATCGAGAGAGAGGCCCTGTCACATGGCACTCGCGGTGTATACGCTGAAATGAAATGTAAATAATACATCTTTTGTAGTGGTCGTCGCTCTACTGCAATGTCACACGTGCCGAATGAATAGGAAAACAGTAGAACGTCCGCATAGGGCCATGTTTTTACCTCCACTGTCACGTGGCTGAATGTGTATAAGGCTGTGTGGCATCATTCAAACATAGCCAAACTGTCACTCTAGCTGTGTATCTCTATCAAAGTGGACATATGTCTTCACCTCGGTGGCGATTAAAACGATTTCGCCCCCAGGTGGGCTCGAACAACCAACCTTTCGGTTAACAGCCGAACGCGCTAGCCGATTGCGCCACGGAGGCCTTGACTTGCGGTCACTCCTGCTCTCTTTATCAATGCAACTCGTATACTTTCTGCAGGCACCTCGCAGAATGGTAGTATCTGCTTACGCCTCTTCACATGGATAACGTGCATGCACACTGTAGCGGAGCTCATTAACGAATGACATCGCCAAGCATGACATTCTACTACAAAATGCATACAAAACATTGTTCCGCCTACACATTCAGTAAACCTCTGATGCAAGTAGAGAATTCTTTATCGGTTGTAGATCTTCCCCTTCATTCAGTGCACTGCCATTTGTTAGATGCTGCTCGAGCTAGCTCTGCTCTCAGCAGCAACGTTAAAAAATGAATGCCTTCTGTGAGGGTCGAACTCACGACCCCTGGTTTACGAGACCAGTGCTCTACCACAGAGCTAAGAAGGCCGCAGCTTTGCCTTCCTGAGCTACTCCCGAATTGTCACGTCATCATACTGAATCTTACAGCCCTCGACCAGATATCGGATTTGACACACACATGCTGCTGGGGGTGTCCACCTTACCGTTTTCCAACTCTCTTCACTGTTTCACCCTTACGATCGACGACGAGCGTCAAGCCACCAAAGGTTTGCGGTCTGCGAAAAACTTGACCTAGTGCACAGCTTGTGGGATAGCGTGGCTCTACTGTGAAACGCGCCTTTCGACTCCTCTCTCCGGCTACAGTATGCTGTCGTCCACAGTGGCACTGAAGTTGCCCATTGGGCTTCATGTAAGGCGACTGCACGCCGCTCGGCCAACAGCGGCCTACTGCAGACCGACACTTAAGAGACGCCAAATGCAGATCGACATCGAGAGAGAGGCCCTGTCACATGGCACTCGCGGTGTATACGCTGAAATGAAATGTAAATAATACATCTTTTGTAGTGGTCGTCGCTCTATTGCAGTGTCACACATGCCGAATGAATAGGAAAACAGTAGAACGTCCGCATAGGGCCATGCTTTTACCTCCACTGTCACGTGGCTGAATGTGTATAACGCTGTGTGGCATCATTCAAACACAGCCAAACTGTCACTCTAGCTGTGTATCTCTATCAAAGTGGACATATGTCTTCACCTCGGTGGCGATTAAAACGATTTCGCCCCCGGGTGGGCTCGAACCACCAACCTTTCGGTTAACAGCCGAACGCGCTAGCCGATTGCGCCACGGAGGCCTTGACTTGCGGTCACTCCTGCTCTCTTTATCAATGCAACTCGTATACTTTCTGCAGGCACCTCGCAGAATGGTAGTATCTGCTTACGCCTCTTCACATGGAAAACGTGCATGCACACTGTAGCGGAGCTCATTAACGAATGACATCGCCAAGCATGACATTCTACTACAAAATGCATACAAAACAGTGTTCCGCCTACACATTCAGTAAACCTCTGATGCAAGTAGAGCATTCTTTATCGGTTGTAGAACTTCCCCTTCATTCAGTGCACTGCCATTTGTTAGATGCTGCTCGAGCTAGCTCTGCTCTCAGCAGCAAAGTTAAAAAAAATGAATGCCTTCTGTGAGGGTCGAACTCACGACCCCTGGTTTACGAGACCAGTGCTCTACCACAGAGCTAAGAAGGCCGCAGCTTTGCCTTCGTGAGCTACTCCCGAATTGTCACGTCATCATACTGAATCTTACAGCCCTCGACCAGAAGTCGGATTTGACACACACATGCTGCTGGGGGTGTCCACCTTACCGTTTTCCAACTCTCTTCACTGTTTCACCCTTACGATCGACGACGAGCGTCAAGCCACCAAAGGTTTGCGGTCTGCGAAAAACTTGACCTAGTGCACAGCTTGTGGGATAGCGTGGCTCTACTGTGAAACGCGCCTTTCGACTCCTCTCTCCGGCTACAGTATGCTGTCGTCCACAGTGGCACTGAAGTTGCCCATTGGGCTTCATGTAAGGCGACTGCACGCCGCTCGGCCAACAGCGGCCTACTGCAGACCGACACTTAAGAGACGCCAAATGCAGATCGACATCGAGAGAGAGGCCCTGTCACATGGCACTCGCGGTGTATACGCTGAAATGAAATGTAAATAATACATCTTTTGTAGTGGTCGTCGCTCTACTGCAGTGTCACACATGCCGAATGAATAGGAAAACAGTAGAACGTCCGCATAGGGCCATGCTTTTACCTCCACTGTCACGTGGCTGAATGTGTATAAGGCTGTGTGGCATCATTCAAACACAGCCTAACTGTCACTCTAGCTGTGTATCTCTATCAAAGTGGACATATGTCATCACCTCGGTGGCGATTAAAACGATTTCGCCCCCGGGTGGGCTCGAACCACCAACCTTTCGGTTAACAGCCGAACGCGCTAGCCGATTGCGCCACGGAGGCCTTGACTTGCGGTTACTCCTGCTCTCTTTATCAATGCAACTCGTATACTTTCTGCAGGCACCTCGCAGAATGGTAGTATCTGCTTACGCCTCTTCACATGGATAACGTGCATGCACACTGTAGCGGAGCTCATTACCGAATGACATCGCCAAGCATGAAATTCTACTACAAAATGCATACAAAACAGTGTTCCGCCTACACATTCAGTAAACCTCTGATGCAAGTAGAGCATTCTTTATCGGTTGTAGAACTTCCCCTTCATTCAGTGCACTGCCATTTGTTAGATGCTGCTCGAGCTAGCTCTGCTCTCAGCAGCAACGTTAAAAAAATGAATGCCTTCTGTGAGGGTCGAACTCACGACCCCTGGTTTACGAGACCAGTGCTCTACCACTGAGCTAAGAAGGCCGCAGCTTTGCCTTCGTGAGCTACTCCCGAATTGTCACGTCATCATACTGAATCTTACAGCCCTCGACCAGAAGTCGGATTTGACACACACATGCTGCTGGGGGTGTCCACCTTACCGTTTTCCAACTCTCTTCACTGTTTCACCCTTACGATCGACGACGAGCGTCAAGCCACCAAAGGTTTGCGGTCTGCGAAAAACTTGACCTAGTGCACAGCTTGTGGGATAGCGTGGCTCTACTGTGAAACGCGCCTTTCGACTCCTCTCTCCGGCTACAGTATGCTGTCGTCCACAGTGGCACTGAAGTTGCCCATTGGGCTTCATGTAAGGCGACTGCACGCCGCTCGGCCAACAGCGGCCTACTGCAGACCGACACTTAAGAGACGCCAAATGCAGATCGACATCGAGAGAGAGGCCCTGTCACATGGCACTCGCGGTGTATACGCTGAAATGAAATGTAAATAATACATCTTTTGTAGTGGTCGTCGCTCTACTGCAATGTCACACGTGCCGAATGAATAGGAAAACAGTAGAACGTCCGCATAGGGCCATGTTTTTACCTCCACTGTCACGTGGCTGAATGTGTATAAGGCTGTGTGGCATCATTCAAACACAGCCAAACTGTCACTCTAGCTGTGTATCTCTATCAAAGTGGACATATGTCTTCACCTCGGTGGCGATTAAAACGATTTCGCCCCCAGGTGGGCTCGAACAACCAACCTTTCGGTTAACAGCCGAACGCGCTAGCCGATTGCGCCACGGAGGCCTTGACTTGCGGTCACTCCTGCTCTCTTTATCAATGCAACTCGTATACTTTCTGCAGGCACCTCGCAGAATGGTAGTATCTGCTTACGCCTCTTCACATGGATAACGTGCATGCACACTGTAGCGGAGCTCATTAACGAATGACATCGCCAAGCATGACATTCTACTACAAAATGCATACAAAACATTGTTCCGCCTACACATTCAGTAAACCTCTGATGCAAGTAGAGAATTCTTTATCGGTTGTAGATCTTCCCCTTCATTCAGTGCACTGCCATTTGTTAGATGCTGCTCGAGCTAGCTCTGCTCTCAGCAGCAACGTTAAAAAATGAATGCCTTCTGTGAGGGTCGAACTCACGACCCCTGGTTTACGAGACCAGTGCTCTACCACAGAGCTAAGAAGGCCGCAGCTTTGCCTTCCTGAGCTACTCCCGAATTGTCACGTCATCATACTGAATCTTACAGCCCTCGACCAGATATCGGATTTGACACACACATGCTGCTGGGGGTGTCCACCTTACCGTTTTCCAACTCTCTTCACTGTTTCACCCTTACGATCGACGACGAGCGTCAAGCCACCAAAGGTTTGCGGTCTGCGAAAAACTTGACCTAGTGCACAGCTTGTGGGATAGCGTGGCTCTACTGTGAAACGCGCCTTTCGACTCCTCTCTCCGGCTACAGTATGCTGTCGTCCACAGTGGCACTGAAGTTGCCCATTGGGCTTCATGTAAGGCGACTGCACGCCGCTCGGCCAACAGCGGCCTACTGCAGACCGACACTTAAGAGACGCCAAATGCAGATCGACATCGAGAGAGAGGCCCTGTCACATGGCACTCGCGGTGTATACGCTGAAATGAAATGTAAATAATACATCTTTTGTAGTGGTCGTCGCTCTATTGCAGTGTCACACATGCCGAATGAATAGGAAAACAGTAGAACGTCCGCATAGGGCCATGCTTTTACCTCCACTGTCACGTGGCTGAATGTGTATAACGCTGTGTGGCATCATTCAAACACAGCCAAACTGTCACTCTAGCTGTGTATCTCTATCAAAGTGGACATATGTCTTCACCTCGGTGGCGATTAAAACGATTTCGCCCCCGGGTGGGCTCGAACCACCAACCTTTCGGTTAACAGCCGAACGCGCTAGCCGATTGCGCCACGGAGGCCTTGACTTGCGGTCACTCCTGCTCTCTTTATCAATGCAACTCGTATACTTTCTGCAGGCACCTCGCAGAATGGTAGTATCTGCTTACGCCTCTTCACATGGAAAACGTGCATGCACACTGTAGCGGAGCTCATTAACGAATGACATCGCCAAGCATGACATTCTACTACAAAATGCATACAAAACAGTGTTCCGCCTACACATTCAGTAAACCTCTGATGCAAGTAGAGCATTCTTTATCGGTTGTAGAACTTCCCCTTCATTCAGTGCACTGCCATTTGTTAGATGCTGCTCGAGCTAGCTCTGCTCTCAGCAGCAAAGTTAAAAAAAATGAATGCCTTCTGTGAGGGTCGAACTCACGACCCCTGGTTTACGAGACCAGTGCTCTACCACAGAGCTAAGAAGGCCGCAGCTTTGCCTTCGTGAGCTACTCCCGAATTGTCACGTCATCATACTGAATCTTACAGCCCTCGACCAGAAGTCGGATTTGACACACACATGCTGCTGGGGGTGTCCACCTTACCGTTTTCCAACTCTCTTCACTGTTTCACCCTTACGATCGACGACGAGCGTCAAGCCACCAAAGGTTTGCGGTCTGCGAAAAACTTGACCTAGTGCACAGCTTGTGGGATAGCGTGGCTCTACTGTGAAACGCGCCTTTCGACTCCTCTCTCCGGCTACAGTATGCTGTCGTCCACAGTGGCACTGAAGTTGCCCATTGGGCTTCATGTAAGGCGACTGCACGCCGCTCGGCCAACAGCGGCCTACTGCAGACCGACACTTAAGAGACGCCAAATGCAGATCGACATCGAGAGAGAGGCCCTGTCACATGGCACTCGCGGTGTATACGCTGAAATGAAATGTAAATAATACATCTTTTGTAGTGGTCGTCGCTCTACTGCAGTGTCACACATGCCGAATGAATAGGAAAACAGTAGAACGTCCGCATAGGGCCATGCTTTTACCTCCACTGTCACGTGGCTGAATGTGTATAAGGCTGTGTGGCATCATTCAAACACAGCCTAACTGTCACTCTAGCTGTGTATCTCTATCAAAGTGGACATATGTCATCACCTCGGTGGCGATTAAAACGATTTCGCCCCCGGGTGGGCTCGAACCACCAACCTTTCGGTTAACAGCCGAACGCGCTAGCCGATTGCGCCACGGAGGCCTTGACTTGCGGTTACTCCTGCTCTCTTTATCAATGCAACTCGTATACTTTCTGCAGGCACCTCGCAGAATGGTAGTATCTGCTTACGCCTCTTCACATGGATAACGTGCATGCACACTGTAGCGGAGCTCATTACCGAATGACATCGCCAAGCATGAAATTCTACTACAAAATGCATACAAAACAGTGTTCCGCCTACACATTCAGTAAACCTCTGATGCAAGTAGAGCATTCTTTATCGGTTGTAGAACTTCCCCTTCATTCAGTGCACTGCCATTTGTTAGATGCTGCTCGAGCTAGCTCTGCTCTCAGCAGCAACGTTAAAAAAATGAATGCCTTCTGTGAGGGTCGAACTCACGACCCCTGGTTTACGAGACCAGTGCTCTACCACTGAGCTAAGAAGGCCGCAGCTTTGCCTTCGTGAGCTACTCCCGAATTGTCACGTCATCATACTGAATCTTACAGCCCTCGACCAGAAGTCGGATTTGACACACACATGCTGCTGGGGGTGTCCACCTTACCGTTTTCCAACTCTCTTCACTGTTTCACCCTTACGATCGACGACGAGCGTCAAGCCACCAAAGGTTTGCGGTCTGCGAAAAACTTGACCTAGTGCACAGCTTGTGGGATAGCGTGGCTCTACTGTGAAACGCGCCTTTCGACTCCTCTCTCCGGCTACAGTATGCTGTCGTCCACAGTGGCACTGAAGTTGCCCATTGGGCTTCATGTAAGGCGACTGCACGCCGCTCGGCCAACAGCGGCCTACTGCAGACCGACACTTAAGAGACGCCAAATGCAGATCGACATCGAGAGAGAGGCCCTGTCACATGGCACTCGCGGTGTATACGCTGAAATGAAATGTAAATAATACATCTTTTGTAGTGGTCGTCGCTCTACTGCAATGTCACACGTGCCGAATGAATAGGAAAACAGTAGAACGTCCGCATAGGGCCATGTTTTTACCTCCACTGTCACGTGGCTGAATGTGTATAAGGGTGTGTGGCATCATTCAAACACAGCCAAACTGTCACTCTAGCTGTGTATCTCTATCAAAGTGGACATATGTCTTCACCTCGGTGGCGATTAAAACGATTTCGCCCCCGGGTGGGCTCGAACCACCAACCTTTCGGTTAACAGCCGAACGCGCTAGCCAATTGCGCCACGGAGGCCTTGACTTGCGGTCACTCCTGCTCTCTTTATCAATGCAACTCGTATACTTTCTGCAGGCACCTCGCAGAATGGTAGTATCTGCTTACGCCTCTTCACATGGATAACGTGCATGCACACTGTAGCGGAGCTCATTAACGAATGACATCGCCAAGCATGACATTCTACTACAAAATGCATACAAAACAGTGTTCCGCCTACACATTCAGTAAACCTCTGATGCAAGTAGAGCATTCTTTATCGGTTGTAGAACTTCCCCTTCATTCAGTGCACTGCCATTTGTTAGATGCTGCTCGAGCTAGCTCTGCTCTCAGCAGCAACGTTAAAAGAATGAATGCCTTCTGTGAGGGTCGAACTCACGACCCCTGGTTTACGAGACCAGTGCTCTACCACAGAGCTAAGAAGGCCGCAGCTTTGCCTTCGTGAGCTACTCCTGAATTGTCACGTCATCATACTGAATCTTACAGCCCTCGACCAGATATCGGATTTGACACACACATGCTGCTGGGGGTGTCCACCTTACCGTTTTCCAACTCTCTTCACTGTTTCATCCTTACGATCGACGACGAGCGTCAAGCCACCAAAGGTTTGCGGTCTGCGAAAAACTTGACCTAGTGCACAGCTTGTGGGATAGCGTGGCTCTACTGTGAAACGCGCCTTTCGACTCCTCTCTCCGGCTACAGTATGCTGTCGTCCACAGTGGCACTGAAGTTGCCCATTGGGCTTCATGTAAGGCGACTGCACGCCGCTCGGCCAACAGCGGCCTACTGCAGACCGACACTTAAGAGACGCCAAATGCAGATCGACATCGAGAGAGAGGCCCTGTCACATGGCACTCGCGGTGTATACGCTGAAATGAAATGTAAATAATACATCTTTTGTAGTGGTCGTCGCTCTACTGCAATGTCACACGTGCCGAATGAATAGGAAAACAGTAGAACGTCCGCATAGGGCCATGTTTTTACCTCCACTGTCACGTGGCTGAATGTGTATAAGGGTGTGTGGCATCATTCAAACACAGCCAAACTGTCACTCTAGCTGTGTATCTCTATCAAAGTGGACATATGTCTTCACCTCGGTGGCGATTAAAACGATTTCGCCCCCGGGTGGGCTCGAACCACCAACCTTTCGGTTAACAGCCGAACGCGCTAGCCGATTGCGCCACGGAGGCCTTGACTTGCGGTCACTCCTGCTCCCTTTATCAATGCAACTCGTATACTTTCTGCAGGCACCTCGCAGAATGGTAGTATCTGCTTACGCCTCTTCACATGGATAACGTGCATGCACACTGTAGCGGAGCTCATTAACGAATGACATCGCCAAGCATGACATTCTACTACAAAATGCATACAAAACAGTGTTCCGCCTACACATTCAGTAAACCTCTGATGCAAGTAGAGCATTCTTTATCGGTTGTAGAACTTCCCCTTCATTCAGTGCACTGCCATTTGTTAGATGCTGCTCGAGCTAGCTCTGCTCTCAGCAGCAACGTTAAAAGAATGAATGCCTTCTGTGAGGGTCGAACTCACGACCCCTGGTTTACGAGACCAGTGCTCTACCACAGAGCTAAGAAGGCCGCAGCTTTGCCTTCGTGAGCTACTCCTGAATTGTCACGTCATCATACTGAATCTTACAGCCCTCGACCAGATATCGGATTTGACACACACATGCTGCTGGGGGTGTCCACCTTACCGTTTTCCAACTCTCTTCACTGTTTCATCCTTACGATCGACGACGAGCGTCAAGCCACCAAAGGTTTGCGGTCTGCGAAAAACTTGACCTAGTGCACAGCTTGTGGGATAGCGTGGCTCTACTGTGAAACGCGCCTTTCGACTCCTCTCTCCGGCTACAGTATGCTGTCGTCCACAGTGGCACTGAAGTTGCCCATTGGGCTTCATGTAAGGCGACTGCACGCCGCTCGGCCAACAGCGGCCTACTGCAGACCGACACTTAAGAGACGCCAAATGCAGATCGACATCGAGAGAGAGGCCCTGTCACATGGCACTCGCGGTGTATACGCTGAAATGAAATGTAAATAATACATCTTTTGTAGTGGTCGTCGCTCTACTGCAATGTCACACGTGCCGAATGAATAGGAAAACAGTAGAACGTCCGCATAGGGCCATGTTTTTACCTCCACTGTCACGTGGCTGAATGTGTATAAGGCTGTGTGGCATCATTCAAACACAGCCAAACTGTCACTCTAGCTGTGTATCTCTATCAAAGTGGACATATGTCTTCACCTCGGTGGCGATTAAAACGATTTCGCCCCCAGGTGGGCTCGAACAACCAACCTTTCGGTTAACAGCCGAACGCGCTAGCCGATTGCGCCACGGAGGCCTTGACTTGCGGTCACTCCTGCTCTCTTTATCAATGCAACTCGTATACTTTCTGCAGGCACCTCGCAGAATGGTAGTATCTGCTTACGCCTCTTCACATGGATAACGTGCATGCACACTGTAGCGGAGCTCATTAACGAATGACATCGCCAAGCATGACATTCTACTACAAAATGCATACAAAACATTGTTCCGCCTACACATTCAGTAAACCTCTGATGCAAGTAGAGAATTCTTTATCGGTTGTAGATCTTCCCCTTCATTCAGTGCACTGCCATTTGTTAGATGCTGCTCGAGCTAGCTCTGCTCTCAGCAGCAACGTTAAAAAATGAATGCCTTCTGTGAGGGTCGAACTCACGACCCCTGGTTTACGAGACCAGTGCTCTACCACAGAGCTAAGAAGGCCGCAGCTTTGCCTTCCTGAGCTACTCCCGAATTGTCACGTCATCATACTGAATCTTACAGCCCTCGACCAGATATCGGATTTGACACACACATGCTGCTGGGGGTGTCCACCTTACCGTTTTCCAACTCTCTTCACTGTTTCACCCTTACGATCGACGACGAGCGTCAAGCCACCAAAGGTTTGCGGTCTGCGAAAAACTTGACCTAGTGCACAGCTTGTGGGATAGCGTGGCTCTACTGTGAAACGCGCCTTTCGACTCCTCTCTCCGGCTACAGTATGCTGTCGTCCACAGTGGCACTGAAGTTGCCCATTGGGCTTCATGTAAGGCGACTGCACGCCGCTCGGCCAACAGCGGCCTACTGCAGACCGACACTTAAGAGACGCCAAATGCAGATCGACATCGAGAGAGAGGCCCTGTCACATGGCACTCGCGGTGTATACGCTGAAATGAAATGTAAATAATACATCTTTTGTAGTGGTCGTCGCTCTATTGCAGTGTCACACATGCCGAATGAATAGGAAAACAGTAGAACGTCCGCATAGGGCCATGCTTTTACCTCCACTGTCACGTGGCTGAATGTGTATAACGCTGTGTGGCATCATTCAAACACAGCCAAACTGTCACTCTAGCTGTGTATCTCTATCAAAGTGGACATATGTCTTCACCTCGGTGGCGATTAAAACGATTTCGCCCCCGGGTGGGCTCGAACCACCAACCTTTCGGTTAACAGCCGAACGCGCTAGCCGATTGCGCCACGGAGGCCTTGACTTGCGGTCACTCCTGCTCTCTTTATCAATGCAACTCGTATACTTTCTGCAGGCACCTCGCAGAATGGTAGTATCTGCTTACGCCTCTTCACATGGAAAACGTGCATGCACACTGTAGCGGAGCTCATTAACGAATGACATCGCCAAGCATGACATTCTACTACAAAATGCATACAAAACAGTGTTCCGCCTACACATTCAGTAAACCTCTGATGCAAGTAGAGCATTCTTTATCGGTTGTAGAACTTCCCCTTCATTCAGTGCACTGCCATTTGTTAGATGCTGCTCGAGCTAGCTCTGCTCTCAGCAGCAAAGTTAAAAAAAATGAATGCCTTCTGTGAGGGTCGAACTCACGACCCCTGGTTTACGAGACCAGTGCTCTACCACAGAGCTAAGAAGGCCGCAGCTTTGCCTTCGTGAGCTACTCCCGAATTGTCACGTCATCATACTGAATCTTACAGCCCTCGACCAGAAGTCGGATTTGACACACACATGCTGCTGGGGGTGTCCACCTTACCGTTTTCCAACTCTCTTCACTGTTTCACCCTTACGATCGACGACGAGCGTCAAGCCACCAAAGGTTTGCGGTCTGCGAAAAACTTGACCTAGTGCACAGCTTGTGGGATAGCGTGGCTCTACTGTGAAACGCGCCTTTCGACTCCTCTCTCCGGCTACAGTATGCTGTCGTCCACAGTGGCACTGAAGTTGCCCATTGGGCTTCATGTAAGGCGACTGCACGCCGCTCGGCCAACAGCGGCCTACTGCAGACCGACACTTAAGAGACGCCAAATGCAGATCGACATCGAGAGAGAGGCCCTGTCACATGGCACTCGCGGTGTATACGCTGAAATGAAATGTAAATAATACATCTTTTGTAGTGGTCGTCGCTCTACTGCAGTGTCACACATGCCGAATGAATAGGAAAACAGTAGAACGTCCGCATAGGGCCATGCTTTTACCTCCACTGTCACGTGGCTGAATGTGTATAACGCTGTGTGGCATCATTCAAACACAGCCAAACTGTCACTCTAGCTGTGTATCTCTATCAAAGTGGACATATGTCTTCACCTCGGTGGCGATTAAAACGATTTCGCCCCCGGGTGGGCTCGAACCACCAACCTTTCGGTTAACAGCCGAACGCGCTAGCCGATTGCGCCACGGAGGCCTTGACTTGCGGTCACTCCTGCTCTCTTTATCAATGCAACTCGTATACTTTCTGCAGGCACCTCGCAGAATGGTAGTATCTGCTTACGCCTCTTCACATGGAAAACGTGCATGCACACTGTAGCGGAGCTCATTAACGAATGACATCGCCAAGCATGACATTCTACTACAAAATGCATACAAAACAGTGTTCCGCCTACACATTCAGTAAACCTCTGATGCAAGTAGAGCATTCTTTATCGGTTGTAGAACTTCCCCTTCATTCAGTGCACTGCCATTTGTTAGATGCTGCTCGAGCTAGCTCTGCTCTCAGCAGCAAAGTTAAAAAAAATGAATGCCTTCTGTGAGGGTCGAACTCACGACCCCTGGTTTACGAGACCAGTGCTCTACCACAGAGCTAAGAAGGCCGCAGCTTTGCCTTCGTGAGCTACTCCCGAATTGTCACGTCATCATACTGAATCTTACAGCCCTCGACCAGAAGTCGGATTTGACACACACATGCTGCTGGGGGTGTCCACCTTACCGTTTTCCAACTCTCTTCACTGTTTCACCCTTACGATCGACGACGAGCGTCAAGCCACCAAAGGTTTGCGGTCTGCGAAAAACTTGACCTAGTGCACAGCTTGTGGGATAGCGTGGCTCTACTGTGAAACGCGCCTTTCGACTCCTCTCTCCGGCTACAGTATGCTGTCGTCCACAGTGGCACTGAAGTTGCCCATTGGGCTTCATGTAAGGCGACTGCACGCCGCTCGGCCAACAGCGGCCTACTGCAGACCGACACTTAAGAGACGCCAAATGCAGATCGACATCGAGAGAGAGGCCCTGTCACATGGCACTCGCGGTGTATACGCTGAAATGAAATGTAAATAATACATCTTTTGTAGTGGTCGTCGCTCTACTGCAGTGTCACACATGCCGAATGAATAGGAAAACAGTAGAACGTCCGCATAGGGCCATGCTTTTACCTCCACTGTCACGTGGCTGAATGTGTATAAGGCTGTGTGGCATCATTCAAACACAGCCTAACTGTCACTCTAGCTGTGTATCTCTATCAAAGTGGACATATGTCATCACCTCGGTGGCGATTAAAACGATTTCGCCCCCGGGTGGGCTCGAACCACCAACCTTTCGGTTAACAGCCGAACGCGCTAGCCGATTGCGCCACGGAGGCCTTGACTTGCGGTTACTCCTGCTCTCTTTATCAATGCAACTCGTATACTTTCTGCAGGCACCTCGCAGAATGGTAGTATCTGCTTACGCCTCTTCACATGGATAACGTGCATGCACACTGTAGCGGAGCTCATTACCGAATGACATCGCCAAGCATGAAATTCTACTACAAAATGCATACAAAACAGTGTTCCGCCTACACATTCAGTAAACCTCTGATGCAAGTAGAGCATTCTTTATCGGTTGTAGAACTTCCCCTTCATTCAGTGCACTGCCATTTGTTAGATGCTGCTCGAGCTAGCTCTGCTCTCAGCAGCAACGTTAAAAAAATGAATGCCTTCTGTGAGGGTCGAACTCACGACCCCTGGTTTACGAGACCAGTGCTCTACCACTGAGCTAAGAAGGCCGCAGCTTTGCCTTCGTGAGCTACTCCCGAATTGTCACGTCATCATACTGAATCTTACAGCCCTCGACCAGATATCGGATTTGACACACACATGCTGCTGGGGGTGTCCACCTTACCGTTTTCCAAGTCTCTTCACTGTTTCACCCTTACGATCGACGACGAGCGTCAAGCCACCAAAGGTTTGCGGTCTGCGAAAAACTTGACCTAGTGCACAGCTTGTGGGATAGCGTGGCTCTACTGTGAAACGCGCCTTTCGACTCCTCTCTCCGGCTACAGTATGCTGTCGTCCACAGTGGCACTGAAGTTGCCCATTGGGCTTCATGTAAGGCGACTGCACGCCGCTCGGCCAACAGCGGCCTACTGCAGACCGACACTTAAGAGACGCCAAATGCAGATCGACATCGAGAGAGAGGCCCTGTCACATGGCACTCGCGGTGTATACGCTGAAATGAAATGTAAATAATACATCTTTTGTAGTGGTCGTCGCTCTACTGCAATGTCACACGTGCCGAATGAATAGGAAAACAGTAGAACGTCCGCATAGGGCCATGTTTTTACCTCCACTGTCACGTGGCTGAATGTGTATAAGGGTGTGTGGCATCATTCAAACACAGCCAAACTGTCACTCTAGCTGTGTATCTCTATCAAAGTGGACATATGTCTTCACCTCGGTGGCGATTAAAACGATTTCGCCCCCGGGTGGGCTCGAACCACCAACCTTTCGGTTAACAGCCGAACGCGCTAGCCGATTGCGCCACGGAGGCCTTGACTTGCGGTCACTCCTGC
The DNA here is from genome assembly GCF_023864275.1 of Schistocerca cancellata. Classification (NCBI taxonomy): domain Eukaryota; kingdom Metazoa; phylum Arthropoda; class Insecta; order Orthoptera; family Acrididae; genus Schistocerca; species Schistocerca cancellata. The sequence goes on from NW_026046837.1 coordinate 113,234, forward strand.
TCTCTTTATCAATGCAACTCGTATACTTTCTGCAGGCACCTCGCAGAATGGTAGTATCTGCTTACGCCTCTTCACATGGATAACGTGCATGCACACTGTAGCGGAGCTCATTAACGAATGACATCGCCAAGCATGACATTCTACTACAAAATGCATACAAAACAGTGTTCCGCCTACACATTCAGTAAACCTCTGATGCAAGTAGAGCATTCTTTATCGGTTGTAGAACTTCCCCTTCATTCAGTGCACTGCCATTTGTTAGATGCTGCTCGAGCTAGCTCTGCTCTCAGCAGCAACGTTAAAAGAATGAATGCCTTCTGTGAGGGTCGAACTCACGACCCCTGGTTTACGAGACCAGTGCTCTACCACAGAGCTAAGAAGGCCGCAGCTTTGCCTTCGTGAGCTACTCCTGAATTGTCACGTCATCATACTGAATCTTACAGCCCTCGACCAGATATCGGATTTGACACACACATGCTGCTGGGGGTGTCCACCTTACCGTTTTCCAACTCTCTTCACTGTTTCATCCTTACGATCGACGACGAGCGTCAAGCCACCAAAGGTTTGCGGTCTGCGAAAAACTTGACCTAGTGCACAGCTTGTGGGATAGCGTGGCTCTACTGTGAAACGCGCCTTTCGACTCCTCTCTCCGGCTACAGTATGCTGTCGTCCACAGTGGCACTGAAGTTGCCCATTGGGCTTCATGTAAGGCGACTGCACGCCGCTCGGCCAACAGCGGCCTACTGCAGACCGACACTTAAGAGACGCCAAATGCAGATCGACATCGAGAGAGAGGCCCTGTCACATGGCACTCGCGGTGTATACGCTGAAATGAAATGTAAATAATACATCTTTTGTAGTGGTCGTCGCTCTACTGCAATGTCACACGTGCCGAATGAATAGGAAAACAGTAGAACGTCCGCATAGGGCCATGTTTTTACCTCCACTGTCACGTGGCTGAATGTGTATAAGGCTGTGTGGCATCATTCAAACACAGCCAAACTGTCACTCTAGCTGTGTATCTCTATCAAAGTGGACATATGTCTTCACCTCGGTGGCGATTAAAACGATTTCGCCCCCAGGTGGGCTCGAACAACCAACCTTTCGGTTAACAGCCGAACGCGCTAGCCGATTGCGCCACGGAGGCCTTGACTTGCGGTCACTCCTGCTCTCTTTATCAATGCAACTCGTATACTTTCTGCAGGCACCTCGCAGAATGGTAGTATCTGCTTACGCCTCTTCACATGGATAACGTGCATGCACACTGTAGCGGAGCTCATTAACGAATGACATCGCCAAGCATGACATTCTACTACAAAATGCATACAAAACATTGTTCCGCCTACACATTCAGTAAACCTCTGATGCAAGTAGAGAATTCTTTATCGGTTGTAGATCTTCCCCTTCATTCAGTGCACTGCCATTTGTTAGATGCTGCTCGAGCTAGCTCTGCTCTCAGCAGCAACGTTAAAAAATGAATGCCTTCTGTGAGGGTCGAACTCACGACCCCTGGTTTACGAGACCAGTGCTCTACCACAGAGCTAAGAAGGCCGCAGCTTTGCCTTCCTGAGCTACTCCCGAATTGTCACGTCATCATACTGAATCTTACAGCCCTCGACCAGATATCGGATTTGACACACACATGCTGCTGGGGGTGTCCACCTTACCGTTTTCCAACTCTCTTCACTGTTTCACCCTTACGATCGACGACGAGCGTCAAGCCACCAAAGGTTTGCGGTCTGCGAAAAACTTGACCTAGTGCACAGCTTGTGGGATAGCGTGGCTCTACTGTGAAACGCGCCTTTCGACTCCTCTCTCCGGCTACAGTATGCTGTCGTCCACAGTGGCACTGAAGTTGCCCATTGGGCTTCATGTAAGGCGACTGCACGCCGCTCGGCCAACAGCGGCCTACTGCAGACCGACACTTAAGAGACGCCAAATGCAGATCGACATCGAGAGAGAGGCCCTGTCACATGGCACTCGCGGTGTATACGCTGAAATGAAATGTAAATAATACATCTTTTGTAGTGGTCGTCGCTCTATTGCAGTGTCACACATGCCGAATGAATAGGAAAACAGTAGAACGTCCGCATAGGGCCATGCTTTTACCTCCACTGTCACGTGGCTGAATGTGTATAACGCTGTGTGGCATCATTCAAACACAGCCAAACTGTCACTCTAGCTGTGTATCTCTATCAAAGTGGACATATGTCTTCACCTCGGTGGCGATTAAAACGATTTCGCCCCCGGGTGGGCTCGAACCACCAACCTTTCGGTTAACAGCCGAACGCGCTAGCCGATTGCGCCACGGAGGCCTTGACTTGCGGTCACTCCTGCTCTCTTTATCAATGCAACTCGTATACTTTCTGCAGGCACCTCGCAGAATGGTAGTATCTGCTTACGCCTCTTCACATGGAAAACGTGCATGCACACTGTAGCGGAGCTCATTAACGAATGACATCGCCAAGCATGACATTCTACTACAAAATGCATACAAAACAGTGTTCCGCCTACACATTCAGTAAACCTCTGATGCAAGTAGAGCATTCTTTATCGGTTGTAGAACTTCCCCTTCATTCAGTGCACTGCCATTTGTTAGATGCTGCTCGAGCTAGCTCTGCTCTCAGCAGCAAAGTTAAAAAAAATGAATGCCTTCTGTGAGGGTCGAACTCACGACCCCTGGTTTACGAGACCAGTGCTCTACCACAGAGCTAAGAAGGCCGCAGCTTTGCCTTCGTGAGCTACTCCCGAATTGTCACGTCATCATACTGAATCTTACAGCCCTCGACCAGAAGTCGGATTTGACACACACATGCTGCTGGGGGTGTCCACCTTACCGTTTTCCAACTCTCTTCACTGTTTCACCCTTACGATCGACGACGAGCGTCAAGCCACCAAAGGTTTGCGGTCTGCGAAAAACTTGACCTAGTGCACAGCTTGTGGGATAGCGTGGCTCTACTGTGAAACGCGCCTTTCGACTCCTCTCTCCGGCTACAGTATGCTGTCGTCCACAGTGGCACTGAAGTTGCCCATTGGGCTTCATGTAAGGCGACTGCACGCCGCTCGGCCAACAGCGGCCTACTGCAGACCGACACTTAAGAGACGCCAAATGCAGATCGACATCGAGAGAGAGGCCCTGTCACATGGCACTCGCGGTGTATACGCTGAAATGAAATGTAAATAATACATCTTTTGTAGTGGTCGTCGCTCTACTGCAGTGTCACACATGCCGAATGAATAGGAAAACAGTAGAACGTCCGCATAGGGCCATGCTTTTACCTCCACTGTCACGTGGCTGAATGTGTATAAGGCTGTGTGGCATCATTCAAACACAGCCTAACTGTCACTCTAGCTGTGTATCTCTATCAAAGTGGACATATGTCATCACCTCGGTGGCGATTAAAACGATTTCGCCCCCGGGTGGGCTCGAACCACCAACCTTTCGGTTAACAGCCGAACGCGCTAGCCGATTGCGCCACGGAGGCCTTGACTTGCGGTTACTCCTGCTCTCTTTATCAATGCAACTCGTATACTTTCTGCAGGCACCTCGCAGAATGGTAGTATCTGCTTACGCCTCTTCACATGGATAACGTGCATGCACACTGTAGCGGAGCTCATTACCGAATGACATCGCCAAGCATGAAATTCTACTACAAAATGCATACAAAACAGTGTTCCGCCTACACATTCAGTAAACCTCTGATGCAAGTAGAGCATTCTTTATCGGTTGTAGAACTTCCCCTTCATTCAGTGCACTGCCATTTGTTAGATGCTGCTCGAGCTAGCTCTGCTCTCAGCAGCAACGTTAAAAAAATGAATGCCTTCTGTGAGGGTCGAACCCACGACCCCTGGTTTACGAGACCAGTGCTCTACCACTGAGCTAAGAAGGCCGCAGCTTTGCCTTCGTGAGCTACTCCCGAATTGTCACGTCATCATACTGAATCTTACAGCCCTCGACCAGAAGTCGGATTTGACACACACATGCTGCTGGGGGTGTCCACCTTACCGTTTTCCAACTCTCTTCACTGTTTCACCCTTACGATCGACGACGAGCGTCAAGCCACCAAAGGTTTGCGGTCTGCGAAAAACTTGACCTAGTGCACAGCTTGTGGGATAGCGTGGCTCTACTGTGAAACGCGCCTTTCGACTCCTCTCTCCGGCTACAGTATGCTGTCGTCCACAGTGGCACTGAAGTTGCCCATTGGGCTTCATGTAAGGCGACTGCACGCCGCTCGGCCAACAGCGGCCTACTGCAGACCGACACTTAAGAGACGCCAAATGCAGATCGACATCGAGAGAGAGGCCCTGTCACATGGCACTCGCGGTGTATACGCTGAAATGAAATGTAAATAATACATCTTTTGTAGTGGTCGTCGCTCTACTGCAATGTCACACGTGCCGAATGAATAGGAAAACAGTAGAACGTCCGCATAGGGCCATGTTTTTACCTCCACTGTCACGTGGCTGAATGTGTATAAGGGTGTGTGGCATCATTCAAACACAGCCAAACTGTCACTCTAGCTGTGTATCTCTATCAAAGTGGACATATGTCTTCACCTCGGTGGCGATTAAAACGATTTCGCCCCCGGGTGGGCTCGAACCACCAACCTTTCGGTTAACAGCCGAACGCGCTAGCCGATTGCGCCACGGAGGCCTTGACTTGCGGTCACTCCTGCTCTCTTTATCAATGCAACTCGTATACTTTCTGCAGACACCTCGCAGAATGGTAGTATCTGCTTACGCCTCTTCACATGGATAACGTGCATGCACACTGTAGCGGAGCTCATTAACGAATGACATCGCCAAGCATGACATTCTACTACAAAATGCATACAAAACAGTGTTCCGCCTACACATTCAGTAAACTTCTGATGCAAGTAGAGCATTCTTTATCGGTTGTAGAACTTCCCCTTCATTCAGTGCACTGCCATTTGTTAGATGCTGCTCGAGCTAGCTCTGCTCTCAGCAGCAACGTTAAAAGAATGAATGCCTTCTGTGAGGGTCGAACTCACGACCCCTGGTTTACGAGACCAGTGCTCTACCACAGAGCTAAGAAGGCCGCAGCTTTGCCTTCGTGAGCTACTCCTGAATTGTCACGTCATCATACTGAATCTTACAGCCCTCGACCAGATATCGGATTTGACACACACATGCTGCTGGGGGTGTCCACCTTACCGTTTTCCAACTCTCTTCACTGTTTCATCCTTACGATCGACGACGAGCGTCAAGCCACCAAAGGTTTGCGGTCTGCGAAAAACTTGACCTAGTGCACAGCTTGTGGGATAGCGTGGCTCTACTGTGAAACGCGCCTTTCGACTCCTCTCTCCGGCTACAGTATGCTGTCGTCCACAGTGGCACTGAAGTTGCCCATTGGGCTTCATGTAAGGCGACTGCACGCCGCTCGGCCAACAGCGGCCTACTGCAGACCGACACTTAAGAGACGCCAAATGCAGATCGACATCGAGAGAGAGGCCCTGTCACATGGCACTCGCGGTGTATACGCTGAAATGAAATGTAAATAATACATCTTTTGTAGTGGTCGTCGCTCTACTGCAATGTCACACGTGCCGAATGAATAGGAAAACAGTAGAACGTCCGCATAGGGCCATGTTTTTACCTCCACTGTCACGTGGCTGAATGTGTATAAGGGTGTGTGGCATCATTCAAACACAGCCAAACTGTCACTCTAGCTGTGTATCTCTATCAAAGTGGACATATGTCTTCACCTCGGTGGCGATTAAAACGATTTCGCCCCCGGGTGGGCTCGAACCACCAACCTTTCGGTTAACAGCCGAACGCGCTAGCCGATTGCGCCACGGAGGCCTTGACTTGCGGTCACTCCTGCTCTCTTTATCAATGCAACTCGTATACTTTCTGCAGGCACCTCGCAGAATGGTAGTATCTGCTTACGCCTCTTCACATGGATAACGTGCATGCACACTGTAGCGGAGCTCATTAACGAATGACATCGCCAAGCATGACATTCTACTACAAAATGCATACAAAACAGTGTTCCGCCTACACATTCAGTAAACCTCTGATGCAAGTAGAGCATTCTTTATCGGTTGTAGAACTTCCCCTTCATTCAGTGCACTGCCATTTGTTAGATGCTGCTCGAGCTAGCTCTGCTCTCAGCAGCAACGTTAAAAGAATGAATGCCTTCTGTGAGGGTCGAACTCACGACCCCTGGTTTACGAGACCAGTGCTCTACCACAGAGCTAAGAAGGCCGCAGCTTTGCCTTCGTGAGCTACTCCTGAATTGTCACGTCATCATACTGAATCTTACAGCCCTCGACCAGATATCGGATTTGACACACACATGCTGCTGGGGGTGTCCACCTTACCGTTTTCCAACTCTCTTCACTGTTTCATCCTTACGATCGACGACGAGCGTCAAGCCACCAAAGGTTTGCGGTCTGCGAAAAACTTGACCTAGTGCACAGCTTGTGGGATAGCGTGGCTCTACTGTGAAACGCGCCTTTCGACTCCTCTCTCCGGCTACAGTATGCTGTCGTCCACAGTGGCACTGAAGTTGCCCATTGGGCTTCATGTAAGGCGACTGCACGCCGCTCGGCCAACAGCGGCCTACTGCAGACCGACACTTAAGAGACGCCAAATGCAGATCGACATCGAGAGAGAGGCCCTGTCACATGGCACTCGCGGTGTATACGCTGAAATGAAATGTAAATAATACATCTTTTGTAGTGGTCGTCGCTCTACTGCAGTGTCACACATGCCGAATGAATAGGAAAACAGTAGAACGTCCGCATAGGGCCATGCTTTTACCTCCACTGTCACGTGGCTGAATGTGTATAAGGCTGTGTGGCATCATTCAAACACAGCCTAACTGTCACTCTAGCTGTGTATCTCTATCAAAGTGGACATATGTCATCACCTCGGTGGCGATTAAAACGATTTCGCCCCCGGGTGGGCTCGAACCACCAACCTTTCGGTTAACAGCCGAACGCGCTAGCCGATTGCGCCACGGAGGCCTTGACTTGCGGTTACTCCTGCTCTCTTTATCAATGCAACTCGTATACTTTCTGCAGGCACCTCGCAGAATGGTAGTATCTGCTTACGCCTCTTCACATGGATAACGTGCATGCACACTGTAGCGGAGCTCATTACCGAATGACATCGCCAAGCATGAAATTCTACTACAAAATGCATACAAAACAGTGTTCCGCCTACACATTCAGTAAACCTCTGATGCAAGTAGAGCATTCTTTATCGGTTGTAGAACTTCCCCTTCATTCAGTGCACTGCCATTTGTTAGATGCTGCTCGAGCTAGCTCTGCTCTCAGCAGCAACGTTAAAAAAATGAATGCCTTCTGTGAGGGTCGAACTCACGACCCCTGGTTTACGAGACCAGTGCTCTACCACTGAGCTAAGAAGGCCGCAGCTTTGCCTTCGTGAGCTACTCCCGAATTGTCACGTCATCATACTGAATCTTACAGCCCTCGACCAGAAGTCGGATTTGACACACACATGCTGCTGGGGGTGTCCACCTTACCGTTTTCCAACTCTCTTCACTGTTTCACCCTTACGATCGACGACGAGCGTCAAGCCACCAAAGGTTTGCGGTCTGCGAAAAACTTGACCTAGTGCACAGCTTGTGGGATAGCGTGGCTCTACTGTGAAACGCGCCTTTCGACTCCTCTCTCCGGCTACAGTATGCTGTCGTCCACAGTGGCACTGAAGTTGCCCATTGGGCTTCATGTAAGGCGACTGCACGCCGCTCGGCCAACAGCGGCCTACTGCAGACCGACACTTAAGAGACGCCAAATGCAGATCGACATCGAGAGAGAGGCCCTGTCACATGGCACTCGCGGTGTATACGCTGAAATGAAATGTAAATAATACATCTTTTGTAGTGGTCGTCGCTCTACTGCAATGTCACACGTGCCGAATGAATAGGAAAACAGTAGAACGTCCGCATAGGGCCATGTTTTTACCTCCACTGTCACGTGGCTGAATGTGTATAAGGGTGTGTGGCATCATTCAAACACAGCCAAACTGTCACTCTAGCTGTGTATCTCTATCAAAGTGGACATATGTCTTCACCTCGGTGGCGATTAAAACGATTTCGCCCCCGGGTGGGCTCGAACCACCAACCTTTCGGTTAACAGCCGAACGCGCTAGCCGATTGCGCCACGGAGGCCTTGACTTGCGGTCACTCCTGCTCTCTTTATCAATGCAACTCGTATACTTTCTGCAGGCACCTCGCAGAATGGTAGTATCTGCTTACGCCTCTTCACATGGATAACGTGCATGCACACTGTAGCGGAGCTCATTAACGAATGACATCGCCAAGCATGACATTCTACTACAAAATGCATACAAAACATTGTTCCGCCTACACATTCAGTAAACCTCTGATGCAAGTAGAGAATTCTTTATCGGTTGTAGATCTTCCCCTTCATTCAGTGCACTGCCATTTGTTAGATGCTGCTCGAGCTAGCTCTGCTCTCAGCAGCAACGTTAAAAAATGAATGCCTTCTGTGAGGGTCGAACTCACGACCCCTGGTTTACGAGACCAGTGCTCTACCACAGAGCTAAGAAGGCCGCAGCTTTGCCTTCCTGAGCTACTCCCGAATTGTCACGTCATCATACTGAATCTTACAGCCCTCGACCAGATATCGGATTTGACACACACATGCTGCTGGGGGTGTCCACCTTACCGTTTTCCAACTCTCTTCACTGTTTCACCCTTACGATCGACGACGAGCGTCAAGCCACCAAAGGTTTGCGGTCTGCGAAAAACTTGACCTAGTGCACAGCTTGTGGGATAGCGTGGCTCTACTGTGAAACGCGCCTTTCGACTCCTCTCTCCGGCTACAGTATGCTGTCGTCCACAGTGGCACTGAAGTTGCCCATTGGGCTTCATGTAAGGCGACTGCACGCCGCTCGGCCAACAGCGGCCTACTGCAGACCGACACTTAAGAGACGCCAAATGCAGATCGACATCGAGAGAGAGGCCCTGTCACATGGCACTCGCGGTGTATACGCTGAAATGAAATGTAAATAATACATCTTTTGTAGTGGTCGTCGCTCTATTGCAGTGTCACACATGCCGAATGAATAGGAAAACAGTAGAACGTCCGCATAGGGCCATGCTTTTACCTCCACTGTCACGTGGCTGAATGTGTATAACGCTGTGTGGCATCATTCAAACACAGCCAAACTGTCACTCTAGCTGTGTATCTCTATCAAAGTGGACATATGTCTTCACCTCGGTGGCGATTAAAACGATTTCGCCCCCGGGTGGGCTCGAACCACCAACCTTTCGGTTAACAGCCGAACGCGCTAGCCGATTGCGCCACGGAGGCCTTGACTTGCGGTCACTCCTGCTCTCTTTATCAATGCAACTCGTATACTTTCTGCAGGCACCTCGCAGAATGGTAGTATCTGCTTACGCCTCTTCACATGGAAAACGTGCATGCACACTGTAGCGGAGCTCATTAACGAATGACATCGCCAAGCATGACATTCTACTACAAAATGCATACAAAACAGTGTTCCGCCTACACATTCAGTAAACCTCTGATGCAAGTAGAGCATTCTTTATCGGTTGTAGAACTTCCCCTTCATTCAGTGCACTGCCATTTGTTAGATGCTGCTCGAGCTAGCTCTGCTCTCAGCAGCAAAGTTAAAAAAAATGAATGCCTTCTGTGAGGGTCGAACTCACGACCCCTGGTTTACGAGACCAGTGCTCTACCACAGAGCTAAGAAGGCCGCAGCTTTGCCTTCGTGAGCTACTCCCGAATTGTCACGTCATCATACTGAATCTTACAGCCCTCGACCAGAAGTCGGATTTGACACACACATGCTGCTGGGGGTGTCCACCTTACCGTTTTCCAACTCTCTTCACTGTTTCACCCTTACGATCGACGACGAGCGTCAAGCCACCAAAGGTTTGCGGTCTGCGAAAAACTTGACCTAGTGCACAGCTTGTGGGATAGCGTGGCTCTACTGTGAAACGCGCCTTTCGACTCCTCTCTCCGGCTACAGTATGCTGTCGTCCACAGTGGCACTGAAGTTGCCCATTGGGCTTCATGTAAGGCGACTGCACGCCGCTCGGCCAACAGCGGCCTACTGCAGACCGACACTTAAGAGACGCCAAATGCAGATCGACATCGAGAGAGAGGCCCTGTCACATGGCACTCGCGGTGTATACGCTGAAATGAAATGTAAATAATACATCTTTTGTAGTGGTCGTCGCTCTACTGCAGTGTCACACATGCCGAATGAATAGGAAAACAGTAGAACGTCCGCATAGGGCCATGCTTTTACCTCCACTGTCACGTGGCTGAATGTGTATAAGGCTGTGTGGCATCATTCAAACACAGCCTAACTGTCACTCTAGCTGTGTATCTCTATCAAAGTGGACATATGTCATCACCTCGGTGGCGATTAAAACGATTTCGCCCCCGGGTGGGCTCGAACCACCAACCTTTCGGTTAACAGCCGAACGCGCTAGCCGATTGCGCCACGGAGGCCTTGACTTGCGGTTACTCCTGCTCTCTTTATCAATGCAACTCGTATACTTTCTGCAGGCACCTCGCAGAATGGTAGTATCTGCTTACGCCTCTTCACATGGATAACGTGCATGCACACTGTAGCGGAGCTCATTACCGAATGACATCGCCAAGCATGAAATTCTACTACAAAATGCATACAAAACAGTGTTCCGCCTACACATTCAGTAAACCTCTGATGCAAGTAGAGCATTCTTTATCGGTTGTAGAACTTCCCCTTCATTCAGTGCACTGCCATTTGTTAGATGCTGCTCGGGCTAGCTCTGCTCTCAGCAGCAACGTTAAAAAAATGAATGCCTTCTGTGAGGGTCGAACTCACGACCCCTGGTTTACGAGACCAGTGCTCTACCACTGAGCTAAGAAGGCCGCAGCTTTGCCTTCGTGAGCTACTCCCGAATTGTCACGTCATCATACTGAATCTTACAGCCCTCGACCAGATATCGGATTTGACACACACATGCTGCTGGGGGTGTCCACCTTACCGTTTTCCAAGTCTCTTCACTGTTTCACCCTTACGATCGACGACGAGCGTCAAGCCACCAAAGGTTTGCGGTCTGCGAAAAACTTGACCTAGTGCACAGCTTGTGGGATAGCGTGGCTCTACTGTGAAACGCGCCTTTCGACTCCTCTCTCCGGCTACAGTATGCTGTCGTCCACAGTGGCACTGAAGTTGCCCATTGGGCTTCATGTAAGGCGACTGCACGCCGCTCGGCCAACAGCGGCCTACTGCAGACCGACACTTAAGAGACGCCAAATGCAGATCGACATCGAGAGAGAGGCCCTGTCACATGGCACTCGCGGTGTATACGCTGAAATGAAATGTAAATAATACATCTTTTGTAGTGGTCGTCGCTCTATTGCAGTGTCACACATGCCGAATGAATAGGAAAACAGTAGAACGTCCGCATAGGGCCATGCTTTTACCTCCACTGTCACGTGGCTGAATGTGTATAACGCTGTGTGGCATCATTCAAACACAGCCAAACTGTCACTCTAGCTGTGTATCTCTATCAAAGTGGACATATGTCATCACCTCGGTGGCGATTAAAACGATTTCGCCCCCGGGTGGGCTCGAACCACCAACCTTTCGGTTAACAGCCGAACGCGCTAGCCGATTGCGCCACGGAGGCCTTGACTTGCGGTTACTCCTGCTCTCTTTATCAATGCAACTCGTATACTTTCTGCAGGCACCTCGCAGAATGGTAGTATCTGCTTACGCCTCTGCACATGGATAACGTGCATGCACACTGTAGCGGAGCTCATTACCGAATGATATCGCCAAGCATGACGTTCTACTACAAAATGCATACAAAACAGTGTTCCGCCTACACATTCAGTAAACCTCTGATGCAAGTAGAGCATTCTTTATCGGTTGTAGAACTTCCCCTTCATTCAGTGCACTGCCATTTGTTAGATGCTGCTCGAGCTAGCTCTGCTCTCAGCAGCAACGTTAAAAAAATGAATGCCTTCTGTGAGGGTCGAACTCACGACCCCTGGTTTACGAGACCAGTGCTCTACCACTGAGCTAAGAAGGCCGCAGCTTTGCCTTCGTGAGCTACTCCCGAATTGTCACGTCATCATACTGAATCTTACAGCCCTCGACCAGATATCGGATTTGACACACACATGCTGCTGGGGGTGTCCACCTTACCGTTTTCCAAGTCTCTTCACTGTTTCACCCTTACGATCGACGACGAGCGTCAAGCCACCAAAGGTTTGCGGTCTGCGAAAAACTTGACCTAGTGCACAGCTGGTGGGATAGCGTGGCTCTACTGTAAGACGCGCCTTTCGACTCCTCTCTCCGGCTACAGTATGCTGTCGTCCACAGTGGCACTGAAGTTGCCCATTGGGCTTCATGTAAGGCGACTGCACGCCGCTCGGCCAACAGCGGCCTACTGCAGACCGACACTTAAGAGACGCCAAATGCAGATCGACATCGAGAGAGAGGCCCTGTCACATGGCACTCGCGGTGTATACGCTGAAATGAAATGTAAATAATACATCTTTTGTAGTGGTCGTCGCTCTATTGCAGTGTCACACATGCCGAATGAATAGGAAAACAGTAGAACGTCCGCATAGGGCCATGCTTTTACCTCCACTGTCACGTGGCTGAATGTGTATAACGCTGTGTGGCATCATTCAAACACAGCCAAACTGTCACTCTAGCTGTGTATCTCTATCAAAGTGGACATATGTCTTCACCTCGGTGGCGATTAAAACGATTTCGCCCCCGGGTGGGCTCGAACCACCAACCTTTCGGTTAACAGCCGAACGCGCTAGCCGATTGCGCCACGGAGGCCTTGACTTGCGGTCACTCCTGCTCTCTTTATCAATGCAACTCGTATACTTTCTGCAGGCACCTCGCAGAATGGTAGTATCTGCTTACGCCTCTTCACATGGAAAACGTGCATGCACACTGTAGCGGAGCTCATTAACGAATGACATCGCCAAGCATGACATTCTACTACAAAATGCATACAAAACAGTGTTCCGCCTACACATTCAGTAAACCTCTGATGCAAGTAGAGCATTCTTTATCGGTTGTAGAACTTCCCCTTCATTCAGTGCACTGCCATTTGTTAGATGCTGCTCGAGCTAGCTCTGCTCTCAGCAGCAACGTTAAAAAAAATGAATGCCTTCTGTGAGGGTCGAACTCACGACCCCTGGTTTACGAGACCAGTGCTCTACCACAGAGCTAAGAAGGCCGCAGCTTTGCCTTCGTGAGCTACTCCCGAATTGTCACGTCATCATACTGAATCTTACAGCCCTCGACCAGAAGTCGGATTTGACACACACATGCTGCTGGGGGTGTCCACCTTACCGTTTTCCAACTCTCTTCACTGTTTCACCCTTACGATCGACGACGAGCGTCAAGCCACCAAAGGTTTGCGGTCTGCGAAAAACTTGACCTAGTGCACAGCTTGTGGGATAGCGTGGCTCTACTGTGAAACGCGCCTTTCGACTCCTCTCTCCGGCTACAGTATGCTGTCGTCCACAGTGGCACTGAAGTTGCCCATTGGGCTTCATGTAAGGCGACTGCACGCCGCTCGGCCAACAGCGGCCTACTGCAGACCGACACTTAAGAGACGCCAAATGCAGATCGACATCGAGAGAGAGGCCCTGTCACATGGCACTCGCGGTGTATACGCTGAAATGAAATGTAAATAATACATCTTTTGTAGTGGTCGTCGCTCTACTGCAGTGTCACACATGCCGAATGAATAGGAAAACAGTAGAACGTCCGCATAGGGCCATGTTTTTACCTCCACTGTCACGTGGCTGAATGTGTATAAGGCTGTGTGGCATCATTCAAACACAGCCTAACTGTCACTCTAGCTGTGTATCTCTATCAAAGTGGACATATGTCATCACCTCGGTGGCGATTAAAACGATTTCGCCCCCGGGTGGGCTCGAACCACCAACCTTTCGGTTAACAGCCGAACGCGCTAGCCGATTGCGCCACGGAGGCCTTGACTTGCGGTTACTCCTGCTCTCTTTATCAATGCAACTCGTATACTTTCTGCAGGCACCTCGCAGAATGGTAGTATCTGCTTACGCCTCTTCACATGGATAACGTGCATGCACACTGTAGCGGAGCTCATTACCGAATGACATCGCCAAGCATGAAATTCTACTACAAAATGCATACAAAACAGTGTTCCGCCTACACATTCAGTAAACCTCTGATGCAAGTAGAGCATTCTTTATCGGTTGTAGAACTTCCCCTTCATTCAGTGCACTGCCATTTGTTAGATGCTGCTCGGGCTAGCTCTGCTCTCAGCAGCAACGTTAAAAAAATGAATGCCTTCTGTGAGGGTCGAACTCACGACCCCTGGTTTACGAGACCAGTGCTCTACCACTGAGCTAAGAAGGCCGCAGCTTTGCCTTCGTGAGCTACTCCCGAATTGTCACGTCATCATACTGAATCTTACAGCCCTCGACCAGATATCGGATTTGACACACACATGCTGCTGGGGGTGTCCACCTTACCGTTTTCCAACTCTCTTCACTGTTTCACCCTTACGATCGACGACGAGCGTCAAGCCACCAAAGGTTTGCGGTCTGCGAAAAACTTGACCTAGTGCACAGCTTGTGGGATAGCGTGGCTCTACTGTGAAACGCGCCTTTCGACTCCTCTCTCCGGCTACAGTATGCTGTCGTCCACAGTGGCACTGAAGTTGCCCATTGGGCTTCATGTAAGGCGACTGCACGCCGCTCGGCCAACAGCGGCCTACTGCAGACCGACACTTAAGAGACGCCAAATGCAGATCGACATCGAGAGAGAGGCCCTGTCACATGGCACTCGCGGTGTATACGCTGAAATGAAATGTAAATAATACATCTTTTGTAGTGGTCGTCGCTCTACTGCAGTGTCACACATGCCGAATGAATAGGAAAACAGTAGAACGTCCGCATAGGGCCATGTTTTTACCTCCACTGTCACGTGGCTGAATGTGTATAAGGCTGTGTGGCATCATTCAAACACAGCCTAACTGTCACTCTAGCTGTGTATCTCTATCAAAGTGGACATATGTCATCACCTCGGTGGCGATTAAAACGATTTCGCCCCCGGGTGGGCTCGAACCACCAACCTTTCGGTTAACAGCCGAACGCGCTAGCCGATTGCGCCACGGAGGCCTTGACTTGCGGTTACTCCTGCTCTCTTTATCAATGCAACTCGTATACTTTCTGCAGGCACCTCGCAGAATGGTAGTATCTGCTTACGCCTCTTCACATGGATAACGTGCATGCACACTGTAGCGGAGCTCATTACCGAATGACATCGCCAAGCATGAAATTCTACTACAAAATGCATACAAAACAGTGTTCCGCCTACACATTCAGTAAACCTCTGATGCAAGTAGAGCATTCTTTATCGGTTGTAGAACTTCCCCTTCATTCAGTGCACTGCCATTTGTTAGATGCTGCTCGGGCTAGCTCTGCTCTCAGCAGCAACGTTAAAAAAATGAATGCCTTCTGTGAGGGTCGAACTCACGACCCCTGGTTTACGAGACCAGTGCTCTACCACTGAGCTAAGAAGGCCGCAGCTTTGCCTTCGTGAGCTACTCCCGAATTGTCACGTCATCATACTGAATCTTACAGCCCTCGACCAGATATCGGATTTGACACACACATGCTGCTGGGGGTGTCCACCTTACCGTTTTCCAAGTCTCTTCACTGTTTCACCCTTACGATCGACGACGAGCGTCAAGCCACCAAAGGTTTGCGGTCTGCGAAAAACTTGACCTAGTGCACAGCTTGTGGGATAGCGTGGCTCTACTGTGAAACGCGCCTTTCGACTCCTCTCTCCGGCTACAGTATGCTGTCGTCCACAGTGGCACTGAAGTTGCCCATTGGGCTTCATGTAAGGCGACTGCACGCCGCTCGGCCAACAGCGGCCTACTGCAGACCGACACTTAAGAGACGCCAAATGCAGATCGACATCGAGAGAGAGGCCCTGTCACATGGCACTCGCGGTGTATACGCTGAAATGAAATGTAAATAATACATCTTTTGTAGTGGTCGTCGCTCTATTGCAGTGTCACACATGCCGAATGAATAGGAAAACAGTAGAACGTCCGCATAGGGCCATGCTTTTACCTCCACTGTCACGTGGCTGAATGTGTATAACGCTGTGTGGCATCATTCAAACACAGCCAAACTGTCACTCTAGCTGTGTATCTCTATCAAAGTGGACATATGTCATCACCTCGGTGGCGATTAAAACGATTTCGCCCCCGGGTGGGCTCGAACCACCAACCTTTCGGTTAACAGCCGAACGCGCTAGCCGATTGCGCCACGGAGGCCTTGACTTGCGGTTACTCCTGCTCTCTTTATCAATGCAACTCGTATACTTTCTGCAGGCACCTCGCAGAATGGTAGTATCTGCTTACGCCTCTGCACATGGATAACGTGCATGCACACTGTAGCGGAGCTCATTACCGAATGATATCGCCAAGCATGACGTTCTACTACAAAATGCATACAAAACAGTGTTCCGCCTACACATTCAGTAAACCTCTGATGCAAGTAGAGCATTCTTTATCGGTTGTAGAACTTCCCCTTCATTCAGTGCACTGCCATTTGTTAGATGCTGCTCGAGCTAGCTCTGCTCTCAGCAGCAACGTTAAAAAAATGAATGCCTTCTGTGAGGGTCGAACTCACGACCCCTGGTTTACGAGACCAGTGCTCTACCACTGAGCTAAGAAGGCCGCAGCTTTGCCTTCGTGAGCTACTCCCGAATTGTCACGTCATCATACTGAATCTTACAGCCCTCGACCAGATATCGGATTTGACACACACATGCTGCTGGGGGTGTCCACCTTACCGTTTTCCAAGTCTCTTCACTGTTTCACCCTTACGATCGACGACGAGCGTCAAGCCACCAAAGGTTTGCGGTCTGCGAAAAACTTGACCTAGTGCACAGCTGGTGGGATAGCGTGGCTCTACTGTAAGACGCGCCTTTCGACTCCTCTCTCCGGCTACAGTATGCTGTCGTCCACAGTGGCACTGAAGTTGCCCATTGGGCTTCATGTAAGGCGACTGCACGCCGCTCGGCCAACAGCGGCCTACTGCAGACCGACACTTAAGAGACGCCAAATGCAGATCGACATCGAGAGAGAGGCCCTGTCACATGGCACTCGCGGTGTATACGCTGAAATGAAATGTAAATAATACATCTTTTGTAGTGGTCGTCGCTCTATTGCAGTGTCACACATGCCGAATGAATAGGAAAACAGTAGAACGTCCGCATAGGGCCATGCTTTTACCTCCACTGTCACGTGGCTGAATGTGTATAACGCTGTGTGGCATCATTCAAACACAGCCAAACTGTCACTCTAGCTGTGTATCTCTATCAAAGTGGACATATGTCTTCACCTCGGTGGCGATTAAAACGATTTCGCCCCCGGGTGGGCTCGAACCACCAACCTTTCGGTTAACAGCCGAACGCGCTAGCCGATTGCGCCACGGAGGCCTTGACTTGCGGTCACTCCTGCTCTCTTTATCAATGCAACTCGTATACTTTCTGCAGGCACCTCGCAGAATGGTAGTATCTGCTTACGCCTCTTCACATGGAAAACGTGCATGCACACTGTAGCGGAGCTCATTAACGAATGACATCGCCAAGCATGACATTCTACTACAAAATGCATACAAAACAGTGTTCCGCCTACACATTCAGTAAACCTCTGATGCAAGTAGAGCATTCTTTATCGGTTGTAGAACTTCCCCTTCATTCAGTGCACTGCCATTTGTTAGATGCTGCTCGAGCTAGCTCTGCTCTCAGCAGCAACGTTAAAAAAAATGAATGCCTTCTGTGAGGGTCGAACTCACGACCCCTGGTTTACGAGACCAGTGCTCTACCACAGAGCTAAGAAGGCCGCAGCTTTGCCTTCGTGAGCTACTCCCGAATTGTCACGTCATCATACTGAATCTTACAGCCCTCGACCAGAAGTCGGATTTGACACACACATGCTGCTGGGGGTGTCCACCTTACCGTTTTCCAACTCTCTTCACTGTTTCACCCTTACGATCGACGACGAGCGTCAAGCCACCAAAGGTTTGCGGTCTGCGAAAAACTTGACCTAGTGCACAGCTTGTGGGATAGCGTGGCTCTACTGTGAAACGCGCCTTTCGACTCCTCTCTCCGGCTACAGTATGCTGTCGTCCACAGTGGCACTGAAGTTGCCCATTGGGCTTCATGTAAGGCGACTGCACGCCGCTCGGCCAACAGCGGCCTACTGCAGACCGACACTTAAGAGACGCCAAATGCAGATCGACATCGAGAGAGAGGCCCTGTCACATGGCACTCGCGGTGTATACGCTGAAATGAAATGTAAATAATACATCTTTTGTAGTGGTCGTCGCTCTACTGCAGTGTCACACATGCCGAATGAATAGGAAAACAGTAGAACGTCCGCATAGGGCCATGTTTTTACCTCCACTGTCACGTGGCTGAATGTGTATAAGGCTGTGTGGCATCATTCAAACACAGCCTAACTGTCACTCTAGCTGTGTATCTCTATCAAAGTGGACATATGTCATCACCTCGGTGGCGATTAAAACGATTTCGCCCCCGGGTGGGCTCGAACCACCAACCTTTCGGTTAACAGCCGAACGCGCTAGCCGATTGCGCCACGGAGGCCTTGACTTGCGGTTACTCCTGCTCTCTTTATCAATGCAACTCGTATACTTTCTGCAGGCACCTCGCAGAATGGTAGTATCTGCTTACGCCTCTTCACATGGATAACGTGCATGCACACTGTAGCGGAGCTCATTACCGAATGACATCGCCAAGCATGAAATTCTACTACAAAATGCATACAAAACAGTGTTCCGCCTACACATTCAGTAAACCTCTGATGCAAGTAGAGCATTCTTTATCGGTTGTAGAACTTCCCCTTCATTCAGTGCACTGCCATTTGTTAGATGCTGCTCGAGCTAGCTCTGCTCTCAGCAGCAACGTTAAAAAAATGAATGCCTTCTGTGAGGGTCGAACTCACGACCCCTAGTTTACGAGACCAGTGCTCTACCACTGAGCTAAGAAGGCCGCAGCTTTGCCTTCGTGAGCTACTCCCGAATTGTCACGTCATCATACTGAATCTTACAGCCCTCGACCAGATATCGGATTTGACACACACATGCTGCTGGGGGTGTCCACCTTACCGTTTTCCAAGTCTCTTCACTGTTTCACCCTTACGATCGACGACGAGCGTCAAGCCACCAAAGGTTTGCGGTCTGCGAAAAACTTGACCTAGTGCACAGCTTGTGGGATAGCGTGGCTCTACTGTGAAACGCGCCTTTCGACTCCTCTCTCCGGCTACAGTATGCTGTCGTCCACAGTGGCACTGAAGTTGCCCATTGGGCTTCATGTAAGGCGACTGCACGCCGCTCGGCCAACAGCGGCCTACTGCAGACCGACACTTAAGAGACGCCAAATGCAGATCGACATCGAGAGAGAGGCCCTGTCACATGGCACTCGCGGTGTATACGCTGAAATGAAATGTAAATAATACATCTTTTGTAGTGGTCGTCGCTCTACTGCAGTGTCACACATGCCGAATGAATAGGAAAACAGTAGAACGTCCGCATAGGGCCATGTTTTTACCTCCACTGTCACGTGGCTGAATGTGTATAAGGCTGTGTGGCATCATTCAAACACAGCCTAACTGTCACTCTAGCTGTGTATCTCTATCAAAGTGGACATATGTCATCACCTCGGTGGCGATTAAAACGATTTCGCCCCCGGGTGGGCTCGAACCACCAACCTTTCGGTTAACAGCCGAACGCGCTAGCCGATTGCGCCACGGAGGCCTTGACTTGCGGTTACTCCTGCTCTCTTTATCAATGCAACTCGTATACTTTCTGCAGGCACCTCGCAGAATGGTAGTATCTGCTTACGCCTCTTCACATGGATAACGTGCATGCACACTGTAGCGGAGCTCATTACCGAATGACATCGCCAAGCATGACATTCTACTACAAAATGCATACAAAACAGTGTTCCGCCTACACATTCAGTAAACCTCTGATGCAAGTAGAGCATTCTTTATCGGTTGTAGAACTTCCCCTTCATTCAGTGCACTGCCATTTGTTAGATGCTGCTCGAGCTAGCTCTGCTCTCAGCAGCAACGTTAAAAAAATGAATGCCTTCTGTGAGGGTCGAACTCACGACCCCTGGTTTACGAGACCAGTGCTCTACCACTGAGCTAAGAAGGCCGCAGCTTTGCCTTCGTGAGCTACTCCCGAATTGTCACGTCATCATACTGAATCTTACAGCCCTCGACCAGATATCGGATTTGACACACACATGCTCCTGGGGGTGTCCACCTTACCGTTTTCCAACTCTCTTCACTGTTTCACCCTTACGATCGACGACGAGCGTCAAGCCACCAAAGGTTTGCGGTCTGCGAAAAACTTGACCTAGTGCACAGCTTGTGGGATAGCGTGGCTCTACTGTGAAACGCGCCTTTCGACTCCTCTCTCCGGCTACAGTATGCTGTCGTCCACAGTGGCACTGAAGTTGCCCATTGGGCTTCATGTAAGGCGACTGCACGCCGCTCGGCCAACAGCGGCCTACTGCAGACCGACACTTAAGAGACGCCAAATGCAGATCGACATCGAGAGAGAGGCCCTGTCACATGGCACTCGCGGTGTATACGCTGAAATGAAATGTAAATAATACATCTTTTGTAGTGGTCGTCGCTCTACTGCAGTGTCACACATGCCGAATGAATAGGAAAACAGTAGAACGTCCGCATAGGGCCATGTTTTTACCTCCACTGTCACGTGGCTGAATGTGTATAAGGCTGTGTGGCATCATTCAAACACAGCCAAACTGTCACTCTAGCTGTGTATCTCTATCAAAGTGGACATATGTCATCACCTCGGTGGCGATTAAAACGATTTCGCCCCCGGGTGGGCTCGAACCACCAACCTTTCGGTTAACAGCCGAACGCGCTAGCCGATTGCGCCACGGAGGCCTTGACTTGCGGTTACTCCTGCTCTCTTTATCAATGCAACTCGTATACTTTCTGCAGGCACCTCGCAGAATGGTAGTATCTGCTTACGCCTCTTCACATGGATAACGTGCATGCACACTGTAGCGGAGCTCATTACCGAATGACATCGCCAAGCATGACATTCTACTACAAAATGCATACAAAACAGTGTTCCGCCTACACATTCAGTAAACCTCTGATGCAAGTAGAGCATTCTTTATCGGTTGTAGAACTTCCCCTTCATTCAGTGCACTGCCATTTGTTAGATGCTGCTCGAGCTAGCTCTGCTCTCAGCAGCAACGTTAAAAAAATGAATGCCTTCTGTGAGGGTCGAACTCACGACCCCTGGTTTACGAGACCAGTGCTCTACCACTGAGCTAAGAAGGCCGCAGCTTTGCCTTCGTGAGCTACTCCCGAATTGTCACGTCATCATACTGAATCTTACAGCCCTCGACCAGATATCGGATTTGACGCACACATGCTGCTGGGGGTGTCCACCTTACCGTTTTCCAAGTCTCTTCACTGTTTCACCCTTACGATCGACGACGAGCGTCAAGCCACCAAAGGTTTGCGGTCTGCGAAAAACTTGACCTAGTGCACAGCTTGTGGGATAGCGTGGCTCTACTGTGAAACGCGCCTTTCGACTCCTCTCTCCGGCTACAGTATGCTGTCGTCCACAGTGGCACTGAAGTTGCCCATTGGGCTTCATGTAAGGCGACTGCACGCCGCTCGGCCAACAGCGGCCTACTGCAGACCGACACTTAAGAGACGCCAAATGCAGATCGACATCGAGAGAGAGGCCCTGTCACATGGCACTCGCGGTGTATACGCTGAAATGAAATGTAAATAATACATCTTTTGTAGTGGTCGTCGCTCTACTGCAGTGTCACACATGCCGAATGAATAGGAAAACAGTAGAACGTCCGCATAGGGCCATGTTTTTACCTCCACTGTCACGTGGCTGAATGTGTATAAGGGTGTGTGGCATCATTCAAACACAGCCAAACTGTCACTCTAGCTGTGTATCTCTATCAAAGTGGACATATGTCTTCACCTCGGTGGCGATTAAAACGATTTCGCCCCCGGGTGGGCTCGAACCACCAACCTTTCGGTTAACAGCCGAACGCGCTAGCCGATTGCGCCACGGAGGCCTTGACTTGCGGTCACTCCTGCTCTCTTTATCAATGCAACTCGTATACTTTCTGCAGGCACCTCGCAGAATGGTAGTATCTGCTTACGCCTCTTCACATGGAAAACGTGCATGCACACTGTAGCGGAGCTCATTAACGAATGACATCGCCAAGCATGACATTCTACTACAAAATGCATACAAAACAGTGTTCCGCCTACACATTCAGTAAACCTCTGATGCAAGTAGAGCATTCTTTATCGGTTGTAGAACTTCCCCTTCATTCAGTGCACTGCCATTTGTTAGATGCTGCTCGAGCTAGCTCTGCTCTCAGCAGCAACGTTAAAAAAATGAATGCCTTCTGTGAGGGTCGAACTCACGACCCCTGGTTTACGAGACCAGTGCTCTACCACTGAGCTAAGAAGGCCGCAGCTTTGCCTTCGTGAGCTACTCCCGAATTCTCACGTCATCATACTGAATCTTACAGCCCTCGACCAGATATCGGATTTGACACACACATGCTGCTGGGGGTGTCCACCTTACCGTTTTCCAACTCTCTTCACTGTTTCACCCTTACGATCGACGACGAGCGTCAAGCCACCAAAGGTTTGCGGTCTGCGAAAAACTTGACCTAGTGCACAGCTTGTGGGATAGCGTGGCTCTACTGTGAAACGCGCCTTTCGACTCCTCTCTCCGGCTACAGTATGCTGTCGTCCACAGTGGCACTGAAGTTGCCCATTGGGCTTCATGTAAGGCGACTGCACGCCGCTCGGCCAACAGCGGCCTACTGCAGACCGACACTTAAGAGACGCCAAATGCAGATCGACATCGAGAGAGAGGCCCTGTCACATGGCACTCGCGGTGTATACGCTGAAATGAAATGTAAATAATACATCTTTTGTAGTGGTCGTCGCTCTACTGCAGTGTCACACATGCCGAATGAATAGGAAAACAGTAGAACGTCCGCATAGGGCCATGTTTTTACCTCCACTGTCACGTGGCTGAATGTGTATAAGGCTGTGTGGCATCATTCAAACACAGCCTAACTGTCACTCTAGCTGTGTATCTCTATCAAAGTGGACATATGTCATCACCTCGGTGGCGATTAAAACGATTTCGCCCCCGGGTGGGCTCGAACCACCAACCTTTCGGTTAACAGCCGAACGCGCTAGCCGATTGCGCCACGGAGGCCTTGACTTGCGGTTACTCCTGCTCTCTTTATCAATGCAACTCG
The DNA here is from genome assembly GCF_023864275.1 of Schistocerca cancellata. Taxonomy (NCBI): domain Eukaryota; kingdom Metazoa; phylum Arthropoda; class Insecta; order Orthoptera; family Acrididae; genus Schistocerca; species Schistocerca cancellata. The sequence goes on from NW_026046837.1 coordinate 136,637, forward strand.
TATACTTTCTGCAGGCACCTCGCAGAATGGTAGTATCTGCTTACGCCTCTTCACATGGATAACGTGCATGCACACTGTAGCGGAGCTCATTACCGAATGACATCGCCAAGCATGACATTCTACTACAAAATGCATACAAAACAGTGTTCCGCCTACACATTCAGTAAACCTCTGATGCAAGTAGAGCATTCTTTATCGGTTGTAGAACTTCCCCTTCATTCAGTGCACTGCCATTTGTTAGATGCTGCTCGAGCTAGCTCTGCTCTCAGCAGCAACGTTAAAAAAATGAATGCCTTCTGTGAGGGTCGAACTCACGACCCCTGGTTTACGAGACCAGTGCTCTACCACTGAGCTAAGAAGGCCGCAGCTTTGCCTTCGTGAGCTACTCCCGAATTGTCACGTCATCATACTGAATCTTACAGCCCTCGACCAGATATCGGATTTGACACACACATGCTCCTGGGGGTGTCCACCTTACCGTTTTCCAACTCTCTTCACTGTTTCACCCTTACGATCGACGACGAGCGTCAAGCCACCAAAGGTTTGCGGTCTGCGAAAAACTTGACCTAGTGCACAGCTTGTGGGATAGCGTGGCTCTACTGTGAAACGCGCCTTTCGACTCCTCTCTCCGGCTACAGTATGCTGTCGTCCACAGTGGCACTGAAGTTGCCCATTGGGCTTCATGTAAGGCGACTGCACGCCGCTCGGCCAACAGCGGCCTACTGCAGACCGACACTTAAGAGACGCCAAATGCAGATCGACATCGAGAGAGAGGCCCTGTCACATGGCACTCGCGGTGTATACGCTGAAATGAAATGTAAATAATACATCTTTTGTAGTGGTCGTCGCTCTACTGCAGTGTCACACATGCCGAATGAATAGGAAAACAGTAGAACGTCCGCATAGGGCCATGTTTTTACCTCCACTGTCACGTGGCTGAATGTGTATAAGGGTGTGTGGCATCATTCAAACACAGCCAAACTGTCACTCTAGCTGTGTATCTCTATCAAAGTGGACATATGTCATCACCTCGGTGGCGATTAAAACGATTTCGCCCCCGGGTGGGCTCGAACCACCAACCTTTCGGTTAACAGCCGAACGCGCTAGCCGATTGCGCCACGGAGGCCTTGACTTGCGGTTACTCCTGCTCTCTTTATCAATGCAACTCGTATACTTTCTGCAGGCACCTCGCAGAATGGTAGTATCTGCTTACGCCTCTTCACATGGATAACGTGCATGCACACTGTAGCGGAGCTCATTACCGAATGACATCGCCAAGCATGACATTCTACTACAAAATGCATACAAAACAGTGTTCCGCCTACACATTCAGTAAACCTCTGATGCAAGTAGAGCATTCTTTATCGGTTGTAGAACTTCCCCTTCATTCAGTGCACTGCCATTTGTTAGATGCTGCTCGAGCTAGCTCTGCTCTCAGCAGCAACGTTAAAAAAATGAATGCCTTCTGTGAGGGTCGAACTCACGACCCCTGGTTTACGAGACCAGTGCTCTACCACTGAGCTAAGAAGGCCGCAGCTTTGCCTTCGTGAGCTACTCCCGAATTGTCACGTCATCATACTGAATCTTACAGCCCTCGACCAGATATCGGATTTGACGCACACATGCTGCTGGGGGTGTCCACCTTACCGTTTTCCAAGTCTCTTCACTGTTTCACCCTTACGATCGACGACGAGCGTCAAGCCACCAAAGGTTTGCGGTCTGCGAAAAACTTGACCTAGTGCACAGCTTGTGGGATAGCGTGGCTCTACTGTGAAACGCGCCTTTCGACTCCTCTCTCCGGCTACAGTATGCTGTCGTCCACAGTGGCACTGAAGTTGCCCATTGGGCTTCATGTAAGGCGACTGCACGCCGCTCGGCCAACAGCGGCCTACTGCAGACCGACACTTAAGAGACGCCAAATGCAGATCGACATCGAGAGAGAGGCCCTGTCACATGGCACTCGCGGTGTATACGCTGAAATGAAATGTAAATAATACATCTTTTGTAGTGGTCGTCGCTCTACTGCAGTGTCACACATGCCGAATGAATAGGAAAACAGTAGAACGTCCGCATAGGGCCATGTTTTTACCTCCACTGTCACGTGGCTGAATGTGTATAAGGGTGTGTGGCATCATTCAAACACAGCCAAACTGTCACTCTAGCTGTGTATCTCTATCAAAGTGGACATATGTCTTCACCTCGGTGGCGATTAAAACGATTTCGCCCCCGGGTGGGCTCGAACCACCAACCTTTCGGTTAACAGCCGAACGCGCTAGCCGATTGCGCCACGGAGGCCTTGACTTGCGGTTACTCCTGCTCTCTTTATCAATGCAACTCGTATACTTTCTGCAGGCACCTCGCAGAATGGTAGTATCTGCTTACGCCTCTTCACATGGAAAACGTGCATGCACACTGTAGCGGAGCTCATTAACGAATGACATCGCCAAGCATGACATTCTACTACAAAATGCATACAAAACAGTGTTCCGCCTACACATTCAGTAAACCTCTGATGCAAGTAGAGCATTCTTTATCGGTTGTAGAACTTCCCCTTCATTCAGTGCACTGCCATTTGTTAGATGCTGCTCGAGCTAGCTCTGCTCTCAGCAGCAACGTTAAAAAAATGAATGCCTTCTGTGAGGGTCGAACTCACGACCCCTGGTTTACGAGACCAGTGCTCTACCACTGAGCTAAGAAGGCCGCAGCTTTGCCTTCGTGAGCTACTCCCGAATTCTCACGTCATCATACTGAATCTTACAGCCCTCGACCAGATATCGGATTTGACACACACATGCTGCTGGGGGTGTCCACCTTACCGTTTTCCAACTCTCTTCACTGTTTCACCCTTACGATCGACGACGAGCGTCAAGCCACCAAAGGTTTGCGGTCTGCGAAAAACTTGACCTAGTGCACAGCTTGTGGGATAGCGTGGCTCTACTGTGAAACGCGCCTTTCGACTCCTCTCTCCGGCTACAGTATGCTGTCGTCCACAGTGGCACTGAAGTTGCCCATTGGGCTTCATGTAAGGCGACTGCACGCCGCTCGGCCAACAGCGGCCTACTGCAGACCGACACTTAAGAGACGCCAAATGCAGATCGACATCGAGAGAGAGGCCCTGTCACATGGCACTCGCGGTGTATACGCTGAAATGAAATGTAAATAATACATCTTTTGTAGTGGTCGTCGCTCTACTGCAGTGTCACACATGCCGAATGAATAGGAAAACAGTAGAACGTCCGCATAGGGCCATGTTTTTACCTCCACTGTCACGTGGCTGAATGTGTATAAGGGTGTGTGGCATCATTCAAACACAGCCAAACTGTCACTCTAGCTGTGTATCTCTATCAAAGTGGACATATGTCTTCACCTCGGTGGCGATTAAAACGATTTCGCCCCCGGGTGGGCTCGAACCACCAACCTTTCGGTTAACAGCCGAACGCGCTAGCCGATTGCGCCACGGAGGCCTTGACTTGCGGTCACTCCTGCTCTCTTTATCAATGCAACTCGTATACTTTCTGCAGGCACCTCGCAGAATGGTAGTATCTGCTTACGCCTCTTCACATGGAAAACGTGCATGCACACTGTAGCGGAGCTCATTAACGAATGACATCGCCAAGCATGACATTCTACTACAAAATGCATACAAAACAGTGTTCCGCCTACACATTCAGTAAACCTCTGATGCAAGTAGAGCATTCTTTATCGGTTGTAGAACTTCCCCTTCATTCAGTGCACTGCCATTTGTTAGATGCTGCTCGAGCTAGCTCTGCTCTCAGCAGCAACGTTAAAAAAATGAATGCCTTCTGTGAGGGTCGAACTCACGACCCCTGGTTTACGAGACCAGTGCTCTACCACTGAGCTAAGAAGGCCGCAGCTTTGCCTTCGTGAGCTACTCCCGAATTCTCACGTCATCATACTGAATCTTACAGCCCTCGACCAGATATCGGATTTGACACACACATGCTGCTGGGGGTGTCCACCTTACCGTTTTCCAACTCTCTTCACTGTTTCACCCTTACGATCGACGACGAGCGTCAAGCCACCAAAGGTTTGCGGTCTGCGAAAAACTTGACCTAGTGCACAGCTTGTGGGATAGCGTGGCTCTACTGTGAAACGCGCCTTTCGACTCCTCTCTCCGGCTACAGTATGCTGTCGTCCACAGTGGCACTGAAGTTGCCCATTGGGCTTCATGTAAGGCGACTGCACGCCGCTCGGCCAACAGCGGCCTACTGCAGACCGACACTTAAGAGACGCCAAATGCAGATCGACATCGAGAGAGAGGCCCTGTCACATGGCACTCGCGGTGTATACGCTGAAATGAAATGTAAATAATACATCTTTTGTAGTGGTCGTCGCTCTACTGCAATGTCACACGTGCCGAATGAATAGGAAAACAGTAGAACGTCCGCATAGGGCCATGTTTTTACCTCCACTGTCACGTGGCTGAATGTGTATAACGCTGTGTGGCATCATTCAAACACAGCCAAACTGTCACTCTAGCTGTGTATCTCTATCAAAGTGGACATATGTCTTCACCTCGGTGGCGATTAAAACGATTTCGCCCCCGGGTGGGCTCGAACCACCAACCTTTCGGTTAACAGCCGAACGCGCTAGCCGATTGCGCCACGGAGGCCTTGACTTGCGGTCACTCCTGCTCTCTTTATCAATGCAACTCGTATACTTTCTGCAGGCACCTCGCAGAATGGTAGTATCTGCTTACGCCTCTTCACATGGATAACGTGCATGCACACTGTAGCGGAGCTCATTAACGAATGACATCGCCAAGCATGACATTCTACTACAAAATGCATACAAAACAGTGTTCCGCCTACACATTCAGTAAACCTCTGATGCAAGTAGAGCATTCTTTATCGGTTGTAGAACTTCCCCTTCATTCAGTGCACTGCCATTTGTTAGATGCTGCTCGAGCTAGCTCTGCTCTCAGCAGCAACGTTAAAAGAATGAATGCCTTCTGTGAGGGTCGAACTCACGACCCCTGGTTTACGAGACCAGTGCTCTACCACTGAGCTAAGAAGGCCGCAGCTTTGCCTTCGTGAGCTACTCCCGAATTGTCACGTCATCATACTGAATCTTACAGCCCTCGACCAGATATCGGATTTGACACACACATGCTGCTGGGGGTGTCCACCTTACCGTTTTCCAACTCTCTTCACTGTTTCATCCTTACGATCGACGACGAGCGTCAAGCCACCAAAGGTTTGCGGTCTGCGAAAAACTTGACCTAGTGCACAGCTTGTGGGATAGCGTGGCTCTACTGTGAAACGCGCCTTTCGACTCCTCTCTCCGGCTACAGTATGCTGTCGTCCACAGTGGCACTGAAGTTGCCCATTGGGCTTCATGTAAGGCGACTGCACGCCGCTCGGCCAACAGCGGCCTACTGCAGACCGACACTTAAGAGACGCCAAATGCAGATCGACATCGAGAGAGAGGCCCTGTCACATGGCACTCGCGGTGTATACGCTGAAATGAAATGTAAATAATACATCTTTTGTAGTGGTCGTCGCTCTACTGCAGTGTCACACATGCCGAATGAATAGGAAAACAGTAGAACGTCCGCATAGGGCCATGTTTTTACCTCCACTGTCACGTGGCTGAATGTGTATAAGGGTGTGTGGCATCATTCAAACACAGCCAAACTGTCACTCTAGCTGTGTATCTCTATCAAAGTGGACATATGTCTTCACCTCGGTGGCGATTAAAACGATTTCGCCCCCGGGTGGGCTCGAACCACCAACCTTTCGGTTAACAGCCGAACGCGCTAGCCGATTGCGCCACGGAGGCCTTGACTTGCGGTCACTCCTGCTCTCTTTATCAATGCAACTCGTATACTTTCTGCAGGCACCTCGCAGAATGGTAGTATCTGCTTACGCCTCTTCACATGGAAAACGTGCATGCACACTGTAGCGGAGCTCATTAACGAATGACATCGCCAAGCATGACATTCTACTACAAAATGCATACAAAACAGTGTTCCGCCTACACATTCAGTAAACCTCTGATGCAAGTAGAGCATTCTTTATCGGTTGTAGAACTTCCCCTTCATTCAGTGCACTGCCATTTGTTAGATGCTGCTCGAGCTAGCTCTGCTCTCAGCAGCAACGTTAAAAAAATGAATGCCTTCTGTGAGGGTCGAACTCACGACCCCTGGTTTACGAGACCAGTGCTCTACCACTGAGCTAAGAAGGCCGCAGCTTTGCCTTCGTGAGCTACTCCCGAATTCTCACGTCATCATACTGAATCTTACAGCCCTCGACCAGATATCGGATTTGACACACACATGCTGCTGGGGGTGTCCACCTTACCGTTTTCCAACTCTCTTCACTGTTTCACCCTTACGATCGACGACGAGCGTCAAGCCACCAAAGGTTTGCGGTCTGCGAAAAACTTGACCTAGTGCACAGCTTGTGGGATAGCGTGGCTCTACTGTGAAACGCGCCTTTCGACTCCTCTCTCCGGCTACAGTATGCTGTCGTCCACAGTGGCACTGAAGTTGCCCATTGGGCTTCATGTAAGGCGACTGCACGCCGCTCGGCCAACAGCGGCCTACTGCAGACCGACACTTAAGAGACGCCAAATGCAGATCGACATCGAGAGAGAGGCCCTGTCACATGGCACTCGCGGTGTATACGCTGAAATGAAATGTAAATAATACATCTTTTGTAGTGGTCGTCGCTCTACTGCAATGTCACACGTCACACGTGCCGAATGAATAGGAAAACAGTAGAACGTCCGCATAGGGCCATGTTTTTACCTCCACTGTCACGTGGCTGAATGTGTATAAGGGTGTGTGGCATCATTCAAACACAGCCAAACTGTCACTCTAGCTGTGTATCTCTATCAAAGTGGACATATGTCTTCACCTCGGTGGCGATTAAAACGATTTCGCCCCCGGGTGGGCTCGAACCACCAACCTTTCGGTTAACAGCCGAACGCGCTAGCCGATTGCGCCACGGAGGCCTTGACTTGCGGTCACTCCTGCTCTCTTTATCAATGCAACTCGTATACTTTCTGCAGGCACCTCGCAGAATGGTAGTATCTGCTTACGCCTCTTCACATGGAAAACGTGCATGCACACTGTAGCGGAGCTCATTAACGAATGACATCGCCAAGCATGACATTCTACTACAAAATGCATACAAAACAGTGTTCCGCCTACACATTCAGTAAACCTCTGATGCAAGTAGAGCATTCTTTATCGGTTGTAGAACTTCCCCTTCATTCAGTGCACTGCCATTTGTTAGATGCTGCTCGAGCTAGCTCTGCTCTCAGCAGCAACGTTAAAAAAATGAATGCCTTCTGTGAGGGTCGAACTCACGACCCCTGGTTTACGAGACCAGTGCTCTACCACTGAGCTAAGAAGGCCGCAGCTTTGCCTTCGTGAGCTACTCCCGAATTCTCACGTCATCATACTGAATCTTACAGCCCTCGACCAGATATCGGATTTGACACACACATGCTGCTGGGGGTGTCCACCTTACCGTTTTCCAACTCTCTTCACTGTTTCACCCTTACGATCGACGACGAGCGTCAAGCCACCAAAGGTTTGCGGTCTGCGAAAAACTTGACCTAGTGCACAGCTTGTGGGATAGCGTGGCTCTACTGTGAAACGCGCCTTTCGACTCCTCTCTCCGGCTACAGTATGCTGTCGTCCACAGTGGCACTGAAGTTGCCCATTGGGCTTCATGTAAGGCGACTGCACGCCGCTCGGCCAACAGCGGCCTACTGCAGACCGACACTTAAGAGACGCCAAATGCAGATCGACATCGAGAGAGAGGCCCTGTCACATGGCACTCGCGGTGTATACGCTGAAATGAAATGTAAATAATACATCTTTTGTAGTGGTCGTCGCTCTATTGCAGTGTCACACATGCCGAATGAATAGGAAAACAGTAGAACGTCCGCATAGGGCCATGCTTTTACCTCCACTGTCACGTGGCTGAATGTGTATAACGCTGTGTGGCATCATTCAAACACAGCCAAACTGTCACTCTAGCTGTGTATCTCTATCAAAGTGGACATATGTCTTCACCTCGGTGGCGATTAAAACGATTTCGCCCCCGGGTGGGCTCGAACCACCAACCTTTCGGTTAACAGCCGAACGCGCTAGCCGATTGCGCCACGGAGGCCTTGACTTGCGGTCACTCCTGCTCTCTTTATCAATGCAACTCGTATACTTTCTGCAGGCACCTCGCAGAATGGTAGTATCTGCTTACGCCTCTTCACATGGAAAACGTGCATGCACACTGTAGCGGAGCTCATTAACGAATGACATCGCCAAGCATGACATTCTACTACAAAATGCATACAAAACAGTGTTCCGCCTACACATTCAGTAAACCTCTGATGCAAGTAGAGCATTCTTTATCGGTTGTAGAACTTCCCCTTCATTCAGTGCACTGCCATTTGTTAGATGCTGCTCGAGCTAGCTCTGCTCTCAGCAGCAACGTTAAAAAAATGAATGCCTTCTGTGAGGGTCGAACTCACGACCCCTGGTTTACGAGACCAGTGCTCTACCACTGAGCTAAGAAGGCCGCAGCTTTGCCTTCGTGAGCTACTCCCGAATTCTCACGTCATCATACTGAATCTTACAGCCCTCGACCAGATATCGGATTTGACACACACATGCTGCTGGGGGTGTCCACCTTACCGTTTTCCAACTCTCTTCACTGTTTCACCCTTACGATCGACGACGAGCGTCAAGCCACCAAAGGTTTGCGGTCTGCGAAAAACTTGACCTAGTGCACAGCTTGTGGGATAGCGTGGCTCTACTGTGAAACGCGCCTTTCGACTCCTCTCTCCGGCTACAGTATGCTGTCGTCCACAGTGGCACTGAAGTTGCCCATTGGGCTTCATGTAAGGCGACTGCACGCCGCTCGGCCAACAGCGGCCTACTGCAGACCGACACTTAAGAGACGCCAAATGCAGATCGACATCGAGAGAGAGGCCCTGTCACATGGCACTCGCGGTGTATACGCTGAAATGAAATGTAAATAATACATCTTTTGTAGTGGTCGTCGCTCTATTGCAGTGTCACACATGCCGAATGAATAGGAAAACAGTAGAACGTCCGCATAGGGCCATGCTTTTACCTCCACTGTCACGTGGCTGAATGTGTATAACGCTGTGTGGCATCATTCAAACACAGCCAAACTGTCACTCTAGCTGTGTATCTCTATCAAAGTGGACATATGTCTTCACCTCGGTGGCGATTAAAACGATTTCGCCCCCGGGTGGGCTCGAACCACCAACCTTTCGGTTAACAGCCGAACGCGCTAGCCGATTGCGCCACGGAGGCCTTGACTTGCGGTCACTCCTGCTCTCTTTATCAATGCAACTCGTATACTTTCTGCAGGCACCTCGCAGAATGGTAGTATCTGCTTACGCCTCTTCACATGGAAAACGTGCATGCACACTGTAGCGGAGCTCATTAACGAATGACATCGCCAAGCATGACATTCTACTACAAAATGCATACAAAACAGTGTTCCGCCTACACATTCAGTAAACCTCTGATGCAAGTAGAGCATTCTTTATCGGTTGTAGAACTTCCCCTTCATTCAGTGCACTGCCATTTGTTAGATGCTGCTCGAGCTAGCTCTGCTCTCAGCAGCAACGTTAAAAAAATGAATGCCTTCTGTGAGGGTCGAACTCACGACCCCTGGTTTACGAGACCAGTGCTCTACCACTGAGCTAAGAAGGCCGCAGCTTTGCCTTCGTGAGCTACTCCCGAATTCTCACGTCATCATACTGAATCTTACAGCCCTCGACCAGATATCGGATTTGACACACACATGCTGCTGGGGGTGTCCACCTTACCGTTTTCCAACTCTCTTCACTGTTTCACCCTTACGATCGACGACGAGCGTCAAGCCACCAAAGGTTTGCGGTCTGCGAAAAACTTGACCTAGTGCACAGCTTGTGGGATAGCGTGGCTCTACTGTGAAACGCGCCTTTCGACTCCTCTCTCCGGCTACAGTATGCTGTCGTCCACAGTGGCACTGAAGTTGCCCATTGGGCTTCATGTAAGGCGACTGCACGCCGCTCGGCCAACAGCGGCCTACTGCAGACCGACACTTAAGAGACGCCAAATGCAGATCGACATCGAGAGAGAGGCCCTGTCACATGGCACTCGCGGTGTATACGCTGAAATGAAATGTAAATAATACATCTTTTGTAGTGGTCGTCGCTCTATTGCAGTGTCACACATGCCGAATGAATAGGAAAACAGTAGAACGTCCGCATAGGGCCATGCTTTTACCTCCACTGTCACGTGGCTGAATGTGTATAACGCTGTGTGGCATCATTCAAACACAGCCAAACTGTCACTCTAGCTGTGTATCTCTATCAAAGTGGACATATGTCTTCACCTCGGTGGCGATTAAAACGATTTCGCCCCCGGGTGGGCTCGAACCACCAACCTTTCGGTTAACAGCCGAACGCGCTAGCCGATTGCGCCACGGAGGCCTTGACTTGCGGTCACTCCTGCTCTCTTTATCAATGCAACTCGTATACTTTCTGCAGGCACCTCGCAGAATGGTAGTATCTGCTTACGCCTCTTCACATGGAAAACGTGCATGCACACTGTAGCGGAGCTCATTAACGAATGACATCGCCAAGCATGACATTCTACTACAAAATGCATACAAAACAGTGTTCCGCCTACACATTCAGTAAACCTCTGATGCAAGTAGAGCATTCTTTATCGGTTGTAGAACTTCCCCTTCATTCAGTGCACTGCCATTTGTTAGATGCTGCTCGAGCTAGCTCTGCTCTCAGCAGCAACGTTAAAAAAAATGAATGCCTTCTGTGAGGGTCGAACTCACGACCCCTGGTTTACGAGACCAGTGCTCTACCACAGAGCTAAGAAGGCCGCAGCTTTGCCTTCGTGAGCTACTCCCGAATTGTCACGTCATCATACTGAATCTTACAGCCCTCGACCAGAAGTCGGATTTGACACACACATGCTGCTGGGGGTGTCCACCTTACCGTTTTCCAACTCTCTTCACTGTTTCACCCTTACGATCGACGACGAGCGTCAAGCCACCAAAGGTTTGCGGTCTGCGAAAAACTTGACCTAGTGCACAGCTTGTGGGATAGCGTGGCTCTACTGTGAAACGCGCCTTTCGACTCCTCTCTCCGGCTACAGTATGCTGTCGTCCACAGTGGCACTGAAGTTGCCCATTGGGCTTCATGTAAGGCGACTGCACGCCGCTCGGCCAACAGCGGCCTACTGCAGACCGACACTTAAGAGACGCCAAATGCAGATCGACATCGAGAGAGAGGCCCTGTCACATGGCACTCGCGGTGTATACGCTGAAATGAAATGTAAATAATACATCTTTTGTAGTGGTCGTCGCTCTACTGCAATGTCACACGTGCCGAATGAATAGGAAAACAGTAGAACGTCCGCATAGGGCCATGTTTCTACCTCCACTGTCACGTGGCTAAATGTGTATAAGGGTGTGTGGCATCATTCAAACACAGCCAAACTGTCACTCTAGCTGTGTATCTCTATCAAAGTGGACATATGTCATCACCTCGGTGGCGATTAAAACGATTTCGCCCCCGGGTGGGCTCGAACCACCAACCTTTCGGTTAACAGCCGAACGCGCTAGCCGATTGCGCCACGGAGGCCTTGACTTGCGGTTACTCCTGCTCTCTTTATCAATGCAACTCGTATACTTTCTGCAGGCACCTCGCAGAATGGTAGTATCTGCTTACGCCTCTTCACATGGATAACGTGCATGCACACTGTAGCGGAGCTCATTACCGAATGACATCGCCAAGCATGACATTCTACTACAAAATGCATACAAAACAGTGTTCCGCCTACACATTCAGTAAACCTCTGATGCAAGTAGAGCATTCTTTATCGGTTGTAGAACTTCCCCTTCATTCAGTGCACTGCCATTTGTTAGATGCTGCTCGAGCTAGCTCTGCTCTCAGCAGCAACGTTAAAAAAATGAATGCCTTCTGTGAGGGTCGAACTCACGACCCCTGGTTTACGAGACCAGTGCTCTACCACTGAGCTAAGGAGGCCGCAGCTTTGCCTTCGTGAGCTACTCCCGAATTGTCACGTCATCATACTGAATCTTACAGCCCTCGACCAGATATCGGATTTGACGCACACATGCTGCTGGGGGTGTCCACCTTACCGTTTTCCAAGTCTCTTCACTGTTTCACCCTTACGATCGACGACGAGCGTCAAGCCACCAAAGGTTTGCGGTCTGCGAAAAACTTGACCTAGTGCACAGCTTGTGGGATAGCGTGGCTCTACTGTGAAACGCGCCTTTCGACTCCTCTCTCCGGCTACAGTATGCTGTCGTCCACAGTGGCACTGAAGTTGCCCATTGGGCTTCATGTAAGGCGACTGCACGCCGCTCGGCCAACAGCGGCCTACTGCAGACCGACACTTAAGAGACGCCAAATGCAGATCGACATCGAGAGAGAGGCCCTGTCACATGGCACTCGCGGTGTATACGCTGAAATGAAATGTAAATAATACATCTTTTGTAGTGGTCGTCGCTCTACTGCAGTGTCACACATGCCGAATGAATAGGAAAACAGTAGAACGTCCGCATAGGGCCATGTTTTTACCTCCACTGTCACGTGGCTGAATGTGTATAAGGGTGTGTGGCATCATTCAAACACAGCCAAACTGTCACTCTAGCTGTGTATCTCTATCAAAGTGGACATATGTCTTCACCTCGGTGGCGATTAAAACGATTTCGCCCCCGGGTGGGCTCGAACCACCAACCTTTCGGTTAACAGCCGAACGCGCTAGCCGATTGCGCCACGGAGGCCTTGACTTGCGGTCACTCCTGCTCTCTTTATCAATGCAACTCGTATACTTTCTGCAGGCACCTCGCAGAATGGTAGTATCTGCTTACGCCTCTTCACATGGAAAACGTGCATGCACACTGTAGCGGAGCTCATTAACGAATGACATCGCCAAGCATGACATTCTACTACAAAATGCATACAAAACAGTGTTCCGCCTACACATTCAGTAAACCTCTGATGCAAGTAGAGCATTCTTTATCGGTTGTAGAACTTCCCCTTCATTCAGTGCACTGCCATTTGTTAGATGCTGCTCGAGCTAGCTCTGCTCTCAGCAGCAACGTTAAAAAAATGAATGCCTTCTGTGAGGGTCGAACTCACGACCCCTGGTTTACGAGACCAGTGCTCTACCACTGAGCTAAGAAGGCCGCAGCTTTGCCTTCGTGAGCTACTCCCGAATTCTCACGTCATCATACTGAATCTTACAGCCCTCGACCAGATATCGGATTTGACACACACATGCTGCTGGGGGTGTCCACCTTACCGTTTTCCAACTCTCTTCACTGTTTCACCCTTACGATCGACGACGAGCGTCAAGCCACCAAAGGTTTGCGGTCTGCGAAAAACTTGACCTAGTGCACAGCTTGTGGGATAGCGTGGCTCTACTGTGAAACGCGCCTTTCGACTCCTCTCTCCGGCTACAGTATGCTGTCGTCCACAGTGGCACTGAAGTTGCCCATTGGGCTTCATGTAAGGCGACTGCACGCCGCTCGGCCAACAGCGGCCTACTGCAGACCGACACTTAAGAGACGCCAAATGCAGATCGACATCGAGAGAGAGGCCCTGTCACATGGCACTCGCGGTGTATACGCTGAAATGAAATGTAAATAATACATCTTTTGTAGTGGTCGTCGCTCTATTGCAGTGTCACACATGCCGAATGAATAGGAAAACAGTAGAACGTCCGCATAGGGCCATGCTTTTACCTCCACTGTCACGTGGCTGAATGTGTATAACGCTGTGTGGCATCATTCAAACACAGCCAAACTGTCACTCTAGCTGTGTATCTCTATCAAAGTGGACATATGTCTTCACCTCGGTGGCGATTAAAACGATTTCGCCCCCGGGTGGGCTCGAACCACCAACCTTTCGGTTAACAGCCGAACGCGCTAGCCGATTGCGCCACGGAGGCCTTGACTTGCGGTCACTCCTGCTCTCTTTATCAATGCAACTCGTATACTTTCTGCAGGCACCTCGCAGAATGGTAGTATCTGCTTACGCCTCTTCACATGGAAAACGTGCATGCACACTGTAGCGGAGCTCATTAACGAATGACATCGCCAAGCATGACATTCTACTACAAAATGCATACAAAACAGTGTTCCGCCTACACATTCAGTAAACCTCTGATGCAAGTAGAGCATTCTTTATCGGTTGTAGAACTTCCCCTTCATTCAGTGCACTGCCATTTGTTAGATGCTGCTCGAGCTAGCTCTGCTCTCAGCAGCAACGTTAAAAAAATGAATGCCTTCTGTGAGGGTCGAACTCACGACCCCTGGTTTACGAGACCAGTGCTCTACCACTGAGCTAAGAAGGCCGCAGCTTTGCCTTCGTGAGCTACTCCCGAATTCTCACGTCATCATACTGAATCTTACAGCCCTCGACCAGATATCGGATTTGACACACACATGCTGCTGGGGGTGTCCACCTTACCGTTTTCCAACTCTCTTCACTGTTTCACCCTTACGATCGACGACGAGCGTCAAGCCACCAAAGGTTTGCGGTCTGCGAAAAACTTGACCTAGTGCACAGCTTGTGGGATAGCGTGGCTCTACTGTGAAACGCGCCTTTCGACTCCTCTCTCCGGCTACAGTATGCTGTCGTCCACAGTGGCACTGAAGTTGCCCATTGGGCTTCATGTAAGGCGACTGCACGCCGCTCGGCCAACAGCGGCCTACTGCAGACCGACACTTAAGAGACGCCAAATGCAGATCGACATCGAGAGAGAGGCCCTGTCACATGGCACTCGCGGTGTATACGCTGAAATGAAATGTAAATAATACATCTTTTGTAGTGGTCGTCGCTCTATTGCAGTGTCACACATGCCGAATGAATAGGAAAACAGTAGAACGTCCGCATAGGGCCATGCTTTTACCTCCACTGTCACGTGGCTGAATGTGTATAACGCTGTGTGGCATCATTCAAACACAGCCAAACTGTCACTCTAGCTGTGTATCTCTATCAAAGTGGACATATGTCTTCACCTCGGTGGCGATTAAAACGATTTCGCCCCCGGGTGGGCTCGAACCACCAACCTTTCGGTTAACAGCCGAACGCGCTAGCCGATTGCGCCACGGAGGCCTTGACTTGCGGTCACTCCTGCTCTCTTTATCAATGCAACTCGTATACTTTCTGCAGGCACCTCGCAGAATGGTAGTATCTGCTTACGCCTCTTCACATGGAAAACGTGCATGCACACTGTAGCGGAGCTCATTAACGAATGACATCGCCAAGCATGACATTCTACTACAAAATGCATACAAAACAGTGTTCCGCCTACACATTCAGTAAACCTCTGATGCAAGTAGAGCATTCTTTATCGGTTGTAGAACTTCCCCTTCATTCAGTGCACTGCCATTTGTTAGATGCTGCTCGAGCTAGCTCTGCTCTCAGCAGCAACGTTAAAAAAATGAATGCCTTCTGTGAGGGTCGAACTCACGACCCCTGGTTTACGAGACCAGTGCTCTACCACTGAGCTAAGAAGGCCGCAGCTTTGCCTTCGTGAGCTACTCCCGAATTCTCACGTCATCATACTGAATCTTACAGCCCTCGACCAGATATCGGATTTGACACACACATGCTGCTGGGGGTGTCCACCTTACCGTTTTCCAACTCTCTTCACTGTTTCACCCTTACGATCGACGACGAGCGTCAAGCCACCAAAGGTTTGCGGTCTGCGAAAAACTTGACCTAGTGCACAGCTTGTGGGATAGCGTGGCTCTACTGTGAAACGCGCCTTTCGACTCCTCTCTCCGGCTACAGTATGCTGTCGTCCACAGTGGCACTGAAGTTGCCCATTGGGCTTCATGTAAGGCGACTGCACGCCGCTCGGCCAACAGCGGCCTACTGCAGACCGACACTTAAGAGACGCCAAATGCAGATCGACATCGAGAGAGAGGCCCTGTCACATGGCACTCGCGGTGTATACGCTGAAATGAAATGTAAATAATACATCTTTTGTAGTGGTCGTCGCTCTATTGCAGTGTCACACATGCCGAATGAATAGGAAAACAGTAGAACGTCCGCATAGGGCCATGCTTTTACCTCCACTGTCACGTGGCTGAATGTGTATAACGCTGTGTGGCATCATTCAAACACAGCCAAACTGTCACTCTAGCTGTGTATCTCTATCAAAGTGGACATATGTCTTCACCTCGGTGGCGATTAAAACGATTTCGCCCCCGGGTGGGCTCGAACCACCAACCTTTCGGTTAACAGCCGAACGCGCTAGCCGATTGCGCCACGGAGGCCTTGACTTGCGGTCACTCCTGCTCTCTTTATCAATGCAACTCGTATACTTTCTGCAGGCACCTCGCAGAATGGTAGTATCTGCTTACGCCTCTTCACATGGAAAACGTGCATGCACACTGTAGCGGAGCTCATTAACGAATGACATCGCCAAGCATGACATTCTACTACAAAATGCATACAAAACAGTGTTCCGCCTACACATTCAGTAAACCTCTGATGCAAGTAGAGCATTCTTTATCGGTTGTAGAACTTCCCCTTCATTCAGTGCACTGCCATTTGTTAGATGCTGCTCGAGCTAGCTCTGCTCTCAGCAGCAACGTTAAAAAAATGAATGCCTTCTGTGAGGGTCGAACTCACGACCCCTGGTTTACGAGACCAGTGCTCTACCACTGAGCTAAGAAGGCCGCAGCTTTGCCTTCGTGAGCTACTCCCGAATTCTCACGTCATCATACTGAATCTTACAGCCCTCGACCAGATATCGGATTTGACACACACATGCTGCTGGGGGTGTCCACCTTACCGTTTTCCAACTCTCTTCACTGTTTCACCCTTACGATCGACGACGAGCGTCAAGCCACCAAAGGTTTGCGGTCTGCGAAAAACTTGACCTAGTGCACAGCTTGTGGGATAGCGTGGCTCTACTGTGAAACGCGCCTTTCGACTCCTCTCTCCGGCTACAGTATGCTGTCGTCCACAGTGGCACTGAAGTTGCCCATTGGGCTTCATGTAAGGCGACTGCACGCCGCTCGGCCAACAGCGGCCTACTGCAGACCGACACTTAAGAGACGCCAAATGCAGATCGACATCGAGAGAGAGGCCCTGTCACATGGCACTCGCGGTGTATACGCTGAAATGAAATGTAAATAATACATCTTTTGTAGTGGTCGTCGCTCTATTGCAGTGTCACACATGCCGAATGAATAGGAAAACAGTAGAACGTCCGCATAGGGCCATGCTTTTACCTCCACTGTCACGTGGCTGAATGTGTATAACGCTGTGTGGCATCATTCAAACACAGCCAAACTGTCACTCTAGCTGTGTATCTCTATCAAAGTGGACATATGTCTTCACCTCGGTGGCGATTAAAACGATTTCGCCCCCGGGTGGGCTCGAACCACCAACCTTTCGGTTAACAGCCGAACGCGCTAGCCGATTGCGCCACGGAGGCCTTGACTTGCGGTCACTCCTGCTCTCTTTATCAATGCAACTCGTATACTTTCTGCAGGCACCTCGCAGAATGGTAGTATCTGCTTACGCCTCTTCACATGGAAAACGTGCATGCACACTGTAGCGGAGCTCATTAACGAATGACATCGCCAAGCATGACATTCTACTACAAAATGCATACAAAACAGTGTTCCGCCTACACATTCAGTAAACCTCTGATGCAAGTAGAGCATTCTTTATCGGTTGTAGAACTTCCCCTTCATTCAGTGCACTGCCATTTGTTAGATGCTGCTCGAGCTAGCTCTGCTCTCAGCAGCAACGTTAAAAAAAATGAATGCCTTCTGTGAGGGTCGAACTCACGACCCCTGGTTTACGAGACCAGTGCTCTACCACAGAGCTAAGAAGGCCGCAGCTTTGCCTTCGTGAGCTACTCCCGAATTGTCACGTCATCATACTGAATCTTACAGCCCTCGACCAGAAGTCGGATTTGACACACACATGCTGCTGGGGGTGTCCACCTTACCGTTTTCCAACTCTCTTCACTGTTTCACCCTTACGATCGACGACGAGCGTCAAGCCACCAAAGGTTTGCGGTCTGCGAAAAACTTGACCTAGTGCACAGCTTGTGGGATAGCGTGGCTCTACTGTGAAACGCGCCTTTCGACTCCTCTCTCCGGCTACAGTATGCTGTCGTCCACAGTGGCACTGAAGTTGCCCATTGGGCTTCATGTAAGGCGACTGCACGCCGCTCGGCCAACAGCGGCCTACTGCAGACCGACACTTAAGAGACGCCAAATGCAGATCGACATCGAGAGAGAGGCCCTGTCACATGGCACTCGCGGTGTATACGCTGAAATGAAATGTAAATAATACATCTTTTGTAGTGGTCGTCGCTCTACTGCAATGTCACACGTCACACGTGCCGAATGAATAGGAAAACAGTAGAACGTCCGCATAGGGCCATGTTTTTACCTCCACTGTCACGTGGCTGAATGTGTATAAGGGTGTGTGGCATCATTCAAACACAGCCAAACTGTCACTCTAGCTGTGTATCTCTATCAAAGTGGACATATGTCTTCACCTCGGTGGCGATTAAAACGATTTCGCCCCCGGGTGGGCTCGAACCACCAACCTTTCGGTTAACAGCCGAACGCGCTAGCCGATTGCGCCACGGAGGCCTTGACTTGCGGTCACTCCTGCTCTCTTTATCAATGCAACTCGTATACTTTCTGCAGGCACCTCGCAGAATGGTAGTATCTGCTTACGCCTCTTCACATGGATAACGTGCATGCACACTGTAGCGGAGCTCATTAACGAATGACATCGCCAAGCATGACATTCTACTACAAAATGCATACAAAACAGTGTTCCGCCTACACATTCAGTAAACCTCTGATGCAAGTAGAGCATTCTTTATCGGTTGTAGAACTTCCCCTTCATTCAGTGCACTGCCATTTGTTAGATGCTGCTCGAGCTAGCTCTGCTCTCAGCAGCAACGTTAAAAAAATGAATGCCTTCTGTGAGGGTCGAACTCACGACCCCTGGTTTACGAGACCAGTGCTCTACCACTGAGCTAAGAAGGCCGCAGCTTTGCCTTCGTGAGCTACTCCCGAATTCTCACGTCATCATACTGAATCTTACAGCCCTCGACCAGATATCGGATTTGACACACACATGCTGCTGGGGGTGTCCACCTTACCGTTTTCCAACTCTCTTCACTGTTTCACCCTTACGATCGACGACGAGCGTCAAGCCACCAAAGGTTTGCGGTCTGCGAAAAACTTGACCTAGTGCACAGCTTGTGGGATAGCGTGGCTCTACTGTGAAACGCGCCTTTCGACTCCTCTCTCCGGCTACAGTATGCTGTCGTCCACAGTGGCACTGAAGTTGCCCATTGGGCTTCATGTAAGGCGACTGCACGCCGCTCGGCCAACAGCGGCCTACTGCAGACCGACACTTAAGAGACGCCAAATGCAGATCGACATCGAGAGAGAGGCCCTGTCACATGGCACTCGCGGTGTATACGCTGAAATGAAATGTAAATAATACATCTTTTGTAGTGGTCGTCGCTCTATTGCAGTGTCACACATGCCGAATGAATAGGAAAACAGTAGAACGTCCGCATAGGGCCATGCTTTTACCTCCACTGTCACGTGGCTGAATGTGTATAACGCTGTGTGGCATCATTCAAACACAGCCAAACTGTCACTCTAGCTGTGTATCTCTATCAAAGTGGACATATGTCTTCACCTCGGTGGCGATTAAAACGATTTCGCCCCCGGGTGGGCTCGAACCACCAACCTTTCGGTTAACAGCCGAACGCGCTAGCCGATTGCGCCACGGAGGCCTTGACTTGCGGTCACTCCTGCTCTCTTTATCAATGCAACTCGTATACTTTCTGCAGGCACCTCGCAGAATGGTAGTATCTGCTTACGCCTCTTCACATGGAAAACGTGCATGCACACTGTAGCGGAGCTCATTAACGAATGACATCGCCAAGCATGACATTCTACTACAAAATGCATACAAAACAGTGTTCCGCCTACACATTCAGTAAACCTCTGATGCAAGTAGAGCATTCTTTATCGGTTGTAGAACTTCCCCTTCATTCAGTGCACTGCCATTTGTTAGATGCTGCTCGAGCTAGCTCTGCTCTCAGCAGCAACGTTAAAAAAATGAATGCCTTCTGTGAGGGTCGAACTCACGACCCCTGGTTTACGAGACCAGTGCTCTACCACTGAGCTAAGAAGGCCGCAGCTTTGCCTTCGTGAGCTACTCCCGAATTCTCACGTCATCATACTGAATCTTACAGCCCTCGACCAGATATCGGATTTGACACACACATGCTGCTGGGGGTGTCCACCTTACCGTTTTCCAACTCTCTTCACTGTTTCACCCTTACGATCGACGACGAGCGTCAAGCCACCAAAGGTTTGCGGTCTGCGAAAAACTTGACCTAGTGCACAGCTTGTGGGATAGCGTGGCTCTACTGTGAAACGCGCCTTTCGACTCCTCTCTCCGGCTACAGTATGCTGTCGTCCACAGTGGCACTGAAGTTGCCCATTGGGCTTCATGTAAGGCGACTGCACGCCGCTCGGCCAACAGCGGCCTACTGCAGACCGACACTTAAGAGACGCCAAATGCAGATCGACATCGAGAGAGAGGCCCTGTCACATGGCACTCGCGGTGTATACGCTGAAATGAAATGTAAATAATACATCTTTTGTAGTGGTCGTCGCTCTATTGCAGTGTCACACATGCCGAATGAATAGGAAAACAGTAGAACGTCCGCATAGGGCCATGCTTTTACCTCCACTGTCACGTGGCTGAATGTGTATAACGCTGTGTGGCATCATTCAAACACAGCCAAACTGTCACTCTAGCTGTGTATCTCTATCAAAGTGGACATATGTCTTCACCTCGGTGGCGATTAAAACGATTTCGCCCCCGGGTGGGCTCGAACCACCAACCTTTCGGTTAACAGCCGAACGCGCTAGCCGATTGCGCCACGGAGGCCTTGACTTGCGGTCACTCCTGCTCTCTTTATCAATGCAACTCGTATACTTTCTGCAGGCACCTCGCAGAATGGTAGTATCTGCTTACGCCTCTTCACATGGAAAACGTGCATGCACACTGTAGCGGAGCTCATTAACGAATGACATCGCCAAGCATGACATTCTACTACAAAATGCATACAAAACAGTGTTCCGCCTACACATTCAGTAAACCTCTGATGCAAGTAGAGCATTCTTTATCGGTTGTAGAACTTCCCCTTCATTCAGTGCACTGCCATTTGTTAGATGCTGCTCGAGCTAGCTCTGCTCTCAGCAGCAACGTTAAAAAAATGAATGCCTTCTGTGAGGGTCGAACTCACGACCCCTGGTTTACGAGACCAGTGCTCTACCACTGAGCTAAGAAGGCCGCAGCTTTGCCTTCGTGAGCTACTCCCGAATTCTCACGTCATCATACTGAATCTTACAGCCCTCGACCAGATATCGGATTTGACACACACATGCTGCTGGGGGTGTCCACCTTACCGTTTTCCAACTCTCTTCACTGTTTCACCCTTACGATCGACGACGAGCGTCAAGCCACCAAAGGTTTGCGGTCTGCGAAAAACTTGACCTAGTGCACAGCTTGTGGGATAGCGTGGCTCTACTGTGAAACGCGCCTTTCGACTCCTCTCTCCGGCTACAGTATGCTGTCGTCCACAGTGGCACTGAAGTTGCCCATTGGGCTTCATGTAAGGCGACTGCACGCCGCTCGGCCAACAGCGGCCTACTGCAGACCGACACTTAAGAGACGCCAAATGCAGATCGACATCGAGAGAGAGGCCCT
Organism: Schistocerca cancellata; assembly: GCF_023864275.1. Classification (NCBI taxonomy): domain Eukaryota; kingdom Metazoa; phylum Arthropoda; class Insecta; order Orthoptera; family Acrididae; genus Schistocerca; species Schistocerca cancellata. The sequence continues at coordinate 158,474 of NW_026046837.1, forward strand.
GTCACATGGCACTCGCGGTGTATACGCTGAAATGAAATGTAAATAATACATCTTTTGTAGTGGTCGTCGCTCTATTGCAGTGTCACACATGCCGAATGAATAGGAAAACAGTAGAACGTCCGCATAGGGCCATGCTTTTACCTCCACTGTCACGTGGCTGAATGTGTATAACGCTGTGTGGCATCATTCAAACACAGCCAAACTGTCACTCTAGCTGTGTATCTCTATCAAAGTGGACATATGTCTTCACCTCGGTGGCGATTAAAACGATTTCGCCCCCGGGTGGGCTCGAACCACCAACCTTTCGGTTAACAGCCGAACGCGCTAGCCGATTGCGCCACGGAGGCCTTGACTTGCGGTCACTCCTGCTCTCTTTATCAATGCAACTCGTATACTTTCTGCAGGCACCTCGCAGAATGGTAGTATCTGCTTACGCCTCTTCACATGGAAAACGTGCATGCACACTGTAGCGGAGCTCATTAACGAATGACATCGCCAAGCATGACATTCTACTACAAAATGCATACAAAACAGTGTTCCGCCTACACATTCAGTAAACCTCTGATGCAAGTAGAGCATTCTTTATCGGTTGTAGAACTTCCCCTTCATTCAGTGCACTGCCATTTGTTAGATGCTGCTCGAGCTAGCTCTGCTCTCAGCAGCAACGTTAAAAAAAATGAATGCCTTCTGTGAGGGTCGAACTCACGACCCCTGGTTTACGAGACCAGTGCTCTACCACAGAGCTAAGAAGGCCGCAGCTTTGCCTTCGTGAGCTACTCCCGAATTGTCACGTCATCATACTGAATCTTACAGCCCTCGACCAGAAGTCGGATTTGACACACACATGCTGCTGGGGGTGTCCACCTTACCGTTTTCCAACTCTCTTCACTGTTTCACCCTTACGATCGACGACGAGCGTCAAGCCACCAAAGGTTTGCGGTCTGCGAAAAACTTGACCTAGTGCACAGCTTGTGGGATAGCGTGGCTCTACTGTGAAACGCGCCTTTCGACTCCTCTCTCCGGCTACAGTATGCTGTCGTCCACAGTGGCACTGAAGTTGCCCATTGGGCTTCATGTAAGGCGACTGCACGCCGCTCGGCCAACAGCGGCCTACTGCAGACCGACACTTAAGAGACGCCAAATGCAGATCGACATCGAGAGAGAGGCCCTGTCACATGGCACTCGCGGTGTATACGCTGAAATGAAATGTAAATAATACATCTTTTGTAGTGGTCGTCGCTCTACTGCAATGTCACACGTCACACGTGCCGAATGAATAGGAAAACAGTAGAACGTCCGCATAGGGCCATGTTTTTACCTCCACTGTCACGTGGCTGAATGTGTATAAGGGTGTGTGGCATCATTCAAACACAGCCAAACTGTCACTCTAGCTGTGTATCTCTATCAAAGTGGACATATGTCTTCACCTCGGTGGCGATTAAAACGATTTCGCCCCCGGGTGGGCTCGAACCACCAACCTTTCGGTTAACAGCCGAACGCGCTAGCCGATTGCGCCACGGAGGCCTTGACTTGCGGTCACTCCTGCTCTCTTTATCAATGCAACTCGTATACTTTCTGCAGGCACCTCGCAGAATGGTAGTATCTGCTTACGCCTCTTCACATGGATAACGTGCATGCACACTGTAGCGGAGCTCATTAACGAATGACATCGCCAAGCATGACATTCTACTACAAAATGCATACAAAACAGTGTTCCGCCTACACATTCAGTAAACCTCTGATGCAAGTAGAGCATTCTTTATCGGTTGTAGAACTTCCCCTTCATTCAGTGCACTGCCATTTGTTAGATGCTGCTCGAGCTAGCTCTGCTCTCAGCAGCAACGTTAAAAGAATGAATGCCTTCTGTGAGGGTCGAACTCACGACCCCTGGTTTACGAGACCAGTGCTCTACCACAGAGCTAAGAAGGCCGCAGCTTTGCCTTCGTGAGCTACTCCCGAATTGTCACGTCATCATACTGAATCTTACAGCCCTCGACCAGATATCGGATTTGACACACACATGCTGCTGGGGGTGTCCACCTTACCGTTTTCCAACTCTCTTCACTGTTTCACCCTTACGATCGACGACGAGCGTCAAGCCACCAAAGGTTTGCGGTCTGCGAAAAACTTGACCTAGTGCACAGCTTGTGGGATAGCGTGGCTCTACTGTGAAACGCGCCTTTCGACTCCTCTCTCCGGCTACAGTATGCTGTCGTCCACAGTGGCACTGAAGTTGCCCATTGGGCTTCATGTAAGGCGACTGCACGCCGCTCGGCCAACAGCGGCCTACTGCAGACCGACACTTAAGAGACGCCAAATGCAGATCGACATCGAGAGAGAGGCCCTGTCACATGGCACTCGCGGTGTATACGCTGAAATGAAATGTAAATAATACATCTTTTGTAGTGGTCGTCGCTCTACTGCAATGTCACACGTGCCGAATGAATAGGAAAACAGTAGAACGTCCGCATAGGGCCATGTTTTTACCTCCACTGTCACGTGGCTGAATGTGTATAAGGGTGTGTGGCATCATTCAAACACAGCCAAACTGTCACTCTAGCTGTGTATCTCTATCAAAGTGGACATATGTCTTCACCTCGGTGGCGATTAAAACGATTTCGCCCCCGGGTGGGCTCGAACCACCAACCTTTCGGTTAACAGCCGAACGCGCTAGCCGATTGCGCCACGGAGGCCTTGACTTGCGGTCACTCCTGCTCTCTTTATCAATGCAACTCGTATACTTTCTGCAGGCACCTCGCAGAATGGTAGTATCTGCTTACGCCTCTTCACATGGATAACGTGCATGCACACTGTAGCGGAGCTCATTAACGAATGACATCGCCAAGCATGACATTCTACTACAAAATGCATACAAAACAGTGTTCCGCCTACACATTCAGTAAACCTCTGATGCAAGTAGAGCATTCTTTATCGGTTGTAGAACTTCCCCTTCATTCAGTGCACTGCCATTTGTTAGATGCTGCTCGAGCTAGCTCTGCTCTCAGCAGCAACGTTAAAAGAATGAATGCCTTCTGTGAGGGTCGAACTCACGACCCCTGGTTTACGAGACCAGTGCTCTACCACAGAGCTAAGAAGGCCGCAGCTTTGCCTTCGTGAGCTACTCCCGAATTGTCACGTCATCATACTAAATCTTACAGCCCTCGACCAGATATCGGATTTGACACACACATGCTGCTGGGGGTGTCCACCTTACCGTTTTCCAACTCTCTTCACTGTTTCACCCTTACGATCGACGACGAGCGTCAAGCCACCAAAGGTTTGCGGTCTGCGAAAAACTTGACCTAGTGCACAGCTTGTGGGATAGCGTGGCTCTACTGTGAAACGCGCCTTTCGACTCCTCTCTCCGGCTACAGTATGCTGTCGTCCACAGTGGCACTGAAGTTGCCCATTGGGCTTCATGTAAGGCGACTGCACGCCGCTCGGCCAACAGCGGCCTACTGCAGACCGACACTTAAGAGACGCCAAATGCAGATCGACATCGAGAGAGAGGCCCTGTCACATGGCACTCGCGGTGTATACGCTGAAATGAAATGTAAATAATACATCTTTTGTAGTGGTCGTCGCTCTACTGCAATGTCACACGTGCCGAATGAATAGGAAAACAGTAGAACGTCCGCATAGGGCCATGTTTTTACCTCCACTGTCACGTGGCTGAATGTGTATAAGGGTGTGTGGCATCATTCAAACACAGCCAAACTGTCACTCTAGCTGTGTATCTCTATCAAAGTGGACATATGTCTTCACCTCGGTGGCGATTAAAACGATTTCGCCCCCGGGTGGGCTCGAACCACCAACCTTTCGGTTAACAGCCGAACGCGCTAGCCGATTGCGCCACGGAGGCCTTGACTTGCGGTCACTCCTGCTCTCTTTATCAATGCAACTCGTATACTTTCTGCAGGCACCTCGCAGAATGGTAGTATCTGCTTACGCCTCTTCACATGGATAACGTGCATGCACACTGTAGCGGAGCTCATTAACAAATGACATCGCCAAGCATGACATTCTACTACAAAATGCATACAAAACAGTGTTCCGCCTACACATTCAGTAAACCTCTGATGCAAGTAGAGCATTCTTTATCGGTTGTAGAACTTCCCCTTCATTCAGTGCACTGCCATTTGTTAGATGCTGCTCGAGCTAGCTCTGCTCTCAGCAGCAACGTTAAAAGAATGAATGCCTTCTGTGAGGGTCGAACTCACGACCCCTGGTTTACGAGACCAGTGCTCTACCACAGAGCTAAGAAGGCCGCAGCTTTGCCTTCGTGAGCTACTCCTGAATTGTCACGTCATCATACTGAATCTTACAGCCCTCGACCAGATATCGGATTTGACACACACATGCTGCTGGGGGTGTCCACCTTACCGTTTTCCAACTCTCTTCACTGTTTCATCCTTACGATCGACGACGAGCGTCAAGCCACCAAAGGTTTGCGGTCTGCGAAAAACTTGACCTAGTGCACAGCTTGTGGGATAGCGTGGCTCTACTGTGAAACGCGCCTTTCGACTCCTCTCTCCGGCTACAGTATGCTGTCGTCCACAGTGGCACTGAAGTTGCCCATTGGGCTTCATGTAAGGCGACTGCACGCCGCTCGGCCAACAGCGGCCTACTGCAGACCGACACTTAAGAGACGCCAAATGCAGATCGACATCGAGAGAGAGGCCCTGTCACATGGCACTCGCGGTGTATACGCTGAAATGAAATGTAAATAATACATCTTTTGTAGTGGTCGTCGCTCTACTGCAATGTCACACGTGCCGAATGAATAGGAAAACAGTAGAACGTCCGCATAGGGCCATGTTTTTACCTCCACTGTCACGTGGCTGAATGTGTATAAGGCTGTGTGGCATCATTCAAACACAGCCAAACTGTCACTCTAGCTGTGTATCTCTATCAAAGTGGACATATGTCTTCACCTCGGTGGCGATTAAAACGATATCGCCCCCAGGTGGGCTCGAACAACCAACCTTTCGGTTAACAGCCGAACGCGCTAGCCGATTGCGCCACGGAGGCCTTGACTTGCGGTCACTCCTGCTCTCTTTATCAATGCAACTCGTATACTTTCTGCAGGCACCTCGCAGAATGGTAGTATCTGCTTACGCCTCTTCACATGGATAACGTGCATGCACACTGTAGCGGAGCTCATTAACGAATGACATCGCCAAGCATGACATTCTACTACAAAATGCATACAAAACATTGTTCCGCCTACACATTCAGTAAACCTCTGATGCAAGTAGAGAATTCTTTATCGGTTGTAGATCTTCCCCTTCATTCAGTGCACTGCCATTTGTTAGATGCTGCTCGAGCTAGCTCTGCTCTCAGCAGCAACGTTAAAAAATGAATGCCTTCTGTGAGGGTCGAACTCACGACCCCTGGTTTACGAGACCAGTGCTCTACCACAGAGCTAAGAAGGCCGCAGCTTTGCCTTCCTGAGCTACTCCCGAATTGTCACGTCATCATACTGAATCTTACAGCCCTCGACCAGATATCGGATTTGACACACACATGCTGCTGGGGGTGTCCACCTTACCGTTTTCCAACTCTCTTCACTGTTTCACCCTTACGATCGACGACGAGCGTCAAGCCACCAAAGGTTTGCGGTCTGCGAAAAACTTGACCTAGTGCACAGCTTGTGGGATAGCGTGGCTCTACTGTGAAACGCGCCTTTCGACTCCTCTCTCCGGCTACAGTATGCTGTCGTCCACAGTGGCACTGAAGTTGCCCATTGGGCTTCATGTAAGGCGACTGCACGCCGCTCGGCCAACAGCGGCCTACTGCAGACCGACACTTAAGAGACGCCAAATGCAGATCGACATCGAGAGAGAGGCCCTGTCACATGGCACTCGCGGTGTATACGCTGAAATGAAATGTAAATAATACATCTTTTGTAGTGGTCGTCGCTCTACTGCAATGTCACACGTGCCGAATGAATAGGAAAACAGTAGAACGTCCGCATAGGGCCATGTTTTTACCTCCACTGTCACGTGGCTGAATGTGTATAAGGGTGTGTGGCATCATTCAAACACAGCCAAACTGTCACTCTAGCTGTGTATCTCTATCAAAGTGGACATATGTCTTCACCTCGGTGGCGATTAAAACGATTTCGCCCCCGGGTGGGCTCGAACCACCAACCTTTCGGTTAACAGCCGAACGCGCTAGCCGATTGCGCCACGGAGGCCTTGACTTGCGGTCACTCCTGCTCTCTTTATCAATGCAACTCGTATACTTTCTGCAGGCACCTCGCAGAATGGTAGTATCTGCTTACGCCTCTTCACATGGATAACGTGCATGCACACTGTAGCGGAGCTCATTAACGAATGACATCGCCAAGCATGACATTCTACTACAAAATGCATACAAAACAGTGTTCCGCCTACACATTCAGTAAACCTCTGATGCAAGTAGAGCATTCTTTATCGGTTGTAGAACTTCCCCTTCATTCAGTGCACTGCCATTTGTTAGATGCTGCTCGAGCTAGCTCTGCTCTCAGCAGCAACGTTAAAAGAATGAATGCCTTCTGTGAGGGTCGAACTCACGACCCCTGGTTTACGAGACCAGTGCTCTACCACAGAGCTAAGAAGGCCGCAGCTTTGCCTTCGTGAGCTACTCCCGAATTGTCACGTCATCATACTAAATCTTACAGCCCTCGACCAGATATCGGATTTGACACACACATGCTGCTGGGGGTGTCCACCTTACCGTTTTCCAACTCTCTTCACTGTTTCACCCTTACGATCGACGACGAGCGTCAAGCCACCAAAGGTTTGCGGTCTGCGAAAAACTTGACCTAGTGCACAGCTTGTGGGATAGCGTGGCTCTACTGTGAAACGCGCCTTTCGACTCCTCTCTCCGGCTACAGTATGCTGTCGTCCACAGTGGCACTGAAGTTGCCCATTGGGCTTCATGTAAGGCGACTGCACGCCGCTCGGCCAACAGCGGCCTACTGCAGACCGACACTTAAGAGACGCCAAATGCAGATCGACATCGAGAGAGAGGCCCTGTCACATGGCACTCGCGGTGTATACGCTGAAATGAAATGTAAATAATACATCTTTTGTAGTGGTCGTCGCTCTACTGCAATGTCACACGTGCCGAATGAATAGGAAAACAGTAGAACGTCCGCATAGGGCCATGTTTTTACCTCCACTGTCACGTGGCTGAATGTGTATAAGGGTGTGTGGCATCATTCAAACACAGCCAAACTGTCACTCTAGCTGTGTATCTCTATCAAAGTGGACATATGTCTTCACCTCGGTGGCGATTAAAACGATTTCGCCCCCGGGTGGGCTCGAACCACCAACCTTTCGGTTAACAGCCGAACGCGCTAGCCGATTGCGCCACGGAGGCCTTGACTTGCGGTCACTCCTGCTCTCTTTATCAATGCAACTCGTATACTTTCTGCAGGCACCTCGCAGAATGGTAGTATCTGCTTACGCCTCTTCACATGGATAACGTGCATGCACACTGTAGCGGAGCTCATTAACGAATGACATCGCCAAGCATGACATTCTACTACAAAATGCATACAAAACAGTGTTCCGCCTACACATTCAGTAAACCTCTGATGCAAGTAGAGCATTCTTTATCGGTTGTAGAACTTCCCCTTCATTCAGTGCACTGCCATTTGTTAGATGCTGCTCGAGCTAGCTCTGCTCTCAGCAGCAACGTTAAAAAAATGAATGCCTTCTGTGAGGGTCGAACTCACGACCCCTGGTTTACGAGACCAGTGCTCTACCACAGAGCTAAGAAGGCCGCAGCTTTGCCTTCCTGAGCTACTCCCGAATTGTCACGTCATCATACTGAATCTTACAGCCCTCGACCAGATATCGGATTTGACACACACATGCTGCTGGGGGTGTCCACCTTACCGTTTTCCAACTCTCTTCACTGTTTCACCCTTACGATCGACGACGAGCGTCAAGCCACCAAAGGTTTGCGGTCTGCGAAAAACTTGACCTAGTGCACAGCTTGTGGGATAGCGTGGCTCTACTGTGAAACGCGCCTTTCGACTCCTCTCTCCGGCTACAGTATGCTGTCGTCCACAGTGGCACTGAAGTTGCCCATTGGGCTTCATGTAAGGCGACTGCACGCCGCTCGGCCAACAGCGGCCTACTGCAGACCGACACTTAAGAGACGCCAAATGCAGATCGACATCGAGAGAGAGGCCCTGTCACATGGCACTCGCGGTGTATACGCTGAAATGAAATGTAAATAATACATCTTTTGTAGTGGTCGTCGCTCTACTGCAATGTCACACGTGCCGAATGAATAGGAAAACAGTAGAACGTCCGCATAGGGCCATGTTTTTACCTCCACTGTCACGTGGCTGAATGTGTATAAGGCTGTGTGGCATCATTCAAACACAGCCAAACTGTCACTCTAGCTGTGTATCTCTATCAAAGTGGACATATGTCTTCACCTCGGTGGCGATTAAAACGATTTCGCCCCCGGGTGGGCTCGAACCACCAACCTTTCGGTTAACAGCCGAACGCGCTAGCCGATTGCGCCACGGAGGCCTTGACTTGCGGTCACTCCTGCTCTCTTTATCAATGCAACTCGTATACTTTCTGCAGGCACCTCGCAGAATGGTAGTATCTGCTTACGCCTCTTCACATGGATAACGTGCATGCACACTGTAGCGGAGCTCATTAACGAATGACATCGCCAAGCATGACATTCTACTACAAAATGCATACAAAACAGTGTTCCGCCTACACATTCAGTAAACCTCTGATGCAAGTAGAGCATTCTTTATCGGTTGTAGAACTTCCCCTTCATTCAGTGCACTGCCATTTGTTAGATGCTGCTCGAGCTAGCTCTGCTCTCAGCAGCAACGTTAAAAGAATGAATGCCTTCTGTGAGGGTCGAACTCACGACCCCTGGTTTACGAGACCAGTGCTCTACCACAGAGCTAAGAAGGCCGCAGCTTTGCCTTCGTGAGCTACTCCTGAATTGTCACGTCATCATACTGAATCTTACAGCCCTCGACCAGATATCGGATTTGACACACACATGCTGCTGGGGGTGTCCACCTTACCGTTTTCCAACTCTCTTCACTGTTTCATCCTTACGATCGACGACGAGCGTCAAGCCACCAAAGGTTTGCGGTCTGCGAAAAACTTGACCTAGTGCACAGCTTGTGGGATAGCGTGGCTCTACTGTGAAACGCGCCTTTCGACTCCTCTCTCCGGCTACAGTATGCTGTCGTCCACAGTGGCACTGAAGTTGCCCATTGGGCTTCATGTAAGGCGACTGCACGCCGCTCGGCCAACAGCGGCCTACTGCAGACCGACACTTAAGAGACGCCAAATGCAGATCGACATCGAGAGAGAGGCCCTGTCACATGGCACTCGCGGTGTATACGCTGAAATGAAATGTAAATAATACATCTTTTGTAGTGGTCGTCGCTCTACTGCAATGTCACACGTGCCGAATGAATAGGAAAACAGTAGAACGTCCGCATAGGGCCATGTTTTTACCTCCACTGTCACGTGGCTGAATGTGTATAAGGCTGTGTGGCATCATTCAAACACAGCCAAACTGTCACTCTAGCTGTGTATCTCTATCAAAGTGGACATATGTCTTCACCTCGGTGGCGATTAAAACGATTTCGCCCCCAGGTGGGCTCGAACAACCAACCTTTCGGTTAACAGCCGAACGCGCTAGCCGATTGCGCCACGGAGGCCTTGACTTGCGGTCACTCCTGCTCTCTTTATCAATGCAACTCGTATACTTTCTGCAGGCACCTCGCAGAATGGTAGTATCTGCTTACGCCTCTTCACATGGATAACGTGCATGCACACTGTAGCGGAGCTCATTAACGAATGACATCGCCAAGCATGACATTCTACTACAAAATGCATACAAAACATTGTTCCGCCTACACATTCAGTAAACCTCTGATGCAAGTAGAGAATTCTTTATCGGTTGTAGATCTTCCCCTTCATTCAGTGCACTGCCATTTGTTAGATGCTGCTCGAGCTAGCTCTGCTCTCAGCAGCAACGTTAAAAAATGAATGCCTTCTGTGAGGGTCGAACTCACGACCCCTGGTTTACGAGACCAGTGCTCTACCACAGAGCTAAGAAGGCCGCAGCTTTGCCTTCCTGAGCTACTCCCGAATTGTCACGTCATCATACTGAATCTTACAGCCCTCGACCAGATATCGGATTTGACACACACATGCTGCTGGGGGTGTCCACCTTACCGTTTTCCAACTCTCTTCACTGTTTCACCCTTACGATCGACGACGAGCGTCAAGCCACCAAAGGTTTGCGGTCTGCGAAAAACTTGACCTAGTGCACAGCTTGTGGGATAGCGTGGCTCTACTGTGAAACGCGCCTTTCGACTCCTCTCTCCGGCTACAGTATGCTGTCGTCCACAGTGGCACTGAAGTTGCCCATTGGGCTTCATGTAAGGCGACTGCACGCCGCTCGGCCAACAGCGGCCTACTGCAGACCGACACTTAAGAGACGCCAAATGCAGATCGACATCGAGAGAGAGGCCCTGTCACATGGCACTCGCGGTGTATACGCTGAAATGAAATGTAAATAATACATCTTTTGTAGTGGTCGTCGCTCTACTGCAATGTCACACGTGCCGAATGAATAGGAAAACAGTAGAACGTCCGCATAGGGCCATGTTTTTACCTCCACTGTCACGTGGCTGAATGTGTATAAGGGTGTGTGGCATCATTCAAACACAGCCAAACTGTCACTCTAGCTGTGTATCTCTATCAAAGTGGACATATGTCTTCACCTCGGTGGCGATTAAAACGATTTCGCCCCCGGGTGGGCTCGAACCACCAACCTTTCGGTTAACAGCCGAACGCGCTAGCCGATTGCGCCACGGAGGCCTTGACTTGCGGTCACTCCTGCTCTCTTTATCAATGCAACTCGTATACTTTCTGCAGGCACCTCGCAGAATGGTAGTATCTGCTTACGCCTCTTCACATGGATAACGTGCATGCACACTGTAGCGGAGCTCATTAACGAATGACATCGCCAAGCATGACATTCTACTACAAAATGCATACAAAACAGTGTTCCGCCTACACATTCAGTAAACCTCTGATGCAAGTAGAGCATTCTTTATCGGTTGTAGAACTTCCCCTTCATTCAGTGCACTGCCATTTGTTAGATGCTGCTCGAGCTAGCTCTGCTCTCAGCAGCAACGTTAAAAGAATGAATGCCTTCTGTGAGGGTCGAACTCACGACCCCTGGTTTACGAGACCAGTGCTCTACCACAGAGCTAAGAAGGCCGCAGCTTTGCCTTCGTGAGCTACTCCCGAATTGTCACGTCATCATACTGAATCTTACAGCCCTCGACCAGATATCGGATTTGACACACACATGCTGCTGGGGGTGTCCACCTTACCGTTTTCCAACTCTCTTCACTGTTTCATCCTTACGATCGACGACGAGCGTCAAGCCACCAAAGGTTTGCGGTCTGCGAAAAACTTGACCTAGTGCACAGCTTGTGGGATAGCGTGGCTCTACTGTGAAACGCGCCTTTCGACTCCTCTCTCCGGCTACAGTATGCTGTCGTCCACAGTGGCACTGAAGTTGCCCATTGGGCTTCATGTAAGGCGACTGCACGCCGCTCGGCCAACAGCGGCCTACTGCAGACCGACACTTAAGAGACGCCAAATGCAGATCGACATCGAGAGAGAGGCCCTGTCACATGGCACTCGCGGTGTATACGCTGAAATGAAATGTAAATAATACATCTTTTGTAGTGGTCGTCGCTCTACTGCAATGTCACACGTGCCGAATGAATAGGAAAACAGTAGAACGTCCGCATAGGGCCATGTTTTTACCTCCACTGTCACGTGGCTGAATGTGTATAAGGCTGTGTGGCATCATTCAAACACAGCCAAACTGTCACTCTAGCTGTGTATCTCTATCAAAGTGGACATATGTCTTCACCTCGGTGGCGATTAAAACGATTTCGCCCCCAGGTGGGCTCGAACAACCAACCTTTCGGTTAACAGCCGAACGCGCTAGCCGATTGCGCCACGGAGGCCTTGACTTGCGGTCACTCCTGCTCTCTTTATCAATGCAACTCGTATACTTTCTGCAGGCACCTCGCAGAATGGTAGTATCTGCTTACGCCTCTTCACATGGATAACGTGCATGCACACTGTAGCGGAGCTAATTAACGAATGACATCGCCAAGCATGACATTCTACTACAAAATGCATACAAAACAGTGTTCCGCCTACACATTCAGTAAACCTCTGATGCAAGTAGAGCATTCTTTATCGGTTGTAGAACTTCCCCTTCATTCAGTGCACTGCCATTTGTTAGATGCTGCTCGAGCTAGCTCTGCTCAAGCAGCAACGTTAAAAAACAGAATGCCTTCTGTGAGGGTCGAACTCACGACCCCTGGTTCACGAGACCAGTGCTCTACCACTGAGCTAAGAAGGCCGCAGCTTTGCCTTCGTGAGCTACTCCCGAATTGTCACGTCATCATACTGAATCTTACAGCCCTCGACCAGATATCGGATTTGACACACACATGCTGCTGGGGGTGTCCACCTTACCGTTTTCCAAGTCTCTTCACTGTTTCACCCTTACGATCGACGACGAGCGTCAAGCCACCAAAGGTTTGCGGTCTGCGAAAAACTTGACCTAGTGCACAGCTTGTGGGATAGCGTGGCTCTACTGTGAAACGCGCCTTTCGACTCCTCTCTCCGGCTACAGTATGCTGTCGTCCACAGTGGCACTGAAGTTGCCCATTGGGCTTCATGTAAGGCGACTGCACGCCGCTCGGCCAACAGCGGCCTACTGCAGACCGACACTTAAGAGACGCCAAATGCAGATCGACATCGAGAGAGAGGCCCTGTCACATGGCACTCGCGGTGTATACGCTGAAATGAAATGTAAATAATACATCTTTTGTAGTGGTCGTCGCTCTACTGCAATGTCACACGTGCCGAATGAATAGGAAAACAGTAGAACGTCCGCATAGGGCCATGTTTTTACCTCCACTGTCACGTGGCTGAATGTGTATAAGGCTGTGTGGCATCATTCAAACACAGCCAAACTGTCACTCTAGCTGTGTATCTCTATCAAAGTGGACATATGTCTTCACCTCGGTGGCGATTAAAACGATTTCGCCCCCAGGTGGGCTCGAACAACCAACCTTTCGGTTAACAGCCGAACGCGCTAGCCGATTGCGCCACGGAGGCCTTGACTTGCGGTCACTCCTGCTCTCTTTATCAATGCAACTCGTATACTTTCTGCAGGCACCTCGCAGAATGGTAGTATCTGCTTACGCCTCTTCACATGGATAACGTGCATGCACACTGTAGCGGAGCTAATTAACGAATGACATCGCCAAGCATGACATTCTACTACAAAATGCATACAAAACAGTGTTCCGCCTACACATTCAGTAAACCTCTGATGCAAGTAGAGCATTCTTTATCGGTTGTAGAACTTCCCCTTCATTCAGTGCACTGCCATTTGTTAGATGCTGCTCGAGCTAGCTCTGCTCAAGCAGCAACGTTAAAAAACAGAATGCCTTCTGTGAGGGTCGAACTCACGACCCCTGGTTCACGAGACCAGTGCTCTACCACTGAGCTAAGAAGGCCGCAGCTTTGCCTTCGTGAGCTACTCCCGAATTGTCACGTCATCATACTGAATCTTACAGCCCTCGACCAGATATCGGATTTGACACACACATGCTGCTGGGGGTGTCCACCTTACCGTTTTCCAAGTCTCTTCACTGTTTCACCCTTACGATCGACGACGAGCGTCAAGCCACCAAAGGTTTGCGGTCTGCGAAAAACTTGACCTAGTGCACAGCTTGTGGGATAGCGTGGCTCTACTGTGAAACGCGCCTTTCGACTCCTCTCTCCGGCTACAGTATGCTGTCGTCCACAGTGGCACTGAAGTTGCCCATTGGGCTTCATGTAAGGCGACTGCACGCCGCTCGGCCAACAGCGGCCTACTGCAGACCGACACTTAAGAGACGCCAAATGCAGATCGACATCGAGAGAGAGGCCCTGTCACATGGCACTCGCGGTGTATACGCTGAAATGAAATGTAAATAATACATCTTTTGTAGTGGTCGTCGCTCTACTGCAATGTCACACGTGCCGAATGAATAGGAAAACAGTAGAACGTCCGCATAGGGCCATGTTTTTACCTCCACTGTCACGTGGCTGAATGTGTATAAGGGTGTGTGGCATCATTCAAACACAGCCAAACTGTCACTCTAGCTGTGTATCTCTATCAAAGTGGACATATGTCTTCACCTCGGTGGCGATTAAAACGATTTCGCCCCCGGGTGGGCTCGAACCACCAACCTTTCGGTTAACAGCCGAACGCGCTAGCCGATTGCGCCACGGAGGCCTTGACTTGCGGTCACTCCTGCTCTCTTTATCAATGCAACTCGTATACTTTCTGCAGGCACCTCGCAGAATGGTAGTATCTGCTTACGCCTCTTCACATGGATAACGTGCATGCACACTGTAGCGGAGCTCATTAACGAATGACATCGCCAAGCATGACATTCTACTACAAAATGCATACAAAACAGTGTTCCGCCTACACATTCAGTAAACCTCTGATGCAAGTAGAGCATTCTTTATCGGTTGTAGAACTTCCCCTTCATTCAGTGCACTGCCATTTGTTAGATGCTGCTCGAGCTAGCTCTGCTCTCAGCAGCAACGTTAAAAGAATGAATGCCTTCTGTGAGGGTCGAACTCACGACCCCTGGTTTACGAGACCAGTGCTCTACCACAGAGCTAAGAAGGCCGCAGCTTTGCCTTCGTGAGCTACTCCCGAATTGTCACGTCATCATACTGAATCTTACAGCCCTCGACCAGATATCGGATTTGACACACACATGCTGCTGGGGGTGTCCACCTTACCGTTTTCCAACTCTCTTCACTGTTTCATCCTTACGATCGACGACGAGCGTCAAGCCACCAAAGGTTTGCGGTCTGCGAAAAACTTGACCTAGTGCACAGCTTGTGGGATAGCGTGGCTCTACTGTGAAACGCGCCTTTCGACTCCTCTCTCCGGCTACAGTATGCTGTCGTCCACAGTGGCACTGAAGTTGCCCATTGGGCTTCATGTAAGGCGACTGCACGCCGCTCGGCCAACAGCGGCCTACTGCAGACCGACACTTAAGAGACGCCAAATGCAGATCGACATCGAGAGAGAGGCCCTGTCACATGGCACTCGCGGTGTATACGCTGAAATGAAATGTAAATAATACATCTTTTGTAGTGGTCGTCGCTCTACTGCAATGTCACACGTGCCGAATGAATAGGAAAACAGTAGAACGTCCGCATAGGGCCATGTTTTTACCTCCACTGTCACGTGGCTGAATGTGTATAAGGCTGTGTGGCATCATTCAAACACAGCCAAACTGTCACTCTAGCTGTGTATCTCTATCAAAGTGGACATATGTCTTCACCTCGGTGGCGATTAAAACGATTTCGCCCCCGGGTGGGCTCGAACCACCAACCTTTCGGTTAACAGCCGAACGCGCTAGCCGATTGCGCCACGGAGGCCTTGACTTGCGGTCACTCCTGCTCTCTTTATCAATGCAACTCGTATACTTTCTGCAGGCACCTCGCAGAATGGTAGTATCTGCTTACGCCTCTTCACATGGATAACGTGCATGCACACTGTAGCGGAGCTCATTAACGAATGACATCGCCAAGCATGACATTCTACTACAAAATGCATACAAAACAGTGTTCCGCCTACACATTCAGTAAACCTCTGATGCAAGTAGAGCATTCTTTATCGGTTGTAGAACTTCCCCTTCATTCAGTGCACTGCCATTTGTTAGATGCTGCTCGAGCTAGCTCTGCTCTCAGCAGCAACGTTAAAAGAATGAATGCCTTCTGTGAGGGTCGAACTCACGACCCCTGGTTTACGAGACCAGTGCTCTACCACAGAGCTAAGAAGGCCGCAGCTTTGCCTTCGTGAGCTACTCCCGAATTGTCACGTCATCATACTGAATCTTACAGCCCTCGACCAGATATCGGATTTGACACACACATGCTGCTGGGGGTGTCCACCTTACCGTTTTCCAACTCTCTTCACTGTTTCATCCTTACGATCGACGACGAGCGTCAAGCCACCAAAGGTTTGCGGTCTGCGAAAAACTTGACCTAGTGCACAGCTTGTGGGATAGCGTGGCTCTACTGTGAAACGCGCCTTTCGACTCCTCTCTCCGGCTACAGTATGCTGTCGTCCACAGTGGCACTGAAGTTGCCCATTGGGCTTCATGTAAGGCGACTGCACGCCGCTCGGCCAACAGCGGCCTACTGCAGACCGACACTTAAGAGACGCCAAATGCAGATCGACATCGAGAGAGAGGCCCTGTCACATGGCACTCGCGGTGTATACGCTGAAATGAAATGTAAATAATACATCTTTTGTAGTGGTCGTCGCTCTACTGCAATGTCACACGTGCCGAATGAATAGGAAAACAGTAGAACGTCCGCATAGGGCCATGTTTTTACCTCCACTGTCACGTGGCTGAATGTGTATAAGGCTGTGTGGCATCATTCAAACACAGCCAAACTGTCACTCTAGCTGTGTATCTCTATCAAAGTGGACATATGTCTTCACCTCGGTGGCGATTAAAACGATTTCGCCCCCAGGTGGGCTCGAACAACCAACCTTTCGGTTAACAGCCGAACGCGCTAGCCGATTGCGCCACGGAGGCCTTGACTTGCGGTCACTCCTGCTCTCTTTATCAATGCAACTCGTATACTTTCTGCAGGCACCTCGCAGAATGGTAGTATCTGCTTACGCCTCTTCACATGGATAACGTGCATGCACACTGTAGCGGAGCTCATTAACGAATGACATCGCCAAGCATGACATTCTACTACAAAATGCATACAAAACATTGTTCCGCCTACACATTCAGTAAACCTCTGATGCAAGTAGAGAATTCTTTATCGGTTGTAGATCTTCCCCTTCATTCAGTGCACTGCCATTTGTTAGATGCTGCTCGAGCTAGCTCTGCTCTCAGCAGCAACGTTAAAAAATGAATGCCTTCTGTGAGGGTCGAACTCACGACCCCTGGTTTACGAGACCAGTGCTCTACCACAGAGCTAAGAAGGCCGCAGCTTTGCCTTCCTGAGCTACTCCCGAATTGTCACGTCATCATACTGAATCTTACAGCCCTCGACCAGATATCGGATTTGACACACACATGCTGCTGGGGGTGTCCACCTTACCGTTTTCCAACTCTCTTCACTGTTTCACCCTTACGATCGACGACGAGCGTCAAGCCACCAAAGGTTTGCGGTCTGCGAAAAACTTGACCTAGTGCACAGCTTGTGGGATAGCGTGGCTCTACTGTGAAACGCGCCTTTCGACTCCTCTCTCCGGCTACAGTATGCTGTCGTCCACAGTGGCACTGAAGTTGCCCATTGGGCTTCATGTAAGGCGACTGCACGCCGCTCGGCCAACAGCGGCCTACTGCAGACCGACACTTAAGAGACGCCAAATGCAGATCGACATCGAGAGAGAGGCCCTGTCACATGGCACTCGCGGTGTATACGCTGAAATGAAATGTAAATAATACATCTTTTGTAGTGGTCGTCGCTCTACTGCAATGTCACACGTGCCGAATGAATAGGAAAACAGTAGAACGTCCGCATAGGGCCATGTTTTTACCTCCACTGTCACGTGGCTGAATGTGTATAAGGGTGTGTGGCATCATTCAAACACAGCCAAACTGTCACTCTAGCTGTGTATCTCTATCAAAGTGGACATATGTCTTCACCTCGGTGGCGATTAAAACGATTTCGCCCCCGGGTGGGCTCGAACCACCAACCTTTCGGTTAACAGCCGAACGCGCTAGCCGATTGCGCCACGGAGGCCTTGACTTGCGGTCACTCCTGCTCTCTTTATCAATGCAACTCGTATACTGTCTGCAGGCACCTCGCAGAATGGTAGTATCTGCTTACGCCTCTTCACATGGATAACGTGCATGCACACTGTAGCGGAGCTCATTAACGAATGACATCGCCAAGCATGACATTCTACTACAAAATGCATACAAAACAGTGTTCCGCCTACACATTCAGTAAACCTCTGATGCAAGTAGAGCATTCTTTATCGGTTGTAGAACTTCCCCTTCATTCAGTGCACTGCCATTTGTTAGATGCTGCTCGAGCTAGCTCTGCTCTCAGCAGCAACGTTAAAAGAATGAATGCCTTCTGTGAGGGTCGAACTCACGACCCCTGGTTTACGAGACCAGTGCTCTACCACAGAGCTAAGAAGGCCGCAGCTTTGCCTTCGTGAGCTACTCCCGAATTGTCACGTCATCATACTGAATCTTACAGCCCTCGACCAGATATCGGATTTGACACACACATGCTGCTGGGGGTGTCCACCTTACCGTTTTCCAACTCTCTTCACTGTTTCATCCTTACGATCGACGACGAGCGTCAAGCCACCAAAGGTTTGCGGTCTGCGAAAAACTTGACCTAGTGCACAGCTTGTGGGATAGCGTGGCTCTACTGTGAAACGCGCCTTTCGACTCCTCTCTCCGGCTACAGTATGCTGTCGTCCACAGTGGCACTGAAGTTGCCCATTGGGCTTCATGTAAGGCGACTGCACGCCGCTCGGCCAACAGCGGCCTACTGCAGACCGACACTTAAGAGACGCCAAATGCAGATCGACATCGAGAGAGAGGCCCTGTCACATGGCACTCGCGGTGTATACGCTGAAATGAAATGTAAATAATACATCTTTTGTAGTGGTCGTCGCTCTACTGCAATGTCACACGTGCCGAATGAATAGGAAAACAGTAGAACGTCCGCATAGGGCCATGTTTTTACCTCCACTGTCACGTGGCTGAATGTGTATAAGGCTGTGTGGCATCATTCAAACACAGCCAAACTGTCACTCTAGCTGTGTATCTCTATCAAAGTGGACATATGTCTTCACCTCGGTGGCGATTAAAACGATTTCGCCCCCAGGTGGGCTCGAACAACCAACCTTTCGGTTAACAGCCGAACGCGCTAGCCGATTGCGCCACGGAGGCCTTGACTTGCGGTCACTCCTGCTCTCTTTATCAATGCAACTCGTATACTTTCTGCAGGCACCTCGCAGAATGGTAGTATCTGCTTACGCCTCTTCACATGGATAACGTGCATGCACACTGTAGCGGAGCTCATTAACGAATGACATCGCCAAGCATGACATTCTACTACAAAATGCATACAAAACATTGTTCCGCCTACACATTCAGTAAACCTCTGATGCAAGTAGAGAATTCTTTATCGGTTGTAGATCTTCCCCTTCATTCAGTGCACTGCCATTTGTTAGATGCTGCTCGAGCTAGCTCTGCTCTCAGCAGCAACGTTAAAAAATGAATGCCTTCTGTGAGGGTCGAACTCACGACCCCTGGTTTACGAGACCAGTGCTCTACCACAGAGCTAAGAAGGCCGCAGCTTTGCCTTCCTGAGCTACTCCCGAATTGTCACGTCATCATACTGAATCTTACAGCCCTCGACCAGATATCGGATTTGACACACACATGCTGCTGGGGGTGTCCACCTTACCGTTTTCCAACTCTCTTCACTGTTTCACCCTTACGATCGACGACGAGCGTCAAGCCACCAAAGGTTTGCGGTCTGCGAAAAACTTGACCTAGTGCACAGCTTGTGGGATAGCGTGGCTCTACTGTGAAACGCGCCTTTCGACTCCTCTCTCCGGCTACAGTATGCTGTCGTCCACAGTGGCACTGAAGTTGCCCATTGGGCTTCATGTAAGGCGACTGCACGCCGCTCGGCCAACAGCGGCCTACTGCAGACCGACACTTAAGAGACGCCAAATGCAGATCGACATCGAGAGAGAGGCCCTGTCACATGGCACTCGCGGTGTATACGCTGAAATGAAATGTAAATAATACATCTTTTGTAGTGGTCGTCGCTCTACTGCAATGTCACACGTGCCGAATGAATAGGAAAACAGTAGAACGTCCGCATAGGGCCATGTTTTTACCTCCACTGTCACGTGGCTGAATGTGTATAAGGGTGTGTGGCATCATTCAAACACAGCCAAACTGTCACTCTAGCTGTGTATCTCTATCAAAGTGGACATATGTCTTCACCTCGGTGGCGATTAAAACGATTTCGCCCCCGGGTGGGCTCGAACCACCAACCTTTCGGTTAACAGCCGAACGCGCTAGCCGATTGCGCCACGGAGGCCTTGACTTGCGGTCACTCCTGCTCTCTTTATCAATGCAACTCGTATACTGTCTGCAGGCACCTCGCAGAATGGTAGTATCTGCTTACGCCTCTTCACATGGATAACGTGCATGCACACTGTAGCGGAGCTCATTAACGAATGACATCGCCAAGCATGACATTCTACTACAAAATGCATACAAAACAGTGTTCCGCCTACACATTCAGTAAACCTCTGATGCAAGTAGAGCATTCTTTATCGGTTGTAGAACTTCCCCTTCATTCAGTGCACTGCCATTTGTTAGATGCTGCTCGAGCTAGCTCTGCTCTCAGCAGCAACGTTAAAAGAATGAATGCCTTCTGTGAGGGTCGAACTCACGACCCCTGGTTTACGAGACCAGTGCTCTACCACAGAGCTAAGAAGGCCGCAGCTTTGCCTTCGTGAGCTACTCCCGAATTGTCACGTCATCATACTGAATCTTACAGCCCTCGACCAGATATCGGATTTGACACACACATGCTGCTGGGGGTGTCCACCTTACCGTTTTCCAACTCTCTTCACTGTTTCATCCTTACGATCGACGACGAGCGTCAAGCCACCAAAGGTTTGCGGTCTGCGAAAAACTTGACCTAGTGCACAGCTTGTGGGATAGCGTGGCTCTACTGTGAAACGCGCCTTTCGACTCCTCTCTCCGGCTACAGTATGCTGTCGTCCACAGTGGCACTGAAGTTGCCCATTGGGCTTCATGTAAGGCGACTGCACGCCGCTCGGCCAACAGCGGCCTACTGCAGACCGACACTTAAGAGACGCCAAATGCAGATCGACATCGAGAGAGAGGCCCTGTCACATGGCACTCGCGGTGTATACGCTGAAATGAAATGTAAATAATACATCTTTTGTAGTGGTCGTCGCTCTACTGCAATGTCACACGTGCCGAATGAATAGGAAAACAGTAGAACGTCCGCATAGGGCCATGTTTTTACCTCCACTGTCACGTGGCTGAATGTGTATAAGGCTGTGTGGCATCATTCAAACACAGCCAAACTGTCACTCTAGCTGTGTATCTCTATCAAAGTGGACATATGTCTTCACCTCGGTGGCGATTAAAACGATTTCGCCCCCAGGTGGGCTCGAACAACCAACCTTTCGGTTAACAGCCGAACGCGCTAGCCGATTGCGCCACGGAGGCCTTGACTTGCGGTCACTCCTGCTCTCTTTATCAATGCAACTCGTATACTTTCTGCAGGCACCTCGCAGAATGGTAGTATCTGCTTACGCCTCTTCACATGGATAACGTGCATGCACACTGTAGCGGAGCTCATTAACGAATGACATCGCCAAGCATGACATTCTACTACAAAATGCATACAAAACAGTGTTCCGCCTACACATTCAGTAAACCTCTGATGCAAGTAGAGCATTCTTTATCGGTTGTAGAACTTCCCCTTCATTCAGTGCACTGCCATTTGTTAGATGCTGCTCGAGCTAGCTCTGCTCAAGCAGCAACGTTAAAAAACTGAATGCCTTCTGTGAGGGTCGAACTCACGACCCCTGGTTCACGAGACCAGTGCTCTACCACTGAGCTAAGAAGGCCGCAGCTTTGCCTTCGTGAGCTACTCCCGAATTGTCACGTCATCATACTGAATCTTACAGCCCTCGACCAGATATCGGATTTGACACACACATGCTGCTGGGGGTGTCCACCTTACCGTTTTCCAAGTCTCTTCACTGTTTCACCCTTACGATCGACGACGAGCGTCAAGCCACCAAAGGTTTGCGGTCTGCGAAAAACTTGACCTAGTGCACAGCTTGTGGGATAGCGTGGCTCTACTGTGAAACGCGCCTTTCGACTCCTCTCTCCGGCTACAGTATGCTGTCGTCCACAGTGGCACTGAAGTTGCCCATTGGGCTTCATGTAAGGCGACTGCACGCCGCTCGGCCAACAGCGGCCTACTGCAGACCGACACTTAAGAGACGCCAAATGCAGATCGACATCGAGAGAGAGGCCCTGTCACATGGCACTCGCGGTGTATACGCTGAAATGAAATGTAAATAATACATCTTTTGTAGTGGTCGTCGCTCTACTGCAATGTCACACGTGCCGAATGAATAGGAAAACAGTAGAACGTCCGCATAGGGCCATGTTTTTACCTCCACTGTCACGTGGCTGAATGTGTATAAGGGTGTGTGGCATCATTCAAACACAGCCAAACTGTCACTCTAGCTGTGTATCTCTATCAAAGTGGACATATGTCTTCACCTCGGTGGCGATTAAAACGATTTCGCCCCCGGGTGGGCTCGAACCACCAACCTTTCGGTTAACAGCCGAACGCGCTAGCCGATTGCGCCACGGAGGCCTTGACTTGCGGTCACTCCTGCTCTCTTTATCAATGCAACTCGTATACTTTCTGCAGGCACCTCGCAGAATGGTAGTATCTGCTTACGCCTCTTCACATGGATAACGTGCATGCACACTGTAGCGGAGCTCATTAACGAATGACATCGCCAAGCATGACATTCTACTACAAAATGCATACAAAACAGTGTTCCGCCTACACATTCAGTAAACCTCTGATGCAAGTAGAGCATTCTTTATCGGTTGTAGAACTTCCCCTTCATTCAGTGCACTGCCATTTGTTAGATGCTGCTCGAGCTAGCTCTGCTCTCAGCAGCAACGTTAAAAGAATGAATGCCTTCTGTGAGGGTCGAACTCACGACCCCTGGTTTACGAGACCAGTGCTCTACCACAGAGCTAAGAAGGCCGCAGCTTTGCCTTCGTGAGCTACTCCCGAATTGTCACGTCATCATACTGAATCTTACAGCCCTCGACCAGATATCGGATTTGACACACACATGCTGCTGGGGGTGTCCACCTTACCGTTTTCCAACTCTCTTCACTGTTTCATCCTTACGATCGACGACGAGCGTCAAGCCACCAAAGGTTTGCGGTCTGCGAAAAACTTGACCTAGTGCACAGCTTGTGGGATAGCGTGGCTCTACTGTGAAACGCGCCTTTCGACTCCTCTCTCCGGCTACAGTATGCTGTCGTCCACAGTGGCACTGAAGTTGCCCATTGGGCTTCATGTAAGGCGACTGCACGCCGCTCGGCCAACAGCGGCCTACTGCAGACCGACACTTAAGAGACGCCAAATGCAGATCGACATCGAGAGAGAGGCCCTGTCACATGGCACTCGCGGTGTATACGCTGAAATGAAATGTAAATAATACATCTTTTGTAGTGGTCGTCGCTCTACTGCAATGTCACACGTGCCGAATGAATAGGAAAACAGTAGAACGTCCGCATAGGGCCATGTTTTTACCTCCACTGTCACGTGGCTGAATGTGTATAAGGCTGTGTGGCATCATTCAAACACAGCCAAACTGTCACTCTAGCTGTGTATCTCTATCAAAGTGGACATATGTCTTCACCTCGGTGGCGATTAAAACGATTTCGCCCCCAGGTGGGCTCGAACAACCAACCTTTCGGTTAACAGCCGAACGCGCTAGCCGATTGCGCCACGGAGGCCTTGACTTGCGGTCACTCCTGCTCTCTTTATCAATGCAACTCGTATACTTTCTGCAGGCACCTCGCAGAATGGTAGTATCTGCTTACGCCTCTTCACATGGATAACGTGCATGCACACTGTAGCGGAGCTCATTAACGAATGACATCGCCAAGCATGACATTCTACTACAAAATGCATACAAAACAGTGTTCCGCCTACACATTCAGTAAACCTCTGATGCAAGTAGAGCATTCTTTATCGGTTGTAGAACTTCCCCTTCATTCAGTGCACTGCCATTTGTTAGATGCTGCTCGAGCTAGCTCTGCTCAAGCAGCAACGTTAAAAAACTGAATGCCTTCTGTGAGGGTCGAACTCACGACCCCTGGTTCACGAGACCAGTGCTCTACCACTGAGCTAAGAAGGCCGCAGCTTTGCCTTCGTGAGCTACTCCCGAATTGTCACGTCATCATACTGAATCTTACAGCCCTCGACCAGATATCGGATTTGACACACACATGCTGCTGGGGGTGTCCACCTTACCGTTTTCCAAGTCTCTTCACTGTTTCACCCTTACGATCGACGACGAGCGTCAAGCCACCAAAGGTTTGCGGTCTGCGAAAAACTTGACCTAGTGCACAGCTTGTGGGATAGCGTGGCTCTACTGTGAAACGCGCCTTTCGACTCCTCTCTCCGGCTACAGTATGCTGTCGTCCACAGTGGCACTGAAGTTGCCCATTGGGCTTCATGTAAGGCGACTGCACGCCGCTCGGCCAACAGCGGCCTACTGCAGACCGACACTTAAGAGACGCCAAATGCAGATCGACATCGAGAGAGAGGCCCTGTCACATGGCACTCGCGGTGTATACGCTGAAATGAAATGTAAATAATACATCTTTTGTAGTGGTCGTCGCTCTACTGCAATGTCACACGTGCCGAATGAATAGGAAAACAGTAGAACGTCCGCATAGGGCCATGTTTTTACCTCCACTGTCACGTGGCTGAATGTGTATAAGGGTGTGTGGCATCATTCAAACACAGCCAAACTGTCACTCTAGCTGTGTATCTCTATCAAAGTGGACATATGTCTTCACCTCGGTGGCGATTAAAACGATTTCGCCCCCGGGTGGGCTCGAACCACCAACCTTTCGGTTAACAGCCGAACGCGCTAGCCGATTGCGCCACGGAGGCCTTGACTTGCGGTCACTCCTGCTCTCTTTATCAATGCAACTCGTATACTTTCTGCAGGCACCTCGCAGAATGGTAGTATCTGCTTACGCCTCTTCACATGGATAACGTGCATGCACACTGTAGCGGAGCTCATTAACGAATGACATCGCCAAGCATGACATTCTACTACAAAATGCATACAAAACAGTGTTCCGCCTACACATTCAGTAAACCTCTGATGCAAGTAGAGCATTCTTTATCGGTTGTAGAACTTCCCCTTCATTCAGTGCACTGCCATTTGTTAGATGCTGCTCGAGCTAGCTCTGCTCTCAGCAGCAACGTTAAAAAAATGAATGCCTTCTGTGAGGGTCGAACTCACGACCCCTGGTTTACGAGACCAGTGCTCTACCACAGAGCTAAGAAGGCCGCAGCTTTGCCTTCCTGAGCTACTCCCGAATTGTCACGTCATCATACTGAATCTTACAGCCCTCGACCAGATATCGGATTTGACACACACATGCTGCTGGGGGTGTCCACCTTACCGTTTTCCAACTCTCTTCACTGTTTCACCCTTACGATCGACGACGAGCGTCAAGCCACCAAAGGTTTGCGGTCTGCGAAAAACTTGACCTAGTGCACAGCTTGTGGGATAGCGTGGCTCTACTGTGAAACGCGCCTTTCGACTCCTCTCTCCGGCTACAGTATGCTGTCGTCCACAGTGGCACTGAAGTTGCCCATTGGGCTTCATGTAAGGCGACTGCACGCCGCTCGGCCAACAGCGGCCTACTGCAGACCGACACTTAAGAGACGCCAAATGCAGATCGACATCGAGAGAGAGGCCCTGTCACATGGCACTCGCGGTGTATACGCTGAAATGAAATGTAAATAATACATCTTTTGTAGTGGTCGTCGCTCTACTGCAATGTCACACGTGCCGAATGAATAGGAAAACAGTAGAACGTCCGCATAGGGCCATGTTTTTACCTCCACTGTCACGTGGCTGAATGTGTATAAGGCTGTGTGGCATCATTCAAACACAGCCAAACTGTCACTCTAGCTGTGTATCTCTATCAAAGTGGACATATGTCTTCACCTCGGTGGCGATTAAAACGATTTCGCCCCCAGGTGGGCTCGAACAACCAACCTTTCGGTTAACAGCCGAACGCGCTAGCCGATTGCGCCACGGAGGCCTTGACTTGCGGTCACTCCTGCTCTCTTTATCAATGCAACTCGTATACTTTCTGCAGGCACCTCGCAGAATGGTAGTATCTGCTTACGCCTCTTCACATGGATAACGTGCATGCACACTGTAGCGGAGCTCATTAACGAATGACATCGCCAAGCATGACATTCTACTACAAAATGCATACAAAACAGTGTTCCGCCTACACATTCAGTAAACCTCTGATGCAAGTAGAGCATTCTTTATCGGTTGTAGAACTTCCCCTTCATTCAGTGCACTGCCATTTGTTAGATGCTGCTCGAGCTAGCTCTGCTCAAGCAGCAACGTTAAAAAACTGAATGCCTTCTGTGAGGGTCGAACTCACGACCCCTGGTTCACGAGACCAGTGCTCTACCACTGAGCTAAGAAGGCCGCAGCTTTGCCTTCGTGAGCTACTCCCGAATTGTCACGTCATCATACTGAATCTTACAGCCCTCGACCAGATATCGGATTTGACACACACATGCTGCTGGGGGTGTCCACCTTACCGTTTTCCAAGTCTCTTCACTGTTTCACCCTTACGATCGACGACGAGCGTCAAGCCACCAAAGGTTTGCGGTCTGCGAAAAACTTGACCTAGTGCACAGCTTGTGGGATAGCGTGGCTCTACTGTGAAACGCGCCTTTCGACTCCTCTCTCCGGCTACAGTATGCTGTCGTCCACAGTGGCACTGAAGTTGCCCATTGGGCTTCATGTAAGGCGACTGCACGCCGCTCGGCCAACAGCGGCCTACTGCAGACCGACACTTAAGAGACGCCAAATGCAGATCGACATCGAGAGAGAGGCCCTGTCACATGGCACTCGCGGTGTATACGCTGAAATGAAATGTAAATAATACATCTTTTGTAGTGGTCGTCGCTCTACTGCAATGTCACACGTGCCGAATGAATAGGAAAACAGTAGAACGTCCGCATAGGGCCATGTTTTTACCTCCACTGTCACGTGGCTGAATGTGTATAAGGGTGTGTGGCATCATTCAAACACAGCCAAACTGTCACTCTAGCTGTGTATCTCTATCAAAGTGGACATATGTCTTCACCTCGGTGGCGATTAAAACGATTTCGCCCCCGGGTGGGCTCGAACCACCAACCTTTCGGTTAACAGCCGAACGCGCTAGCCGATTGCGCCACGGAGGCCTTGACTTGCTGTCACTCCTGCTCTCTTTATCAATGCAACTCGTATACTTTCTGCAGGCACCTCGCAGAATGGTAGTATCTGCTTACGCCTCTTCACATGGATAACGTGCATGCACACTGTAGCGGAGCTCATTAACGAATGACATCGCCAAGCATGACATTCTACTACAAAATGCATACAAAACAGTGTTCCGCCTACACATTCAGTAAACCTCTGATGCAAGTAGAGCATTCTTTATCGGTTGTAGAACTTCCCCTTCATTCAGTGCACTGCCATTTGTTAGATGCTGCTCGAGCTAGCTCTGCTCTCAGCAGCAACGTTAAAAAAATGAATGCCTTCTGTGAGGGTCGAACTCACGACCCCTGGTTTACGAGACCAGTGCTCTACCACAGAGCTAAGAAGGCCGCAGCTTTGCCTTCCTGAGCTACTCCCGAATTGTCACGTCATCATACTGAATCTTACAGCCCTCGACCAGATATCGGATTTGACACACACATGCTGCTGGGGGTGTCCACCTTACCGTTTTCCAACTCTCTTCACTGTTTCACCCTTACGATCGACGACGAGCGTCAAGCCACCAAAGGTTTGCGGTCTGCGAAAAACTTGACCTAGTGCACAGCTTGTGGGATAGCGTGGCTCTACTGTGAAACGCGCCTTTCGACTCCTCTCTCCGGCTACAGTATGCTGTCGTCCACAGTGGCACTGAAGTTGCCCATTGGGCTTCATGTAAGGCGACTGCACGCCGCTCGGCCAACAGCGGCCTACTGCAGACCGACACTTAAGAGACGCCAAATGCAGATCGACATCGAGAGAGAGGCCCTGTCACATGGCACTCGCGGTGTATACGCTGAAATGAAATGTAAATAATACATCTTTTGTAGTGGTCGTCGCTCTACTGCAATGTCACACGTGCCGAATGAATAGGAAAACAGTAGAACGTCCGCATAGGGCCATGTTTTTACCTCCACTGTCACGTGGCTGAATGTGTATAAGGGTGTGTGGCATCATTCAAACACAGCCAAACTGTCACTCTAGCTGTGTATCTCTATCAAAGTGGACATATGTCTTCACCTCGGTGGCGATTAAAACGATTTCGCCCCCGGGTGGGCTCGAACCACCAACCTTTCGGTTAACAGCCGAACGCGCTAGCCGATTGCGCCACGGAGGCCTTGACTTGCGGTCACTCCTGCTCTCTTTATCAATGCAACTCGTATACTTTCTGCAGGCACCTCGCAGAATGGTAGTATCTGCTTACGCCTCTTCACATGGATAACGTGCATGCACACTGTAGCGGAGCTCATTAACGAATGACATCGCCAAGCATGACATTCTACTACAAAATGCATACAAAACAGTGTTCCGCCTACACATTCAGTAAACCTCTGATGCAAGTAGAGCATTCTTTATCGGTTGTAGAACTTCCCCTTCATTCAGTGCACTGCCATTTGTTAGATGCTGCTCGAGCTAGCTCTGCTCTCAGCAGCAACGTTAAAAAAATGAATGCCTTCTGTGAGGGTCGAACTTACGACCCCTGGTTTACGAGACCAGTGCTCTACCACAGAGCTAAGAAGGCCGCAGCTTTGCCTTCCTGAGCTACTCCCGAATTGTCACGTCATCATACTGAATCTTACAGCCCTCGACCAGATATCGGATTTGACACACACATGCTGCTGGGGGTGTCCACCTTACCGTTTTCCAACTCTCTTCACTGTTTCACCCTTACGATCGACGACGAGCGTCAAGCCACCAAAGGTTTGCGGTCTGCGAAAAACTTGACCTAGTGCACAGCTTGTGGGATAGCGTGGCTCTACTGTGAAACGCGCCTTTCGACTCCTCTCTCCGGCTACAGTATGCTGTCGTCCACAGTGGCACTGAAGTTGCCCATTGGGCTTCATGTAAGGCGACTGCACGCCGCTCGGCCAACAGCGGCCTACTGCAGACCGACACTTAAGAGACGCCAAATGCAGATCGACATCGAGAGAGAGGCCCTGTCACATGGCACTCGCGGTGTATACGCTGAAATGAAATGTAAATAATACATCTTTTGTAGTGGTCGTCGCTCTACTGCAATGTCACACGTGCCGAATGAATAGGAAAACAGTAGAACGTCCGCATAGGGCCATGTTTTTACCTCCACTGTCACGTGGCTGAATGTGTATAAGGGTGTGTGGCATCATTCAAACACAGCCAAACTGTCACTCTAGCTGTGTATCTCTATCAAAGTGGACATATGTCTTCACCTCGGTGGCGATTAAAACGATTTCGCCCCCGGGTGGGCTCGAACCACCAACCTTTCGGTTAACAGCCGAACGCGCTAGCCGATTGCGCCACGGAGGCCTTGACTTGCGGTCACTCCTGCTCTCTTTATCAATGCAACTCGTATACTTTCTGCAGGCACCTCGCAGAATGGTAGTATCTGCTTACGCCTCTTCACATGGATAACGTGCATGCACACTGTAGCGGAGCTCATTAACGAATGACATCGCCAAGCATGACATTCTACTACAAAATGCATACAAAACAGTGTTCCGCCTACACATTCAGTAAACCTCTGATGCAAGTAGAGCATTCTTTATCGGTTGTAGAACTTCCCCTTCATTCAGTGCACTGCCATTTGTTAGATGCTGCTCGAGCTAGCTCTGCTCTCAGCAGCAACGTTAAAAGAATGAATGCCTTCTGTGAGGGTCGAACTCACGACCCCTGGTTTACGAGACCAGTGCTCTACCACAGAGCTAAGAAGGCCGCAGCTTTGCCTTCGTGAGCTACTCCTGAATTGTCACGTCATCATACTGAATCTTACAGCCCTCGACCAGATATCGGATTTGACACACACATGCTGCTGGGGGTGTCCACCTTACCGTTTTCCAACTCTCTTCACTGTTTCATCCTTACGATCGACGACGAGCGTCAAGCCACCAAAGGTTTGCGGTCTGCGAAAAACTTGACCTAGTGCACAGCTTGTGGGATAGCGTGGCTCTACTGTGAAACGCGCCTTTCGACTCCTCTCTCCGGCTACAGTATGCTGTCGTCCACAGTGGCACTGAAGTTGCCCATTGGGCTTCATGTAAGGCGACTGCACGCCGCTCGGCCAACAGCGGCCTACTGCAGACCGACACTTAAGAGACGCCAAATGCAGATCGACATCGAGAGAGAGGCCCTGTCACATGGCACTCGCGGTGTATACGCTGAAATGAAATGTAAATAATACATCTTTTGTAGTGGTCGTCGCTCTACTGCAATGTCACACGTGCCGAATGAATAGGAAAACAGTAGAACGTCCGCATAGGGCCATGTTTTTACCTCCACTGTCACGTGGCTGAATGTGTATAAGGGTGTGTGGCATCATTCAAACACAGCCAAACTGTCACTCTAGCTGTGTATCTCTATCAAAGTGGACATATGTCTTCACCTCGGTGGCGATTAAAACGATTTCGCCCCCGGGTGGGCTCGAACCACCAACCTTTCGGTTAACAGCCGAACGCGCTAGCCGATTGCGCCACGGAGGCCTTGACTTGCTGTCACTCCTGCTCTCTTTATCAATGCAACTCGTATACTTTCTGCAGGCACCTCGCAGAATGGTAGTATCTGCTTACGCCTCTTCACATGGATAACGTGCATGCACACTGTAGCGGAGCTCATTAACGAATGACATCGCCAAGCATGACATTCTACTACAAAATGCATACAAAACAGTGTTCCGCCTACACATTCAGTAAACCTCTGATGCAAGTAGAGCATTCTTTATCGGTTGTAGAACTTCCCCTTCATTCAGTGCACTGCCATTTGTTAGATGCTGCTCGAGCTAGCTCTGCTCTCAGCAGCAACGTTAAAAAAATGAATGCCTTCTGTGAGGGTCGAACTCACGACCCCTGGTTTACGAGACCAGTGCTCTACCACAGAGCTAAGAAGGCCGCAGCTTTGCCTTCCTGAGCTACTCCCGAATTGTCACGTCATCATACTGAATCTTACAGCCCTCGACCAGATATCGGATTTGACACACACATGCTGCTGGGGGTGTCCACCTTACCGTTTTCCAACTCTCTTCACTGTTTCACCCTTACGATCGACGACGAGCGTCAAGCCACCAAAGGTTTGCGGTCTGCGAAAAACTTGACCTAGTGCACAGCTTGTGGGATAGCGTGGCTCTACTGTGAAACGCGCCTTTCGACTCCTCTCTCCGGCTACAGTATGCTGTCGTCCACAGTGGCACTGAAGTTGCCCATTGGGCTTCATGTAAGGCGACTGCACGCCGCTCGGCCAACAGCGGCCTACTGCAGACCGACACTTAAGAGACGCCAAATGCAGATCGACATCGAGAGAGAGGCCCTGTCACATGGCACTCGCGGTGTATACGCTGAAATGAAATGTAAATAATACATCTTTTGTAGTGGTCGTCGCTCTACTGCAATGTCACACGTGCCGAATGAATAGGAAAACAGTAGAACGTCCGCATAGGGCCATGTTTTTACCTCCACTGTCACGTGGCTGAATGTGTATAAGGGTGTGTGGCATCATTCAAACACAGCCAAACTGTCACTCTAGCTGTGTATCTCTATCAAAGTGGACATATGTCTTCACCTCGGTGGCGATTAAAACGATTTCGCCCCCGGGTGGGCTCGAACCACCAACCTTTCGGTTAACAGCCGAACGCGCTAGCCGATTGCGCCACGGAGGCCTTGACTTGCGGTCACTCCTGCTCTCTTTATCAATGCAACTCGTATACTTTCTGCAGGCACCTCGCAGAATGGTAGTATCTGCTTACGCCTCTTCACATGGATAACGTGCATGCACACTGTAGCGGAGCTCATTAACGAATGACATCGCCAAGCATGACATTCTACTACAAAATGCATACAAAACAGTGTTCCGCCTACACATTCAGTAAACCTCTGATGCAAGTAGAGCATTCTTTATCGGTTGTAGAACTTCCCCTTCATTCAGTGCACTGCCATTTGTTAGATGCTGCTCGAGCTAGCTCTGCTCTCAGCAGCAACGTTAAAAAAATGAATGCCTTCTGTGAGGGTCGAACTTACGACCCCTGGTTTACGAGACCAGTGCTCTACCACAGAGCTAAGAAGGCCGCAGCTTTGCCTTCCTGAGCTACTCCCGAATTGTCACGTCATCATACTGAATCTTACAGCCCTCGACCAGATATCGGATTTGACACACACATGCTGCTGGGGGTGTCCACCTTACCGTTTTCCAACTCTCTTCACTGTTTCACCCTTACGATCGACGACGAGCGTCAAGCCACCAAAGGTTTGCGGTCTGCGAAAAACTTGACCTAGTGCACAGCTTGTGGGATAGCGTGGCTCTACTGTGAAACGCGCCTTTCGACTCCTCTCTCCGGCTACAGTATGCTGTCGTCCACAGTGGCACTGAAGTTGCCCATTGGGCTTCATGTAAGGCGACTGCACGCCGCTCGGCCAACAGCGGCCTACTGCAGACCGACACTTAAGAGACGCCAAATGCAGATCGACATCGAGAGAGAGGCCCTGTCACATGGCACTCGCGGTGTATACGCTGAAATGAAATGTAAATAATACATCTTTTGTAGTGGTCGTCGCTCTACTGCAATGTCACACGTGCCGAATGAATAGGAAAACAGTAGAACGTCCGCATAGGGCCATGTTTTTACCTCCACTGTCACGTGGCTGAATGTGTATAAGGGTGTGTGGCATCATTCAAACACAGCCAAACTGTCACTCTAGCTGTGTATCTCTATCAAAGTGGACATATGTCTTCACCTCGGTGGCGATTAAAACGATTTCGCCCCCGGGTGGGCTCGAACCACCAACCTTTCGGTTAACAGCCGAACGCGCTAGCCGATTGCGCCACGGAGGCCTTGACTTGCTGTCACTCCTGCTCTCTTTATCAATGCAACTCGTATACTTTCTGCAGGCACCTCGCAGAATGGTAGTATCTGCTTACGCCTCTTCACATGGATAACGTGCATGCACACTGTAGCGGAGCTCATTAACGAATGACATCGCCAAGCATGACATTCTACTACAAAATGCATACAAAACAGTGTTCCGCCTACACATTCAGTAAACCTCTGATGCAAGTAGAGCATTCTTTATCGGTTGTAGAACTTCCCCTTCATTCAGTGCACTGCCATTTGTTAGATGCTGCTCGAGCTAGCTCTGCTCTCAGCAGCAACGTTAAAAAAATGAATGCCTTCTGTGAGGGTCGAACTCACGACCCCTGGTTTACGAGACCAGTGCTCTACCACAGAGCTAAGAAGGCCGCAGCTTTGCCTTCCTGAGCTACTCCCGAATTGTCACGTCATCATACTGAATCTTACAGCCCTCGACCAGATATCGGATTTGACACACACATGCTGCTGGGGGTGTCCACCTTACCGTTTTCCAACTCTCTTCACTGTTTCACCCTTACGATCGACGACGAGCGTCAAGCCACCAAAGGTTTGCGGTCTGCGAAAAACTTGACCTAGTGCACAGCTTGTGGGATAGCGTGGCTCTACTGTGAAACGCGCCTTTCGACTCCTCTCTCCGGCTACAGTATGCTGTCGTCCACAGTGGCACTGAAGTTGCCCATTGGGCTTCATGTAAGGCGACTGCACGCCGCTCGGCCAACAGCGGCCTACTGCAGACCGACACTTAAGAGACGCCAAATGCAGATCGACATCGAGAGAGAGGCCCTGTCACATGGCACTCGCGGTGTATACGCTGAAATGAAATGTAAATAATACATCTTTTGTAGTGGTCGTCGCTCTACTGCAATGTCACACGTGCCGAATGAATAGGAAAACAGTAGAACGTCCGCATAGGGCCATGTTTTTACCTCCACTGTCACGTGGCTGAATGTGTATAAGGGTGTGTGGCATCATTCAAACACAGCCAAACTGTCACTCTAGCTGTGTATCTCTATCAAAGTGGACATATGTCTTCACCTCGGTGGCGATTAAAACGATTTCGCCCCCGGGTGGGCTCGAACCACCAACCTTTCGGTTAACAGCCGAACGCGCTAGCCGATTGCGCCACGGAGGCCTTGACTTGCGGTCACTCCTGCTCTCTTTATCAATGCAACTCGTATACTTTCTGCAGGCACCTCGCAGAATGGTAGTATCTGCTTACGCCTCTTCACATGGATAACGTGCATGCACACTGTAGCGGAGCTCATTAACGAATGACATCGCCAAGCATGACATTCTACTACAAAATGCATACAAAACAGTGTTCCGCCTACACATTCAGTAAACCTCTGATGCAAGTAGAGCATTCTTTATCGGTTGTAGAACTTCCCCTTCATTCAGTGCACTGCCATTTGTTAGATGCTGCTCGAGCTAGCTCTGCTCTCAGCAGCAACGTTAAAAAAATGAATGCCTTCTGTGAGGGTCGAACTTACGACCCCTGGTTTACGAGACCAGTGCTCTACCACAGAGCTAAGAAGGCCGCAGCTTTGCCTTCCTGAGCTACTCCCGAATTGTCACGTCATCATACTGAATCTTACAGCCCTCGACCAGATATCGGATTTGACACACACATGCTGCTGGGGGTGTCCACCTTACCGTTTTCCAACTCTCTTCACTGTTTCACCCTTACGATCGACGACGAGCGTCAAGCCACCAAAGGTTTGCGGTCTGCGAAAAACTTGACCTAGTGCACAGCTTGTGGGATAGCGTGGCTCTACTGTGAAACGCGCCTTTCGACTCCTCTCTCCGGCTACAGTATGCTGTCGTCCACAGTGGCACTGAAGTTGCCCATTGGGCTTCATGTAAGGCGACTGCACGCCGCTCGGCCAACAGCGGCCTACTGCAGACCGACACTTAAGAGACGCCAAATGCAGATCGACATCGAGAGAGAGGCCCTGTCACATGGCACTCGCGGTGTATACGCTGAAATGAAATGTAAATAATACATCTTTTGTAGTGGTCGTCGCTCTACTGCAATGTCACACGTGCCGAATGAATAGGAAAACAGTAGAACGTCCGCATAGGGCCATGTTTTTACCTCCACTGTCACGTGGCTGAATGTGTATAAGGGTGTGTGGCATCATTCAAACACAGCCAAACTGTCACTCTAGCTGTGTATCTCTATCAAAGTGGACATATGTCTTCACCTCGGTGGCGATTAAAACGATTTCGCCCCCGGGTGGGCTCGAACCACCA
Source organism: Schistocerca cancellata (assembly GCF_023864275.1). Classification (NCBI taxonomy): domain Eukaryota; kingdom Metazoa; phylum Arthropoda; class Insecta; order Orthoptera; family Acrididae; genus Schistocerca; species Schistocerca cancellata. Next base: position 193,842 of record NW_026046837.1, read on the forward strand.
ACCTTTCGGTTAACAGCCGAACGCGCTAGCCGATTGCGCCACGGAGGCCTTGACTTGCGGTCACTCCTGCTCTCTTTATCAATGCAACTCGTATACTTTCTGCAGGCACCTCGCAGAATGGTAGTATCTGCTTACGCCTCTTCACATGGATAACGTGCATGCACACTGTAGCGGAGCTCATTAACGAATGACATCGCCAAGCATGACATTCTACTACAAAATGCATACAAAACAGTGTTCCGCCTACACATTCAGTAAACCTCTGATGCAAGTAGAGCATTCTTTATCGGTTGTAGAACTTCCCCTTCATTCAGTGCACTGCCATTTGTTAGATGCTGCTCGAGCTAGCTCTGCTCTCAGCAGCAACGTTAAAAGAATGAATGCCTTCTGTGAGGGTCGAACTCACGACCCCTGGTTTACGAGACCAGTGCTCTACCACAGAGCTAAGAAGGCCGCAGCTTTGCCTTCGTGAGCTACTCCTGAATTGTCACGTCATCATACTGAATCTTACAGCCCTCGACCAGATATCGGATTTGACACACACATGCTGCTGGGGGTGTCCACCTTACCGTTTTCCAACTCTCTTCACTGTTTCATCCTTACGATCGACGACGAGCGTCAAGCCACCAAAGGTTTGCGGTCTGCGAAAAACTTGACCTAGTGCACAGCTTGTGGGATAGCGTGGCTCTACTGTGAAACGCGCCTTTCGACTCCTCTCTCCGGCTACAGTATGCTGTCGTCCACAGTGGCACTGAAGTTGCCCATTGGGCTTCATGTAAGGCGACTGCACGCCGCTCGGCCAACAGCGGCCTACTGCAGACCGACACTTAAGAGACGCCAAATGCAGATCGACATCGAGAGAGAGGCCCTGTCACATGGCACTCGCGGTGTATACGCTGAAATGAAATGTAAATAATACATCTTTTGTAGTGGTCGTCGCTCTACTGCAATGTCACACGTGCCGAATGAATAGGAAAACAGTAGAACGTCCGCATAGGGCCATGTTTTTACCTCCACTGTCACGTGGCTGAATGTGTATAAGGCTGTGTGGCATCATTCAAACACAGCCAAACTGTCACTCTAGCTGTGTATCTCTATCAAAGTGGACATATGTCTTCACCTCGGTGGCGATTAAAACGATTTCGCCCCCAGGTGGGCTCGAACAACCAACCTTTCGGTTAACAGCCGAACGCGCTAGCCGATTGCGCCACGGAGGCCTTGACTTGCGGTCACTCCTGCTCTCTTTATCAATGCAACTCGTATACTTTCTGCAGGCACCTCGCAGAATGGTAGTATCTGCTTACGCCTCTTCACATGGATAACGTGCATGCACACTGTAGCGGAGCTCATTAACGAATGACATCGCCAAGCATGACATTCTACTACAAAATGCATACAAAACAGTGTTCCGCCTACACATTCAGTAAACCTCTGATGCAAGTAGAGCATTCTTTATCGGTTGTAGAACTTCCCCTTCATTCAGTGCACTGCCATTTGTTAGATGCTGCTCGAGCTAGCTCTGCTCAAGCAGCAACGTTAAAAAACTGAATGCCTTCTGTGAGGGTCGAACTCACGACCCCTGGTTCACGAGACCAGTGCTCTACCACTGAGCTAAGAAGGCCGCAGCTTTGCCTTCGTGAGCTACTCCCGAATTGTCACGTCATCATACTGAATCTTACAGCCCTCGACCAGATATCGGATTTGACACACACATGCTGCTGGGGGTGTCCACCTTACCGTTTTCCAAGTCTCTTCACTGTTTCACCCTTACGATCGACGACGAGCGTCAAGCCACCAAAGGTTTGCGGTCTGCGAAAAACTTGACCTAGTGCACAGCTTGTGGGATAGCGTGGCTCTACTGTGAAACGCGCCTTTCGACTCCTCTCTCCGGCTACAGTATGCTGTCGTCCACAGTGGCACTGAAGTTGCCCATTGGGCTTCATGTAAGGCGACTGCACGCCGCTCGGCCAACAGCGGCCTACTGCAGACCGACACTTAAGAGACGCCAAATGCAGATCGACATCGAGAGAGAGGCCCTGTCACATGGCACTCGCGGTGTATACGCTGAAATGAAATGTAAATAATACATCTTTTGTAGTGGTCGTCGCTCTACTGCAATGTCACACGTGCCGAATGAATAGGAAAACAGTAGAACGTCCGCATAGGGCCATGTTTTTACCTCCACTGTCACGTGGCTGAATGTGTATAAGGGTGTGTGGCATCATTCAAACACAGCCAAACTGTCACTCTAGCTGTGTATCTCTATCAAAGTGGACATATGTCTTCACCTCGGTGGCGATTAAAACGATTTCGCCCCCGGGTGGGCTCGAACCACCAACCTTTCGGTTAACAGCCGAACGCGCTAGCCGATTGCGCCACGGAGGCCTTGACTTGCTGTCACTCCTGCTCTCTTTATCAATGCAACTCGTATACTTTCTGCAGGCACCTCGCAGAATGGTAGTATCTGCTTACGCCTCTTCACATGGATAACGTGCATGCACACTGTAGCGGAGCTCATTAACGAATGACATCGCCAAGCATGACATTCTACTACAAAATGCATACAAAACAGTGTTCCGCCTACACATTCAGTAAACCTCTGATGCAAGTAGAGCATTCTTTATCGGTTGTAGAACTTCCCCTTCATTCAGTGCACTGCCATTTGTTAGATGCTGCTCGAGCTAGCTCTGCTCTCAGCAGCAACGTTAAAAAAATGAATGCCTTCTGTGAGGGTCGAACTCACGACCCCTGGTTTACGAGACCAGTGCTCTACCACAGAGCTAAGAAGGCCGCAGCTTTGCCTTCCTGAGCTACTCCCGAATTGTCACGTCATCATACTGAATCTTACAGCCCTCGACCAGATATCGGATTTGACACACACATGCTGCTGGGGGTGTCCACCTTACCGTTTTCCAACTCTCTTCACTGTTTCACCCTTACGATCGACGACGAGCGTCAAGCCACCAAAGGTTTGCGGTCTGCGAAAAACTTGACCTAGTGCACAGCTTGTGGGATAGCGTGGCTCTACTGTGAAACGCGCCTTTCGACTCCTCTCTCCGGCTACAGTATGCTGTCGTCCACAGTGGCACTGAAGTTGCCCATTGGGCTTCATGTAAGGCGACTGCACGCCGCTCGGCCAACAGCGGCCTACTGCAGACCGACACTTAAGAGACGCCAAATGCAGATCGACATCGAGAGAGAGGCCCTGTCACATGGCACTCGCGGTGTATACGCTGAAATGAAATGTAAATAATACATCTTTTGTAGTGGTCGTCGCTCTACTGCAATGTCACACGTGCCGAATGAATAGGAAAACAGTAGAACGTCCGCATAGGGCCATGTTTTTACCTCCACTGTCACGTGGCTGAATGTGTATAAGGGTGTGTGGCATCATTCAAACACAGCCAAACTGTCACTCTAGCTGTGTATCTCTATCAAAGTGGACATATGTCTTCACCTCGGTGGCGATTAAAACGATTTCGCCCCCGGGTGGGCTCGAACCACCAACCTTTCGGTTAACAGCCGAACGCGCTAGCCGATTGCGCCACGGAGGCCTTGACTTGCGGTCACTCCTGCTCTCTTTATCAATGCAACTCGTATACTTTCTGCAGGCACCTCGCAGAATGGTAGTATCTGCTTACGCCTCTTCACATGGATAACGTGCATGCACACTGTAGCGGAGCTCATTAAAGAATGACATCGCCAAGCATGACATTCTACTACAAAATGCATACAAAACAGTGTTCCGCCTACACATTCAGTAAACCTCTGATGCAAGTAGAGCATTCTTTATCGGTTGTAGAACTTCCCCTTCATTCAGTGCACTGCCATTTGTTAGATGCTGCTCGAGCTAGCTCTGCTCTCAGCAGCAACGTTAAAAGAATGAATGCCTTCTGTGAGGGTCGAACTCACGACCCCTGGTTTACGAGACCAGTGCTCTACCACAGAGCTAAGAAGGCCGCAGCTTTGCCTTCGTGAGCTACTCCCGAATTGTCACGTCATCATACTGAATCTTACAGCCCTCGACCAGATATCGGATTTGACACACACATGCTGCTGGGGGTGTCCACCTTACCGTTTTCCAACTCTCTTCACTGTTTCATCCTTACGATCGACGACGAGCGTCAAGCCACTGCACGCCGCTCGGCCAACAGCGGCCTACTGCAGACCGACACTTAAGAGACGCCAAATGCAGATCGACATCGAGAGAGAGGCCCTGTCACATGGCACTCGCGGTGTATACGCTGAAATGAAATGTAAATAATACATCTTTTGTAGTGGTCGTCGCTCTACTGCAATGTCACACGTGCCGAATGAATAGGAAAACAGTAGAACGTCCGCATAGGGCCATGTTTTTACCTCCACTGTCACGTGGCTGAATGTGTATAAGGGTGTGTGGCATCATTCAAACACAGCCAAACTGTCACTCTAGCTGTGTATCTCTATCAAAGTGGACATATGTCTTCACCTCGGTGGCGATTAAAACGATTTCGCCCCCGGGTGGGCTCGAACCACCAACCTTTCGGTTAACAGCCGAACGCGCTAGCCGATTGCGCCACGGAGGCCTTGACTTGCGGTCACTCCTGCTCTCTTTATCAATGCAACTCGTATACTTTCTGCAGGCACCTCGCAGAATGGTAGTATCTGCTTACGCCTCTTCACATGGATAACGTGCATGCACACTGTAGCGGAGCTCATTAACGAATGACATCGCCAAGCATGACATTCTACTACAAAATGCATACAAAACAGTGTTCCGCCTACACATTCAGTAAACCTCTGATGCAAGTAGAGCATTCTTTATCGGTTGTAGAACTTCCCCTTCATTCAGTGCACTGCCATTTGTTAGATGCTGCTCGAGCTAGCTCTGCTCTCAGCAGCAACGTTAAAAAAATGAATGCCTTCTGTGAGGGTCGAACTCACGACCCCTGGTTTACGAGACCAGTGCTCTACCACAGAGCTAAGAAGGCCGCAGCTTTGCCTTCCTGAGCTACTCCCGAATTGTCACGTCATCATACTGAATCTTACAGCCCTCGACCAGATATCGGATTTGACACACACATGCTGCTGGGGGTGTCCACCTTACCGTTTTCCAACTCTCTTCACTGTTTCACCCTTACGATCGACGACGAGCGTCAAGCCACCAAAGGTTTGCGGTCTGCGAAAAACTTGACCTAGTGCACAGCTTGTGGGATAGCGTGGCTCTACTGTGAAACGCGCCTTTCGACTCCTCTCTCCGGCTACAGTATGCTGTCGTCCACAGTGGCACTGAAGTTGCCCATTGGGCTTCATGTAAGGCGACTGCACGCCGCTCGGCCAACAGCGGCCTACTGCAGACCGACACTTAAGAGACGCCAAATGCAGATCGACATCGAGAGAGAGGCCCTGTCACATGGCACTCGCGGTGTATACGCTGAAATGAAATGTAAATAATACATCTTTTGTAGTGGTCGTCGCTCTACTGCAATGTCACACGTGCCGAATGAATAGGAAAACAGTAGAACGTCCGCATAGGGCCATGTTTTTACCTCCACTGTCACGTGGCTGAATGTGTATAAGGGTGTGTGGCATCATTCAAACACAGCCAAACTGTCACTCTAGCTGTGTATCTCTATCAAAGTGGACATATGTCTTCACCTCGGTGGCGATTAAAACGATTTCGCCCCCGGGTGGGCTCGAACCACCAACCTTTCGGTTAACAGCCGAACGCGCTAGCCGATTGCGCCACGGAGGCCTTGACTTGCGGTCACTCCTGCTCTCTTTATCAATGCAACTCGTATACTTTCTGCAGGCACCTCGCAGAATGGTAGTATCTGCTTACGCCTCTTCACATGGATAACGTGCATGCACACTGTAGCGGAGCTCATTAACGAATGACATCGCCAAGCATGACATTCTACTACAAAATGCATACAAAACAGTGTTCCGCCTACACATTCAGTAAACCTCTGATGCAAGTAGAGCATTCTTTATCGGTTGTAGAACTTCCCCTTCATTCAGTGCACTGCCATTTGTTAGATGCTGCTCGAGCTAGCTCTGCTCTCAGCAGCAACGTTAAAAGAATGAATGCCTTCTGTGAGGGTCGAACTCACGACCCCTGGTTTACGAGACCAGTGCTCTACCACAGAGCTAAGAAGGCCGCAGCTTTGCCTTCGTGAGCTACTCCTGAATTGTCACGTCATCATACTGAATCTTACAGCCCTCGACCAGATATCGGATTTGACACACACATGCTGCTGGGGGTGTCCACCTTACCGTTTTCCAACTCTCTTCACTGTTTCATCCTTACGATCGACGACGAGCGTCAAGCCACCAAAGGTTTGCGGTCTGCGAAAAACTTGACCTAGTGCACAGCTTGTGGGATAGCGTGGCTCTACTGTGAAACGCGCCTTTCGACTCCTCTCTCCGGCTACAGTATGCTGTCGTCCACAGTGGCACTGAAGTTGCCCATTGGGCTTCATGTAAGGCGACTGCACGCCGCTCGGCCAACAGCGGCCTACTGCAGACCGACACTTAAGAGACGCCAAATGCAGATCGACATCGAGAGAGAGGCCCTGTCACATGGCACTCGCGGTGTATACGCTGAAATGAAATGTAAATAATACATCTTTTGTAGTGGTCGTCGCTCTACTGCAATGTCACACGTGCCGAATGAATAGGAAAACAGTAGAACGTCCGCATAGGGCCATGTTTTTACCTCCACTGTCACGTGGCTGAATGTGTATAAGGCTGTGTGGCATCATTCAAACACAGCCAAACTGTCACTCTAGCTGTGTATCTCTATCAAAGTGGACATATGTCTTCACCTCGGTGGCGATTAAAACGATTTCGCCCCCAGGTGGGCTCGAACAACCAACCTTTCGGTTAACAGCCGAACGCGCTAGCCGATTGCGCCACGGAGGCCTTGACTTGCGGTCACTCCTGCTCTCTTTATCAATGCAACTCGTATACTTTCTGCAGGCACCTCGCAGAATGGTAGTATCTGCTTACGCCTCTTCACATGGATAACGTGCATGCACACTGTAGCGGAGCTCATTAACGAATGACATCGCCAAGCATGACATTCTACTACAAAATGCATACAAAACATTGTTCCGCCTACACATTCAGTAAACCTCTGATGCAAGTAGAGAATTCTTTATCGGTTGTAGATCTTCCCCTTCATTCAGTGCACTGCCATTTGTTAGATGCTGCTCGAGCTAGCTCTGCTCTCAGCAGCAACGTTAAAAAATGAATGCCTTCTGTGAGGGTCGAACTCACGACCCCTGGTTTACGAGACCAGTGCTCTACCACAGAGCTAAGAAGGCCGCAGCTTTGCCTTCCTGAGCTACTCCCGAATTGTCACGTCATCATACTGAATCTTACAGCCCTCGACCAGATATCGGATTTGACACACACATGCTGCTGGGGGTGTCCACCTTACCGTTTTCCAACTCTCTTCACTGTTTCACCCTTACGATCGACGACGAGCGTCAAGCCACCAAAGGTTTGCGGTCTGCGAAAAACTTGACCTAGTGCACAGCTTGTGGGATAGCGTGGCTCTACTGTGAAACGCGCCTTTCGACTCCTCTCTCCGGCTACAGTATGCTGTCGTCCACAGTGGCACTGAAGTTGCCCATTGGGCTTCATGTAAGGCGACTGCACGCCGCTCGGCCAACAGCGGCCTACTGCAGACCGACACTTAAGAGACGCCAAATGCAGATCGACATCGAGAGAGAGGCCCTGTCACATGGCACTCGCGGTGTATACGCTGAAATGAAATGTAAATAATACATCTTTTGTAGTGGTCGTCGCTCTACTGCAATGTCACACGTGCCGAATGAATAGGAAAACAGTAGAACGTCCGCATAGGGCCATGTTTTTACCTCCACTGTCACGTGGCTGAATGTGTATAAGGGTGTGTGGCATCATTCAAACACAGCCAAACTGTCACTCTAGCTGTGTATCTCTATCAAAGTGGACATATGTCTTCACCTCGGTGGCGATTAAAACGATTTCGCCCCCGGGTGGGCTCGAACCACCAACCTTTCGGTTAACAGCCGAACGCGCTAGCCGATTGCGCCACGGAGGCCTTGACTTGCGGTCACTCCTGCTCTCTTTATCAATGCAACTCGTATACTTTCTGCAGGCACCTCGCAGAATGGTAGTATCTGCTTACGCCTCTTCACATGGATAACGTGCATGCACACTGTAGCGGAGCTCATTAACGAATGACATCGCCAAGCATGACATTCTACTACAAAATGCATACAAAACAGTGTTCCGCCTACACATTCAGTAAACCTCTGATGCAAGTAGAGCATTCTTTATCGGTTGTAGAACTTCCCCTTCATTCAGTGCACTGCCATTTGTTAGATGCTGCTCGAGCTAGCTCTGCTCTCAGCAGCAACGTTAAAAGAATGAATGCCTTCTGTGAGGGTCGAACTCACGACCCCTGGTTTACGAGACCAGTGCTCTACCACAGAGCTAAGAAGGCCGCAGCTTTGCCTTCGTGAGCTACTCCCGAATTGTCACGTCATCATACTGAATCTTACAGCCCTCGACCAGATATCGGATTTGACACACACATGCTGCTGGGGGTGTCCACCTTACCGTTTTCCAACTCTCTTCACTGTTTCATCCTTACGATCGACGACGAGCGTCAAGCCACCAAAGGTTTGCGGTCTGCGAAAAACTTGACCTAGTGCACAGCTTGTGGGATAGCGTGGCTCTACTGTGAAACGCGCCTTTCGACTCCTCTCTCCGGCTACAGTATGCTGTCGTCCACAGTGGCACTGAAGTTGCCCATTGGGCTTCATGTAAGGCGACTGCACGCCGCTCGGCCAACAGCGGCCTACTGCAGACCGACACTTAAGAGACGCCAAATGCAGATCGACATCGAGAGAGAGGCCCTGTCACATGGCACTCGCGGTGTATACGCTGAAATGAAATGTAAATAATACATCTTTTGTAGTGGTCGTCGCTCTACTGCAATGTCACACGTGCCGAATGAATAGGAAAACAGTAGAACGTCCGCATAGGGCCATGTTTTTACCTCCACTGTCACGTGGCTGAATGTGTATAAGGGTGTGTGGCATCATTCAAACACAGCCAAACTGTCACTCTAGCTGTGTATCTCTATCAAAGTGGACATATGTCTTCACCTCGGTGGCGATTAAAACGATTTCGCCCCCAGGTGGGCTCGAACAACCAACCTTTCGGTTAACAGCCGAACGCGCTAGCCGATTGCGCCACGGAGGCCTTGACTTGCGGTCACTCCTGCTCTCTTTATCAATGCAACTCGTATACTTTCTGCAGGCACCTCGCAGAATGGTAGTATCTGCTTACGCCTCTTCACATGGATAACGTGCATGCACACTGTAGCGGAGCTCATTAACGAATGACATCGCCAAGCATGACATTCTACTACAAAATGCATACAAAACAGTGTTCCGCCTACACATTCAGTAAACCTCTGATGCAAGTAGAGCATTCTTTATCGGTTGTAGAACTTCCCCTTCATTCAGTGCACTGCCATTTGTTAGATGCTGCTCGAGCTAGCTCTGCTCAAGCAGCAACGTTAAAAAACTGAATGCCTTCTGTGAGGGTCGAACTCACGACCCCTGGTTCACGAGACCAGTGCTCTACCACTGAGCTAAGAAGGCCGCAGCTTTGCCTTCGTGAGCTACTCCCGAATTGTCACGTCATCATACTGAATCTTACAGCCCTCGACCAGATATCGGATTTGACACACACATGCTGCTGGGGGTGTCCACCTTACCGTTTTCCAAGTCTCTTCACTGTTTCACCCTTACGATCGACGACGAGCGTCAAGCCACCAAAGGTTTGCGGTCTGCGAAAAACTTGACCTAGTGCACAGCTTGTGGGATAGCGTGGCTCTACTGTGAAACGCGCCTTTCGACTCCTCTCTCCGGCTACAGTATGCTGTCGTCCACAGTGACACTGAAGTTGCCCATTGGGCTTCATGTAAGGCGACTGCACGCCGCTCGGCCAACAGCGGCCTACTGCAGACCGACACTTAAGAGACGCCAAATGCAGATCGACATCGAGAGAGAGGCCCTGTCACATGGCACTCGCGGTGTATACGCTGAAATGAAATGTAAATAATACATCTTTTGTAGTGGTCGTCGCTCTACTGCAATGTCACACGTGCCGAATGAATAGGAAAACAGTAGAACGTCCGCATAGGGCCATGTTTTTACCTCCACTGTCACGTGGCTGAATGTGTATAAGGGTGTGTGGCATCATTCAAACACAGCCAAACTGTCACTCTAGCTGTGTATCTCTATCAAAGTGGACATATGTCTTCACCTCGGTGGCGATTAAAACGATTTCGCCCCCGGGTGGGCTCGAACCACCAACCTTTCGGTTAACAGCCGAACGCGCTAGCCGATTGCGCCACGGAGGCCTTGACTTGCGGTCACTCCTGCTCTCTTTATCAATGCAACTCGTATACTTTCTGCAGGCACCTCGCAGAATGGTAGTATCTGCTTACGCCTCTTCACATGGATAACGTGCATGCACACTGTAGCGGAGCTCATTAACGAATGACATCGCCAAGCATGACATTCTACTACAAAATGCATACAAAACAGTGTTCCGCCTACACATTCAGTAAACCTCTGATGCAAGTAGAGCATTCTTTATCGGTTGTAGAACTTCCCCTTCATTCAGTGCACTGCCATTTGTTAGATGCTGCTCGAGCTAGCTCTGCTCTCAGCAGCAACGTTAAAAAAATGAATGCCTTCTGTGAGGGTCGAACTCACGACCCCTGGTTTACGAGACCAGTGCTCTACCACAGAGCTAAGAAGGCCGCAGCTTTGCCTTCCTGAGCTACTCCCGAATTGTCACGTCATCATACTGAATCTTACAGCCCTCGACCAGATATCGGATTTGACACACACATGCTGCTGGGGGTGTCCACCTTACCGTTTTCCAACTCTCTTCACTGTTTCATCCTTACGATCGACGACGAGCGTCAAGCCACCAAAGGTTTGCGGTCTGCGAAAAACTTGACCTAGTGCACAGCTTGTGGGATAGCGTGGCTCTACTGTGAAACGCGCCTTTCGACTCCTCTCTCCGGCTACAGTATGCTGTCGTCCACAGTGGCACTGAAGTTGCCCATTGGGCTTCATGTAAGGCGACTGCACGCCGCTCGGCCAACAGCGGCCTACTGCAGACCGACACTTAAGAGACGCCAAATGCAGATCGACATCGAGAGAGAGGCCCTGTCACATGGCACTCGCGGTGTATACGCTGAAATGAAATGTAAATAATACATCTTTTGTAGTGGTCGTCGCTCTACTGCAATGTCACACGTGCCGAATGAATAGGAAAACAGTAGAACGTCCGCATAGGGCCATGTTTTTACCTCCACTGTCACGTGGCTGAATGTGTATAAGGGTGTGTGGCATCATTCAAACACAGCCAAACTGTCACTCTAGCTGTGTATCTCTATCAAAGTGGACATATGTCTTCACCTCGGTGGCGATTAAAACGATTTCGCCCCCGGGTGGGCTCGAACCACCAACCTTTCGGTTAACAGCCGAACGCGCTAGCCGATTGCGCCACGGAGGCCTTGACTTGCGGTCACTCCTGCTCTCTTTATCAATGCAACTCGTATACTTTCTGCAGGCACCTCGCAGAATGGTAGTATCTGCTTACGCCTCTTCACATGGATAACGTGCATGCACACTGTAGCGGAGCTCATTAACGAATGACATCGCCAAGCATGACATTCTACTACAAAATGCATACAAAACAGTGTTCCGCCTACACATTCAGTAAACCTCTGATGCAAGTAGAGCATTCTTTATCGGTTGTAGAACTTCCCCTTCATTCAGTGCACTGCCATTTGTTAGATGCTGCTCGAGCTAGCTCTGCTCTCAGCAGCAACGTTAAAAAAATGAATGCCTTCTGTGAGGGTCTCACGACCCCTGGTTTACGAGACCAGTGCTCTACCACAGAGCTAAGAAGGCCGCAGCTTTGCCTTCCTGAGCTACTCCCGAATTGTCACGTCATCATACTGAATCTTACAGCCCTCGACCAGATATCGGATTTGACACACACATGCTGCTGGGGGTGTCCACCTTACCGTTTTCCAACTCTCTTCACTGTTTCACCCTTACGATCGACGACGAGCGTCAAGCCACCAAAGGTTTGCGGTCTGCGAAAAACTTGACCTAGTGCACAGCTTGTGGGATAGCGTGGCTCTACTGTGAAACGCGCCTTTCGACTCCTCTCTCCGGCTACAGTATGCTGTCGTCCACAGTGGCACTGAAGTTGCCCATTGGGCTTCATGTAAGGCGACTGCACGCCGCTCGGCCAACAGCGGCCTACTGCAGACCGACACTTAAGAGACGCCAAATGCAGATCGACATCGAGAGAGAGGCCCTGTCACATGGCACTCGCGGTGTATACGCTGAAATGAAATGTAAATAATACATCTTTTGTAGTGGTCGTCGCTCTACTGCAATGTCACACGTGCCGAATGAATAGGAAAACAGTAGAACGTCCGCATAGGGCCATGTTTTTACCTCCACTGTCACGTGGCTGAATGTGTATAAGGGTGTGTGGCATCATTCAAACACAGCCAAACTGTCACTCTAGCTGTGTATCTCTATCAAAGTGGACATATGTCTTCACCTCGGTGGCGATTAAAACGATTTCGCCCCCGGGTGGGCTCGAACCACCAACCTTTCGGTTAACAGCCGAACGCGCTAGCCGATTGCGCCACGGAGGCCTTGACTTGCGGTCACTCCTGCTCTCTTTATCAATGCAACTCGTATACTTTCTGCAGGCACCTCGCAGAATGGTAGTATCTGCTTACGCCTCTTCACATGGATAACGTGCATGCACACTGTAGCGGAGCTCATTAACGAATGACATCGCCAAGCATGACATTCTACTACAAAATGCATACAAAACAGTGTTCCGCCTACACATTCAGTAAACCTCTGATGCAAGTAGAGCATTCTTTATCGGTTGTAGAACTTCCCCTTCATTCAGTGCACTGCCATTTGTTAGATGCTGCTCGAGCTAGCTCTGCTCTCAGCAGCAACGTTAAAAGAATGAATGCCTTCTGTGAGGGTCGAACTCACGACCCCTGGTTTACGAGACCAGTGCTCTACCACAGAGCTAAGAAGGCCGCAGCTTTGCCTTCGTGAGCTACTCCCGAATTGTCACGTCATCATACTGAATCTTACAGCCCTCGACCAGATATCGGATTTGACACACACATGCTGCTGGGGGTGTCCACCTTACCGTTTTCCAACTCTCTTCACTGTTTCATCCTTACGATCGACGACGAGCGTCAAGCCACCAAAGGTTTGCGGTCTGCGAAAAACTTGACCTAGTGCACAGCTTGTGGGATAGCGTGGCTCTACTGTGAAACGCGCCTTTCGACTCCTCTCTCCGGCTACAGTATGCTGTCGTCCACAGTGGCACTGAAGTTGCCCATTGGGCTTCATGTAAGGCGACTGCACGCCGCTCGGCCAACAGCGGCCTACTGCAGACCGACACTTAAGAGACGCCAAATGCAGATCGACATCGAGAGAGAGGCCCTGTCACATGGCACTCGCGGTGTATACGCTGAAATGAAATGTAAATAATACATCTTTTGTAGTGGTCGTCGCTCTACTGCAATGTCACACGTGCCGAATGAATAGGAAAACAGTAGAACGTCCGCATAGGGCCATGTTTTTACCTCCACTGTCACGTGGCTGAATGTGTATAAGGGTGTGTGGCATCATTCAAACACAGCCAAACTGTCACTCTAGCTGTGTATCTCTATCAAAGTGGACATATGTCTTCACCTCGGTGGCGATTAAAACGATTTCGCCCCCGGGTGGGCTCGAACCACCAACCTTTCGGTTAACAGCCGAACGCGCTAGCCGATTGCGCCACGGAGGCCTTGACTTGCGGTCACTCCTGCTCTCTTTATCAATGCAACTCGTATACTTTCTGCAGGCACCTCGCAGAATGGTAGTATCTGCTTACGCCTCTTCACATGGATAACGTGCATGCACACTGTAGCGGAGCTCATTAACGAATGACATCGCCAAGCATGACATTCTACTACAAAATGCATACAAAACAGTGTTCCGCCTACACATTCAGTAAACCTCTGATGCAAGTAGAGCATTCTTTATCGGTTGTAGAACTTCCCCTTCATTCAGTGCACTGCCATTTGTTAGATGCTGCTCGAGCTAGCTCTGCTCTCAGCAGCAACGTTAAAAGAATGAATGCCTTCTGTGAGGGTCGAACTCACGACCCCTGGTTTACGAGACCAGTGCTCTACCACAGAGCTAAGAAGGCCGCAGCTTTGCCTTCGTGAGCTACTCCCGAATTGTCACGTCATCATACTGAATCTTACAGCCCTCGACCAGATATCGGATTTGACACACACATGCTGCTGGGGGTGTCCACCTTACCGTTTTCCAACTCTCTTCACTGTTTCATCCTTACGATCGACGACGAGCGTCAAGCCACCAAAGGTTTGCGGTCTGCGAAAAACTTGACCTAGTGCACAGCTTGTGGGATAGCGTGGCTCTACTGTGAAACGCGCCTTTCGACTCCTCTCTCCGGCTACAGTATGCTGTCGTCCACAGTGGCACTGAAGTTGCCCATTGGGCTTCATGTAAGGCGACTGCACGCCGCTCGGCCAACAGCGGCCTACTGCAGACCGACACTTAAGAGACGCCAAATGCAGATCGACATCGAGAGAGAGGCCCTGTCACATGGCACTCGCGGTGTATACGCTGAAATGAAATGTAAATAATACATCTTTTGTAGTGGTCGTCGCTCTACTGCAATGTCACACGTGCCGAATGAATAGGAAAACAGTAGAACGTCCGCATAGGGCCATGTTTTTACCTCCACTGTCACGTGGCTGAATGTGTATAAGGGTGTGTGGCATCATTCAAACACAGCCAAACTGTCACTCTAGCTGTGTATCTCTATCAAAGTGGACATATGTCTTCACCTCGGTGGCGATTAAAACGATTTCGCCCCCGGGTGGGCTCGAACCACCAACCTTTCGGTTAACAGCCGAACGCGCTAGCCGATTGCGCCACGGAGGCCTTGACTTGCGGTCACTCCTGCTCTCTTTATCAATGCAACTCGTATACTTTCTGCAGGCACCTCGCAGAATGGTAGTATCTGCTTACGCCTCTTCACATGGATAACGTGCATGCACACTGTAGCGGAGCTCATTAACGAATGACATCGCCAAGCATGACATTCTACTACAAAATGCATACAAAACAGTGTTCCGCCTACACATTCAGTAAACCTCTGATGCAAGTAGAGCATTCTTTATCGGTTGTAGAACTTCCCCTTCATTCAGTGCACTGCCATTTGTTAGATGCTGCTCGAGCTAGCTCTGCTCTCAGCAGCAACGTTAAAAGAATGAATGCCTTCTGTGAGGGTCGAACTCACGACCCCTGGTTTACGAGACCAGTGCTCTACCACAGAGCTAAGAAGGCCGCAGCTTTGCCTTCGTGAGCTACTCCCGAATTGTCACGTCATCATACTGAATCTTACAGCCCTCGACCAGATATCGGATTTGACACACACATGCTGCTGGGGGTGTCCACCTTACCGTTTTCCAACTCTCTTCACTGTTTCATCCTTACGATCGACGACGAGCGTCAAGCCACCAAAGGTTTGCGGTCTGCGAAAAACTTGACCTAGTGCACAGCTTGTGGGATAGCGTGGCTCTACTGTGAAACGCGCCTTTCGACTCCTCTCTCCGGCTACAGTATGCTGTCGTCCACAGTGGCACTGAAGTTGCCCATTGGGCTTCATGTAAGGCGACTGCACGCCGCTCGGCCAACAGCGGCCTACTGCAGACCGACACTTAAGAGACGCCAAATGCAGATCGACATCGAGAGAGAGGCCCTGTCACATGGCACTCGCGGTGTATACGCTGAAATGAAATGTAAATAATACATCTTTTGTAGTGGTCGTCGCTCTACTGCAATGTCACACGTGCCGAATGAATAGGAAAACAGTAGAACGTCCGCATAGGGCCATGTTTTTACCTCCACTGTCACGTGGCTGAATGTGTATAAGGGTGTGTGGCATCATTCAAACACAGCCAAACTGTCACTCTAGCTGTGTATCTCTATCAAAGTGGACATATGTCTTCACCTCGGTGGCGATTAAAACGATTTCGCCCCCGGGTGGGCTCGAACCACCAACCTTTCGGTTAACAGCCGAACGCGCTAGCCGATTGCGCCACGGAGGCCTTGACTTGCGGTCACTCCTGCTCTCTTTATCAATGCAACTCGTATACTTTCTGCAGGCACCTCGCAGAATGGTAGTATCTGCTTACGCCTCTTCACATGGATAACGTGCATGCACACTGTAGCGGAGCTCATTAACGAATGACATCGCCAAGCATGACATTCTACTACAAAATGCATACAAAACAGTGTTCCGCCTACACATTCAGTAAACCTCTGATGCAAGTAGAGCATTCTTTATCGGTTGTAGAACTTCCCCTTCATTCAGTGCACTGCCATTTGTTAGATGCTGCTCGAGCTAGCTCTGCTCTCAGCAGCAACGTTAAAAAAATGAATGCCTTCTGTGAGGGTCGAACTCACGACCCCTGGTTTACGAGACCAGTGCTCTACCACAGAGCTAAGAAGGCCGCAGCTTTGCCTTCCTGAGCTACTCCCGAATTGTCACGTCATCATACTGAATCTTACAGCCCTCGACCAGATATCGGATTTGACACACACATGCTGCTGGGGGTGTCCACCTTACCGTTTTCCAACTCTCTTCACTGTTTCATCCTTACGATCGACGACGAGCGTCAAGCCACCAAAGGTTTGCGGTCTGCGAAAAACTTGACCTAGTGCACAGCTTGTGGGATAGCGTGGCTCTACTGTGAAACGCGCCTTTCGACTCCTCTCTCCGGCTACAGTATGCTGTCGTCCACAGTGGCACTGAAGTTGCCCATTGGGCTTCATGTAAGGCGACTGCACGCCGCTCGGCCAACAGCGGCCTACTGCAGACCGACACTTAAGAGACGCCAAATGCAGATCGACATCGAGAGAGAGGCCCTGTCACATGGCACTCGCGGTGTATACGCTGAAATGAAATGTAAATAATACATCTTTTGTAGTGGTCGTCGCTCTACTGCAATGTCACACGTGCCGAATGAATAGGAAAACAGTAGAACGTCCGCATAGGGCCATGTTTTTACCTCCACTGTCACGTGGCTGAATGTGTATAAGGGTGTGTGGCATCATTCAAACACAGCCAAACTGTCACTCTAGCTGTGTATCTCTATCAAAGTGGACATATGTCTTCACCTCGGTGGCGATTAAAACGATTTCGCCCCCGGGTGGGCTCGAACCACCAACCTTTCGGTTAACAGCCGAACGCGCTAGCCGATTGCGCCACGGAGGCCTTGACTTGCGGTCACTCCTGCTCTCTTTATCAATGCAACTCGTATACTTTCTGCAGGCACCTCGCAGAATGGTAGTATCTGCTTACGCCTCTTCACATGGATAACGTGCATGCACACTGTAGCGGAGCTCATTAACGAATGACATCGCCAAGCATGACATTCTACTACAAAATGCATACAAAACAGTGTTCCGCCTACACATTCAGTAAACCTCTGATGCAAGTAGAGCATTCTTTATCGGTTGTAGAACTTCCCCTTCATTCAGTGCACTGCCATTTGTTAGATGCTGCTCGAGCTAGCTCTGCTCTCAGCAGCAACGTTAAAAAAATGAATGCCTTCTGTGAGGGTCTCACGACCCCTGGTTTACGAGACCAGTGCTCTACCACAGAGCTAAGAAGGCCGCAGCTTTGCCTTCCTGAGCTACTCCCGAATTGTCACGTCATCATACTGAATCTTACAGCCCTCGACCAGATATCGGATTTGACACACACATGCTGCTGGGGGTGTCCACCTTACCGTTTTCCAACTCTCTTCACTGTTTCACCCTTACGATCGACGACGAGCGTCAAGCCACCAAAGGTTTGCGGTCTGCGAAAAACTTGACCTAGTGCACAGCTTGTGGGATAGCGTGGCTCTACTGTGAAACGCGCCTTTCGACTCCTCTCTCCGGCTACAGTATGCTGTCGTCCACAGTGGCACTGAAGTTGCCCATTGGGCTTCATGTAAGGCGACTGCACGCCGCTCGGCCAACAGCGGCCTACTGCAGACCGACACTTAAGAGACGCCAAATGCAGATCGACATCGAGAGAGAGGCCCTGTCACATGGCACTCGCGGTGTATACGCTGAAATGAAATGTAAATAATACATCTTTTGTAGTGGTCGTCGCTCTACTGCAATGTCACACGTGCCGAATGAATAGGAAAACAGTAGAACGTCCGCATAGGGCCATGTTTTTACCTCCACTGTCACGTGGCTGAATGTGTATAAGGGTGTGTGGCATCATTCAAACACAGCCAAACTGTCACTCTAGCTGTGTATCTCTATCAAAGTGGACATATGTCTTCACCTCGGTGGCGATTAAAACGATTTCGCCCCCGGGTGGGCTCGAACCACCAACCTTTCGGTTAACAGCCGAACGCGCTAGCCGATTGCGCCACGGAGGCCTTGACTTGCGGTCACTCCTGCTCTCTTTATCAATGCAACTCGTATACTTTCTGCAGGCACCTCGCAGAATGGTAGTATCTGCTTACGCCTCTTCACATGGATAACGTGCATGCACACTGTAGCGGAGCTCATTAACGAATGACATCGCCAAGCATGACATTCTACTACAAAATGCATACAAAACAGTGTTCCGCCTACACATTCAGTAAACCTCTGATGCAAGTAGAGCATTCTTTATCGGTTGTAGAACTTCCCCTTCATTCAGTGCACTGCCATTTGTTAGATGCTGCTCGAGCTAGCTCTGCTCTCAGCAGCAACGTTAAAAGAATGAATGCCTTCTGTGAGGGTCGAACTCACGACCCCTGGTTTACGAGACCAGTGCTCTACCACAGAGCTAAGAAGGCCGCAGCTTTGCCTTCGTGAGCTACTCCCGAATTGTCACGTCATCATACTGAATCTTACAGCCCTCGACCAGATATCGGATTTGACACACACATGCTGCTGGGGGTGTCCACCTTACCGTTTTCCAACTCTCTTCACTGTTTCATCCTTACGATCGACGACGAGCGTCAAGCCACCAAAGGTTTGCGGTCTGCGAAAAACTTGACCTAGTGCACAGCTTGTGGGATAGCGTGGCTCTACTGTGAAACGCGCCTTTCGACTCCTCTCTCCGGCTACAGTATGCTGTCGTCCACAGTGGCACTGAAGTTGCCCATTGGGCTTCATGTAAGGCGACTGCACGCCGCTCGGCCAACAGCGGCCTACTGCAGACCGACACTTAAGAGACGCCAAATGCAGATCGACATCGAGAGAGAGGCCCTGTCACATGGCACTCGCGGTGTATACGCTGAAATGAAATGTAAATAATACATCTTTTGTAGTGGTCGTCGCTCTACTGCAATGTCACACGTGCCGAATGAATAGGAAAACAGTAGAACGTCCGCATAGGGCCATGTTTTTACCTCCACTGTCACGTGGCTGAATGTGTATAAGGCTGTGTGGCATCATTCAAACACAGCCAAACTGTCACTCTAGCTGTGTATCTCTATCAAAGTGGACATATGTCTTCACCTCGGTGGCGATTAAAACGATTTCGCCCCCAGGTGGGCTCGAACAACCAACCTTTCGGTTAACAGCCGAACGCGCTAGCCGATTGCGCCACGGAGGCCTTGACTTGCGGTCACTCCTGCTCTCTTTATCAATGCAACTCGTATACTTTCTGCAGGCACCTCGCAGAATGGTAGTATCTGCTTACGCCTCTTCACATGGATAACGTGCATGCACACTGTAGCGGAGCTCATTAACGAATGACATCGCCAAGCATGACATTCTACTACAAAATGCATACAAAACAGTGTTCCGCCTACACATTCAGTAAACCTCTGATGCAAGTAGAGCATTCTTTATCGGTTGTAGAACTTCCCCTTCATTCAGTGCACTGCCATTTGTTAGATGCTGCTCGAGCTAGCTCTGCTCTCAGCAGCAACGTTAAAAAAATGAATGCCTTCTGTGAGGGTCTCACGACCCCTGGTTTACGAGACCAGTGCTCTACCACAGAGCTAAGAAGGCCGCAGCTTTGCCTTCCTGAGCTACTCCCGAATTGTCACGTCATCATACTGAATCTTACAGCCCTCGACCAGATATCGGATTTGACACACACATGCTGCTGGGGGTGTCCACCTTACCGTTTTCCAACTCTCTTCACTGTTTCACCCTTACGATCGACGACGAGCGTCAAGCCACCAAAGGTTTGCGGTCTGCGAAAAACTTGACCTAGTGTACAGCTTGTGGGATAGCGTGGCTCTACTGTGAAACGCGCCTTTCGACTCCTCTCTCCGGCTACAGTATGCTGTCGTCCACAGTGGCACTGAAGTTGCCCATTGGGCTTCATGTAAGGCGACTGCACGCCGCTCGGCCAACAGCGGCCTACTGCAGACCGACACTTAAGAGACGCCAAATGCAGATCGACATCGAGAGAGAGGCCCTGTCACATGGCACTCGCGGTGTATACGCTGAAATGAAATGTAAATAATACATCTTTTGTAGTGGTCGTCGCTCTACTGCAATGTCACACGTGCCGAATGAATAGGAAAACAGTAGAACGTCCGCATAGGGCCATGTTTTTACCTCCACTGTCACGTGGCTGAATGTGTATAAGGGTGTGTGGCATCATTCAAACACAGCCAAACTGTCACTCTAGCTGTGTATCTCTATCAAAGTGGACATATGTCTTCACCTCGGTGGCGATTAAAACGATTTCGCCCCCGGGTGGGCTCGAACCACCAACCTTTCGGTTAACAGCCGAACGCGCTAGCCGATTGCGCCACGGAGGCCTTGACTTGCGGTCACTCCTGCTCTCTTTATCAATGCAACTCGTATACTTTCTGCAGGCACCTCGCAGAATGGTAGTATCTGCTTACGCCTCTTCACATGGATAACGTGCATGCACACTGTAGCGGAGCTCATTAACGAATGACATCGCCAAGCATGACATTCTACTACAAAATGCATACAAAACAGTGTTCCGCCTACACATTCAGTAAACCTCTGATGCAAGTAGAGCATTCTTTATCGGTTGTAGAACTTCCCCTTCATTCAGTGCACTGCCATTTGTTAGATGCTGCTCGAGCTAGCTCTGCTCTCAGCAGCAACGTTAAAAGAATGAATGCCTTCTGTGAGGGTCGAACTCACGACCCCTGGTTTACGAGACCAGTGCTCTACCACAGAGCTAAGAAGGCCGCAGCTTTGCCTTCGTGAGCTACTCCCGAATTGTCACGTCATCATACTGAATCTTACAGCCCTCGACCAGATATCGGATTTGACACACACATGCTGCTGGGGGTGTCCACCTTACCGTTTTCCAACTCTCTTCACTGTTTCATCCTTACGATCGACGACGAGCGTCAAGCCACCAAAGGTTTGCGGTCTGCGAAAAACTTGACCTAGTGCACAGCTTGTGGGATAGCGTGGCTCTACTGTGAAACGCGCCTTTCGACTCCTCTCTCCGGCTACAGTATGCTGTCGTCCACAGTGGCACTGAAGTTGCCCATTGGGCTTCATGTAAGGCGACTGCACGCCGCTCGGCCAACAGCGGCCTACTGCAGACCGACACTTAAGAGACGCCAAATGCAGATCGACATCGAGAGAGAGGCCCTGTCACATGGCACTCGCGGTGTATACGCTGAAATGAAATGTAAATAATACATCTTTTGTAGTGGTCGTCGCTCTACTGCAATGTCACACGTGCCGAATGAATAGGAAAACAGTAGAACGTCCGCATAGGGCCATGTTTTTACCTCCACTGTCACGTGGCTGAATGTGTATAAGGCTGTGTGGCATCATTCAAACACAGCCAAACTGTCACTCTAGCTGTGTATCTCTATCAAAGTGGACATATGTCTTCACCTCGGTGGCGATTAAAACGATTTCGCCCCCAGGTGGGCTCGAACAACCAACCTTTCGGTTAACAGCCGAACGCGCTAGCCGATTGCGCCACGGAGGCCTTGACTTGCGGTCACTCCTGCTCTCTTTATCAATGCAACTCGTATACTTTCTGCAGGCACCTCGCAGAATGGTAGTATCTGCTTACGCCTCTTCACATGGATAACGTGCATGCACACTGTAGCGGAGCTCATTAACGAATGACATCGCCAAGCATGACATTCTACTACAAAATGCATACAAAACAGTGTTCCGCCTACACATTCAGTAAACCTCTGATGCAAGTAGAGCATTCTTTATCGGTTGTAGAACTTCCCCTTCATTCAGTGCACTGCCATTTGTTAGATGCTGCTCGAGCTAGCTCTGCTCTCAGCAGCAACGTTAAAAAAATGAATGCCTTCTGTGAGGGTCTCACGACCCCTGGTTTACGAGACCAGTGCTCTACCACAGAGCTAAGAAGGCCGCAGCTTTGCCTTCCTGAGCTACTCCCGAATTGTCACGTCATCATACTGAATCTTACAGCCCTCGACCAGATATCGGATTTGACACACACATGCTGCTGGGGGTGTCCACCTTACCGTTTTCCAACTCTCTTCACTGTTTCACCCTTACGATCGACGACGAGCGTCAAGCCACCAAAGGTTTGCGGTCTGCGAAAAACTTGACCTAGTGCACAGCTTGTGGGATAGCGTGGCTCTACTGTGAAACGCGCCTTTCGACTCCTCTCTCCGGCTACAGTATGCTGTCGTCCACAGTGGCACTGAAGTTGCCCATTGGGCTTCATGTAAGGCGACTGCACGCCGCTCGGCCAACAGCGGCCTACTGCAGACCGACACTTAAGAGACGCCAAATGCAGATCGACATCGAGAGAGAGGCCCTGTCACATGGCACTCGCGGTGTATACGCTGAAATGAAATGTAAATAATACATCTTTTGTAGTGGTCGTCGCTCTACTGCAATGTCACACGTGCCGAATGAATAGGAAAACAGTAGAACGTCCGCATAGGGCCATGTTTTTACCTCCACTGTCACGTGGCTGAATGTGTATAAGGGTGTGTGGCATCATTCAAACACAGCCAAACTGTCACTCTAGCTGTGTATCTCTATCAAAGTGGACATATGTCTTCACCTCGGTGGCGATTAAAACGATTTCGCCCCCGGGTGGGCTCGAACCACCAACCTTTCGGTTAACAGCCGAACGCGCTAGCCGATTGCGCCACGGAGGCCTTGACTTGCGGTCACTCCTGCTCTCTTTATCAATGCAACTCGTATACTTTCTGCAGGCACCTCGCAGAATGGTAGTATCTGCTTACGCCTCTTCACATGGATAACGTGCATGCACACTGTAGCGGAGCTCATTAACGAATGACATCGCCAAGCATGACATTCTACTACAAAATGCATACAAAACAGTGTTCCGCCTACACATTCAGTAAACCTCTGATGCAAGTAGAGCATTCTTTATCGGTTGTAGAACTTCCCCTTCATTCAGTGCACTGCCATTTGTTAGATGCTGCTCGAGCTAGCTCTGCTCTCAGCAGCAACGTTAAAAGAATGAATGCCTTCTGTGAGGGTCGAACTCACGACCCCTGGTTTACGAGACCAGTGCTCTACCACAGAGCTAAGAAGGCCGCAGCTTTGCCTTCGTGAGCTACTCCCGAATTGTCACGTCATCATACTGAATCTTACAGCCCTCGACCAGATATCGGATTTGACACACACATGCTGCTGGGGGTGTCCACCTTACCGTTTTCCAACTCTCTTCACTGTTTCATCCTTACGATCGACGACGAGCGTCAAGCCACCAAAGGTTTGCGGTCTGCGAAAAACTTGACCTAGTGCACAGCTTGTGGGATAGCGTGGCTCTACTGTGAAACGCGCCTTTCGACTCCTCTCTCCGGCTACAGTATGCTGTCGTCCACAGTGGCACTGAAGTTGCCCATTGGGCTTCATGTAAGGCGACTGCACGCCGCTCGGCCAACAGCGGCCTACTGCAGACCGACACTTAAGAGACGCCAAATGCAGATCGACATCGAGAGAGAGGCCCTGTCACATGGCACTCGCGGTGTATACGCTGAAATGAAATGTAAATAATACATCTTTTGTAGTGGTCGTCGCTCTACTGCAATGTCACACGTGCCGAATGAATAGGAAAACAGTAGAACGTCCGCATAGGGCCATGTTTTTACCTCCACTGTCACGTGGCTGAATGTGTATAAGGCTGTGTGGCATCATTCAAACACAGCCAAACTGTCACTCTAGCTGTGTATCTCTATCAAAGTGGACATATGTCTTCACCTCGGTGGCGATTAAAACGATTTCGCCCCCAGGTGGGCTCGAACAACCAACCTTTCGGTTAACAGCCGAACGCGCTAGCCGATTGCGCCACGGAGGCCTTGACTTGCGGTCACTCCTGCTCTCTTTATCAATGCAACTCGTATACTTTCTGCAGGCACCTCGCAGAATGGTAGTATCTGCTTACGCCTCTTCACATGGATAACGTGCATGCACACTGTAGCGGAGCTCATTAACGAATGACATCGCCAAGCATGACATTCTACTACAAAATGCATACAAAACAGTGTTCCGCCTACACATTCAGTAAACCTCTGATGCAAGTAGAGCATTCTTTATCGGTTGTAGAACTTCCCCTTCATTCAGTGCACTGCCATTTGTTAGATGCTGCTCGAGCTAGCTCTGCTCAAGCAGCAACGTTAAAAAACTGAATGCCTTCTGTGAGGGTCGAACTCACGACCCCTGGTTCACGAGACCAGTGCTCTACCACTGAGCTAAGAAGGCCGCAGCTTTGCCTTCCTGAGCTACTCCCGAATTGTCACGTCATCATACTGAATCTTACAGCCCTCGACCAGATATCGGATTTGACACACACATGCTGCTGGGGGTGTCCACCTTACCGTTTTCCAAGTCTCTTCACTGTTTCACCCTTACGATCGACGACGAGCGTCAAGCCACCAAAGGTTTGCGGTCTGCGAAAAACTTGACCTAGTGCACAGCTTGTGGGATAGCGTGGCTCTACTGTGAAACGCGCCTTTCGACTCCTCTCTCCGGCTACAGTATGCTGTCGTCCACAGTGGCACTGAAGTTGCCCATTGGGCTTCATGTAAGGCGACTGCACGCCGCTCGGCCAACAGCGGCCTACTGCAGACCGACACTTAAGAGACGCCAAATGCAGATCGACATCGAGAGAGAGGCCCTGTCACATGGCACTCGCGGTGTATACGCTGAAATGAAATGTAAATAATACATCTTTTGTAGTGGTCGTCGCTCTACTGCAATGTCACACGTGCCGAATGAATAGGAAAACAGTAGAACGTCCGCATAGGGCCATGTTTTTACCTCCACTGTCACGTGGCTGAATGTGTATAAGGGTGTGTGGCATCATTCAAACACAGCCAAACTGTCACTCTAGCTGTGTATCTCTATCAAAGTGGACATATGTCTTCACCTCGGTGGCGATTAAAACGATTTCGCCCCCGGGTGGGCTCGAACCACCAACCTTTCGGTTAACAGCCGAACGCGCTAGCCGATTGCGCCACGGAGGCCTTGACTTGCGGTCACTCCTGCTCTCTTTATCAATGCAACTCGTATACTTTCTGCAGGCACCTCGCAGAATGGTAGTATCTGCTTACGCCTCTTCACATGGATAACGTGCATGCACACTGTAGCGGAGCTCATTAACGAATGACATCGCCAAGCATGACATTCTACTACAAAATGCATACAAAACAGTGTTCCGCCTACACATTCAGTAAACCTCTGATGCAAGTAGAGCATTCTTTATCGGTTGTAGAACTTCCCCTTCATTCAGTGCACTGCCATTTGTTAGATGCTGCTCGAGCTAGCTCTGCTCTCAGCAGCAACGTTAAAAAAATGAATGCCTTCTGTGAGGGTCGAACTCACGACCCCTGGTTTACGAGACCAGTGCTCTACCACAGAGCTAAGAAGGCCGCAGCTTTGCCTTCCTGAGCTACTCCCGAATTGTCACGTCATCATACTGAATCTTACAGCCCTCGACCAGATATCGGATTTGACACACACATGCTGCTGGGGGTGTCCACCTTACCGTTTTCCAACTCTCTTCACTGTTTCACCCTTACGATCGACGACGAGCGTCAAGCCACCAAAGGTTTGCGGTCTGCGAAAAACTTGACCTAGTGCACAGCTTGTGGGATAGCGTGGCTCTACTGTGAAACGCGCCTTTCGACTCCTCTCTCCGGCTACAGTATGCTGTCGTCCACAGTGGCACTGAAGTTGCCCATTGGGCTTCATGTAAGGCGACTGCACGCCGCTCGGCCAACAGCGGCCTACTGCAGACCGACACTTAAGAGACGCCAAATGCAGATCGACATCGAGAGAGAGGCCCTGTCACATGGCACTCGCGGTGTATACGCTGAAATGAAATGTAAATAATACATCTTTTGTAGTGGTCGTCGCTCTACTGCAATGTCACACGTGCCGAATGAATAGGAAAACAGTAGAACGTCCGCATAGGGCCATGTTTTTACCTCCACTGTCACGTGGCTGAATGTGTATAAGGGTGTGTGGCATCATTCAAACACAGCCAAACTGTCACTCTAGCTGTGTATCTCTATCAAAGTGGACATATGTCTTCACCTCGGTGGCGATTAAAACGATTTCGCCCCCGGGTGGGCTCGAACCACCAACCTTTCGGTTAACAGCCGAACGCGCTAGCCGATTGCGCCACGGAGGCCTTGACTTGCGGTCACTCCTGCTCTCTTTATCAATGCAACTCGTATACTTTCTGCAGGCACCTCGCAGAATGGTAGTATCTGCTTACGCCTCTTCACATGGATAACGTGCATGCACACTGTAGCGGAGCTCATTAACGAATGACATCGCCAAGCATGACATTCTACTACAAAATGCATACAAAACAGTGTTCCGCCTACACATTCAGTAAACCTCTGATGCAAGTAGAGCATTCTTTATCGGTTGTAGAACTTCCCCTTCATTCAGTGCACTGCCATTTGTTAGATGCTGCTCGAGCTAGCTCTGCTCTCAGCAGCAACGTTAAAAAAATGAATGCCTTCTGTGAGGGTCGAACTCACGACCCCTGGTTTACGAGACCAGTGCTCTACCACAGAGCTAAGAAGGCCGCAGCTTTGCCTTCCTGAGCTACTCCCGAATTGTCACGTCATCATACTGAATCTTACAGCCCTCGACCAGATATCGGATTTGACACACACATGCTGCTGGGGGTGTCCACCTTACCGTTTTCCAACTCTCTTCACTGTTTCATCCTTACGATCGACGACGAGCGTCAAGCCACCAAAGGTTTGCGGTCTGCGAAAAACTTGACCTAGTGCACAGCTTGTGGGATAGCGTGGCTCTACTGTGAAACGCGCCTTTCGACTCCTCTCTCCGGCTACAGTATGCTGTCGTCCACAGTGGCACTGAAGTTGCCCATTGGGCTTCATGTAAGGCGACTGCACGCCGCTCGGCCAACAGCGGCCTACTGCAGACCGACACTTAAGAGACGCCAAATGCAGATCGACATCGAGAGAGAGGCCCTGTCACATGGCACTCGCGGTGTATACGCTGAAATGAAATGTAAATAATACATCTTTTGTAGTGGTCGTCGCTCTACTGCAATGTCACACGTGCCGAATGAATAGGAAAACAGTAGAACGTCCGCATAGGGCCATGTTTTTACCTCCACTGTCACGTGGCTGAATGTGTATAAGGCTGTGTGGCATCATTCAAACACAGCCAAACTGTCACTCTAGCTGTGTATCTCTATCAAAGTGGACATATGTCTTCACCTCGGTGGCGATTAAAACGATTTCGCCCCCGGGTGGGCTCGAACCACCAACCTTTCGGTTAACAGCCGAACGCGCTAGCCGATTGCGCCACGGAGGCCTTGACTTGCGGTCACTCCTGCTCTCTTTATCAATGCAACTCGTATACTTTCTGCAGGCACCTCGCAGAATGGTAGTATCTGCTTACGCCTCTTCACATGGATAACGTGCATGCACACTGTAGCGGAGCTCATTAACGAATGACATCGCCAAGCATGACATTCTACTACAAAATGCATACAAAACAGTGTTCCGCCTACACATTCAGTAAACCTCTGATGCAAGTAGAGCATTCTTTATCGGTTGTAGAACTTCCCCTTCATTCAGTGCACTGCCATTTGTTAGATGCTGCTCGAGCTAGCTCTGCTCTCAGCAGCAACGTTAAAAAAATGAATGCCTTCTGTGAGGGTCGAACTCACGACCCCTGGTTTACGAGACCAGTGCTCTACCACAGAGCTAAGAAGGCCGCAGCTTTGCCTTCCTGAGCTACTCCCGAATTGTCACGTCATCATACTGAATCTTACAGCCCTCGACCAGATATCGGATTTGACACACACATGCTGCTGGGGGTGTCCACCTTACCGTTTTCCAACTCTCTTCACTGTTTCACCCTTACGATCGACGACGAGCGTCAAGCCACCAAAGGTTTGCGGTCTGCGAAAAACTTGACCTAGTGCACAGCTTGTGGGATAGCGTGGCTCTACTGTGAAACGCGCCTTTCGACTCCTCTCTCCGGCTACAGTATGCTGTCGTCCACAGTGGCACTGAAGTTGCCCATTGGGCTTCATGTAAGGCGACTGCACGCCGCTCGGCCAACAGCGGCCTACTGCAGACCGACACTTAAGAGACGCCAAATGCAGATCGACATCGAGAGAGAGGCCCTGTCACATGGCACTCGCGGTGTATACGCTGAAATGAAATGTAAATAATACATCTTTTGTAGTGGTCGTCGCTCTACTGCAATGTCACACGTGCCGAATGAATAGGAAAACAGTAGAACGTCCGCATAGGGCCATGTTTTTACCTCCACTGTCACGTGGCTGAATGTGTATAAGGCTGTGTGGCATCATTCAAACACAGCCAAACTGTCACTCTAGCTGTGTATCTCTATCAAAGTGGACATATGTCTTCACCTCGGTGGCGATTAAAACGATTTCGCCCCCGGGTGGGCTCGAACCACCAACCTTTCGGTTAACAGCCGAACGCGCTAGCCGATTGCGCCACGGAGGCCTTGACTTGCGGTCACTCCTGCTCTCTTTATCAATGCAACTCGTATACTTTCTGCAGGCACCTCGCAGAATGGTAGTATCTGCTTACGCCTCTTCACATGGATAACGTGCATGCACACTGTAGCGGAGCTCATTAACGAATGACATCGCCAAGCATGACATTCTACTACAAAATGCATACAAAACAGTGTTCCGCCTACACATTCAGTAAACCTCTGATGCAAGTAGAGCATTCTTTATCGGTTGTAGAACTTCCCCTTCATTCAGTGCACTGCCATTTGTTAGATGCTGCTCGAGCTAGCTCTGCTCTCAGCAGCAACGTTAAAAAAATGAATGCCTTCTGTGAGGGTCGAACTCACGACCCCTGGTTTACGAGACCAGTGCTCTACCACAGAGCTAAGAAGGCCGCAGCTTTGCCTTCCTGAGCTACTCCCGAATTGTCACGTCATCATACTGAATCTTACAGCCCTCGACCAGATATCGGATTTGACACACACATGCTGCTGGGGGTGTCCACCTTACCGTTTTCCAACTCTCTTCACTGTTTCATCCTTACGATCGACGACGAGCGTCAAGCCACCAAAGGTTTGCGGTCTGCGAAAAACTTGACCTAGTGCACAGCTTGTGGGATAGCGTGGCTCTACTGTGAAACGCGCCTTTCGACTCCTCTCTCCGGCTACAGTATGCTGTCGTCCACAGTGGCACTGAAGTTGCCCATTGGGCTTCATGTAAGGCGACTGCACGCCGCTCGGCCAACAGCGGCCTACTGCAGACCGACACTTAAGAGACGCCAAATGCAGATCGACATCGAGAGAGAGGCCCTGTCACATGGCACTCGCGGTGTATACGCTGAAATGAAATGTAAATAATACATCTTTTGTAGTGGTCGTCGCTCTACTGCAATGTCACACGTGCCGAATGAATAGGAAAACAGTAGAACGTCCGCATAGGGCCATGTTTTTACCTCCACTGTCACGTGGCTGAATGTGTATAAGGGTGTGTGGCATCATTCAAACACAGCCAAACTGTCACTCTAGCTGTGTATCTCTATCAAAGTGGACATATGTCTTCACCTCGGTGGCGATTAAAACGATTTCGCCCCCGGGTGGGCTCGAACCACCAACCTTTCGGTTAACAGCCGAACGCGCTAGCCGATTGCGCCACGGAGGCCTTGACTTGCGGTCACTCCTGCTCTCTTTATCAATGCAACTCGTATACTTTCTGCAGGCACCTCGCAGAATGGTAGTATCTGCTTACGCCTCTTCACATGGATAACGTGCATGCACACTGTAGCGGAGCTCATTAACGAATGACATCGCCAAGCATGACATTCTACTACAAAATGCATACAAAACAGTGTTCCGCCTACACATTCAGTAAACCTCTGATGCAAGTAGAGCATTCTTTATCGGTTGTAGAACTTCCCCTTCATTCAGTGCACTGCCATTTGTTAGATGCTGCTCGAGCTAGCTCTGCTCAAGCAGCAACGTTAAAAAACTGAATGCCTTCTGTGAGGGTCGAACTCACGACCCCTGGTTCACGAGACCAGTGCTCTACCACTGAGCTAAGAAGGCCGCAGCTTTGCCTTCGTGAGCTACTCCCGAATTGTCACGTCATCATACTGAATCTTACAGCCCTCGACCAGATATCGGATTTGACACACACATGCTGCTGGGGGTGTCCACCTTACCGTTTTCCAAGTCTCTTCACTGTTTCACCCTTACGATCGACGACGAGCGTCAAGCCACCAAAGGTTTGCGGTCTGCGAAAAACTTGACCTAGTGCACAGCTTGTGGGATAGCGTGGCTCTACTGTGAAACGCGCCTTTCGACTCCTCTCTCCGGCTACAGTATGCTGTCGTCCACAGTGGCACTGAAGTTGCCCATTGGGCTTCATGTAAGGCGACTGCACGCCGCTCGGCCAACAGCGGCCTACTGCAGACCGACACTTAAGAGACGCCAAATGCAGATCGACATCGAGAGAGAGGCCCTGTCACATGGCACTCGCGGTGTATACGCTGAAATGAAATGTAAATAATACATCTTTTGTAGTGGTCGTCGCTCTACTGCAATGTCACACGTGCCGAATGAATAGGAAAACAGTAGAACGTCCGCATAGGGCCATGTTTTTACCTCCACTGTCACGTGGCTGAATGTGTATAAGGGTGTGTGGCATCATTCAAACACAGCCAAACTGTCACTCTAGCTGTGTATCTCTATCAAAGTGGACATATGTCTTCACCTCGGTGGCGATTAAAACGATTTCGCCCCCGGGTGGGCTCGAACCACCAACCTTTCGGTTAACAGCCGAACGCGCTAGCCGATTGCGCCACGGAGGCCTTGACTTGCGGTCACTCCTGCTCTCTTTATCAATGCAACTCGTATACTTTCTGCAGGCACCTCGCAGAATGGTAGTATCTGCTTACGCCTCTTCACATGGATAACGTGCATGCACACTGTAGCGGAGCTCATTAACGAATGACATCGCCAAGCATGACATTCTACTACAAAATGCATACAAAACAGTGTTCCGCCTACACATTCAGTAAACCTCTGATGCAAGTAGAGCATTCTTTATCGGTTGTAGAACTTCCCCTTCATTCAGTGCACTGCCATTTGTTAGATGCTGCTCGAGCTAGCTCTGCTCTCAGCAGCAACGTTAAAAAAATGAATGCCTTCTGTGAGGGTCGAACTCACGACCCCTGGTTTACGAGACCAGTGCTCTACCACAGAGCTAAGAAGGCCGCAGCTTTGCCTTCCTGAGCTACTCCCGAATTGTCACGTCATCATACTGAATCTTACAGCCCTCGACCAGATATCGGATTTGACACACACATGCTGCTGGGGGTGTCCACCTTACCGTTTTCCAACTCTCTTCACTGTTTCATCCTTACGATCGACGACGAGCGTCAAGCCACCAAAGGTTTGCGGTCTGCGAAAAACTTGACCTAGTGCACAGCTTGTGGGATAGCGTGGCTCTACTGTGAAACGCGCCTTTCGACTCCTCTCTCCGGCTACAGTATGCTGTCGTCCACAGTGGCACTGAAGTTGCCCATTGGGCTTCATGTAAGGCGACTGCACGCCGCTCGGCCAACAGCGGCCTACTGCAGACCGACACTTAAGAGACGCCAAATGCAGATCGACATCGAGAGAGAGGCCCTGTCACATGGCACTCGCGGTGTATACGCTGAAATGAAATGTAAATAATACATCTTTTGTAGTGGTCGTCGCTCTACTGCAATGTCACACGTGCCGAATGAATAGGAAAACAGTAGAACGTCCGCATAGGGCCATGTTTTTACCTCCACTGTCACGTGGCTGAATGTGTATAAGGGTGTGTGGCATCATTCAAACACAGCCAAACTGTCACTCTAGCTGTGTATCTCTATCAAAGTGGACATATGTCTTCACCTCGGTGGCGATTAAAACGATTTCGCCCCCGGGTGGGCTCGAACCACCAACCTTTCGGTTAACAGCCGAACGCGCTAGCCGATTGCGCCACGGAGGCCTTGACTTGCGGTCACTCCTGCTCTCTTTATCAATGCAACTCGTATACTTTCTGCAGGCACCTCGCAGAATGGTAGTATCTGCTTACGCCTCTTCACATGGATAACGTGCATGCACACTGTAGCGGAGCTCATTAACGAATGACATCGCCAAGCATGACATTCTACTACAAAATGCATACAAAACAGTGTTCCGCCTACACATTCAGTAAACCTCTGATGCAAGTAGAGCATTCTTTATCGGTTGTAGAACTTCCCCTTCATTCAGTGCACTGCCATTTGTTAGATGCTGCTCGAGCTAGCTCTGCTCTCAGCAGCAACGTTAAAAAAATGAATGCCTTCTGTGAGGGTCGAACTCACGACCCCTGGTTTACGAGACCAGTGCTCTACCACAGAGCTAAGAAGGCCGCAGCTTTGCCTTCCTGAGCTACTCCCGAATTGTCACGTCATCATACTGAATCTTACAGCCCTCGACCAGATATCGGATTTGACACACACATGCTGCTGGGGGTGTCCACCTTACCGTTTTCCAACTCTCTTCACTGTTTCACCCTTACGATCGACGACGAGCGTCAAGCCACCAAAGGTTTGCGGTCTGCGAAAAACTTGACCTAGTGCACAGCTTGTGGGATAGCGTGGCTCTACTGTGAAACGCGCCTTTCGACTCCTCTCTCCGGCTACAGTATGCTGTCGTCCACAGTGGCACTGAAGTTGCCCATTGGGCTTCATGTAAGGCGACTGCACGCCGCTCGGCCAACAGCGGCCTACTGCAGACCGACACTTAAGAGACGCCAAATGCAGATCGACATCGAGAGAGAGGCCCTGTCACATGGCACTCGCGGTGTATACGCTGAAATGAAATGTAAATAATACATCTTTTGTAGTGGTCGTCGCTCTACTGCAATGTCACACGTGCCGAATGAATAGGAAAACAGTAGAACGTCCGCATAGGGCCATGTTTTTACCTCCACTGTCACGTGGCTGAATGTGTATAAGGCTGTGTGGCATCATTCAAACACAGCCAAACTGTCACTCTAGCTGTGTATCTCTATCAAAGTGGACATATGTCTTCACCTCGGTGGCGATTAAAACGATTTCGCCCCCGGGTGGGCTCGAACCACCAACCTTTCGGTTAACAGCCGAACGCGCTAGCCGATTGCGCCACGGAGGCCTTGACTTGCGGTCACTCCTGCTCTCTTTATCAATGCAACTCGTATACTTTCTGCAGGCACCTCGCAGAATGGTAGTATCTGCTTACGCCTCTTCACATGGATAACGTGCATGCACACTGTAGCGGAGCTCATTAACGAATGACATCGCCAAGCATGACATTCTACTACAAAATGCATACAAAACATTGTTCCGCCTACACATTCAGTAAACCTCTGATGCAAGTAGAGAATTCTTTATCGGTTGTAGATCTTCCCCTTCATTCAGTGCACTGCCATTTGTTAGATGCTGCTCGAGCTAGCTCTGCTCTCAGCAGCAACGTTAAAAAATGAATGCCTTCTGTGAGGGTCGAACTCACGACCCCTGGTTTACGAGACCAGTGCTCTACCACAGAGCTAAGAAGGCCGCAGCTTTGCCTTCCTGAGCTACTCCCGAATTGTCACGTCATCATACTGAATCTTACAGCCCTCGACCAGATATCGGATTTGACACACACATGCTGCTGGGGGTGTCCACCTTACCGTTTTCCAACTCTCTTCACTGTTTCACCCTTACGATCGACGACGAGCGTCAAGCCACCAAAGGTTTGCGGTCTGCGAAAAACTTGACCTAGTGCACAGCTTGTGGGATAGCGTGGCTCTACTGTGAAACGCGCCTTTCGACTCCTCTCTCCGGCTACAGTATGCTGTCGTCCACAGTGGCACTGAAGTTGCCCATTGGGCTTCATGTAAGGCGACTGCACGCCGCTCGGCCAACAGCGGCCTACTGCAGACCGACACTTAAGAGACGCCAAATGCAGATCGACATCGAGAGAGAGGCCCTGTCACATGGCACTCGCGGTGTATACGCTGAAATGAAATGTAAATAATACATCTTTTGTAGTGGTCGTCGCTCTACTGCAATGTCACACGTGCCGAATGAATAGGAAAACAGTAGAACGTCCGCATAGGGCCATGTTTTTACCTCCACTGTCACGTGGCTGAATGTGTATAAGGGTGTGTGGCATCATTCAAACACAGCCAAACTGTCACTCTAGCTGTGTATCTCTATCAAAGTGGACATATGTCTTCACCTCGGTGGCGATTAAAACGATTTCGCCCCCGGGTGGGCTCGAACCACCAACCTTTCGGTTAACAGCCGAACGCGCTAGCCGATTGCGCCACGGAGGCCTTGACTTGCGGTCACTCCTGCTCTCTTTATCAATGCAACTCGTATACTTTCTGCAGGCACCTCGCAGAATGGTAGTATCTGCTTACGCCTCTTCACATGGATAACGTGCATGCACACTGTAGCGGAGCTCATTAACGAATGACATCGCCAAGCATGACATTCTACTACAAAATGCATACAAAACAGTGTTCCGCCTACACATTCAGTAAACCTCTGATGCAAGTAGAGCATTCTTTATCGGTTGTAGAACTTCCCCTTCATTCAGTGCACTGCCATTTGTTAGATGCTGCTCGAGCTAGCTCTGCTCTCAGCAGCAACGTTAAAAGAATGAATGCCTTCTGTGAGGGTCGAACTCACGACCCCTGGTTTACGAGACCAGTGCTCTACCACAGAGCTAAGAAGGCCGCAGCTTTGCCTTCGTGAGCTACTCCCGAATTGTCACGTCATCATACTGAATCTTACAGCCCTCGACCAGATATCGGATTTGACACACACATGCTGCTGGGGGTGTCCACCTTACCGTTTTCCAACTCTCTTCACTGTTTCATCCTTACGATCGACGACGAGCGTCAAGCCACCAAAGGTTTGCGGTCTGCGAAAAACTTGACCTAGTGCACAGCTTGTGGGATAGCGTGGCTCTACTGTGAAACGCGCCTTTCGACTCCTCTCTCCGGCTACAGTATGCTGTCGTCCACAGTGGCACTGAAGTTGCCCATTGGGCTTCATGTAAGGCGACTGCACGCCGCTCGGCCAACAGCGGCCTACTGCAGACCGACACTTAAGAGACGCCAAATGCAGATCGACATCGAGAGAGAGGCCCTGTCACATGGCACTCGCGGTGTATACGCTGAAATGAAATGTAAATAATACATCTTTTGTAGTGGTCGTCGCTCTACTGCAATGTCACACGTGCCGAATGAATAGGAAAACAGTAGAACGTCCGCATAGGGCCATGTTTTTACCTCCACTGTCACGTGGCTGAATGTGTATAAGGGTGTGTGGCATCATTCAAACACAGCCAAACTGTCACTCTAGCTGTGTATCTCTATCAAAGTGGACATATGTCTTCACCTCGGTGGCGATTAAAACGATTTCGCCCCCGGGTGGGCTCGAACCACCAACCTTTCGGTTAACAGCCGAACGCGCTAGCCGATTGCGCCACGGAGGCCTTGACTTGCGGTCACTCCTGCTCTCTTTATCAATGCAACTCGTATACTTTCTGCAGGCACCTCGCAGAATGGTAGTATCTGCTTACGCCTCTTCACATGGATAACGTGCATGCACACTGTAGCGGAGCTCATTAACGAATGACATCGCCAAGCATGACATTCTACTACAAAATGCATACAAAACAGTGTTCCGCCTACACATTCAGTAAACCTCTGATGCAAGTAGAGCATTCTTTATAGGTTGTAGAACTTCCCCTTCATTCAGTGCACTGCCATTTGTTAGATGCTGCTCGAGCTAGCTCTGCTCTCAGCAGCAACGTTAAAAGAATGAATGCCTTCTGTGAGGGTCGAACTCACGACCCCTGGTTTACGAGACCAGTGCTCTACCACAGAGCTAAGAAGGCCGCAGCTTTGCCTTCGTGAGCTACTCCCGAATTGTCACGTCATCATACTGAATCTTACAGCCCTCGACCAGATATCGGATTTGACACACACATGCTGCTGGGGGTGTCCACCTTACCGTTTTCCAACTCTCTTCACTGTTTCATCCTTACGATCGACGACGAGCGTCAAGCCACCAAAGGTTTGCGGTCTGCGAAAAACTTGACCTAGTGCACAGCTTGTGGGATAGCGTGGCTCTACTGTGAAACGCGCCTTTCGACTCCTCTCTCCGGCTACAGTATGCTGTCGTCCACAGTGGCACTGAAGTTGCCCATTGGGCTTCATGTAAGGCGACTGCACGCCGCTCGGCCAACAGCGGCCTACTGCAGACCGACACTTAAGAGACGCCAAATGCAGATCGACATCGAGAGAGAGGCCCTGTCACATGGCACTCGCGGTGTATACGCTGAAATGAAATGTAAATAATACATCTTTTGTAGTGGTCGTCGCTCTACTGCAATGTCACACGTGCCGAATGAATAGGAAAACAGTAGAACGTCCGCATAGGGCCATGTTTTTACCTCCACTGTCACGTGGCTGAATGTGTATAAGGGTGTGTGGCATCATTCAAACACAGCCAAACTGTCACTCTAGCTGTGTATCTCTATCAAAGTGGACATATGTCTTCACCTCGGTGGCGATTAAAACGATTTCGCCCCCGGGTGGGCTCGAACCACCAACCTTTCGGTTAACAGCCGAACGCGCTAGCCGATTGCGCCACGGAGGCCTTGACTTGCGGTCACTCCTGCTCTCTTTATCAATGCAACTCGTATACTTTCTGCAGGCACCTCGCAGAATGGTAGTATCTGCTTACGCCTCTTCACATGGATAACGTGCATGCACACTGTAGCGGAGCTCATTAACGAATGACATCGCCAAGCATGACATTCTACTACAAAATGCATACAAAACAGTGTTCCGCCTACACATTCAGTAAACCTCTGATGCAAGTAGAGCATTCTTTATAGGTTGTAGAACTTCCCCTTCATTCAGTGCACTGCCATTTGTTAGATGCTGCTCGAGCTAGCTCTGCTCTCAGCAGCAACGTTAAAAGAATGAATGCCTTCTGTGAGGGTCGAACTCACGACCCCTGGTTTACGAGACCAGTGCTCTACCACAGAGCTAAGAAGGCCGCAGCTTTGCCTTCGTGAGCTACTCCCGAATTGTCACGTCATCATACTGAATCTTACAGCCCTCGACCAGATATCGGATTTGACACACACATGCTGCTGGGGGTGTCCACCTTACCGTTTTCCAACTCTCTTCACTGTTTCATCCTTACGATCGACGACGAGCGTCAAGCCACCAAAGGTTTGCGGTCTGCGAAAAACTTGACCTAGTGCACAGCTTGTGGGATAGCGTGGCTCTACTGTGAAACGCGCCTTTCGACTCCTCTCTCCGGCTACAGTATGCTGTCGTCCACAGTGGCACTGAAGTTGCCCATTGGGCTTCATGTAAGGCGACTGCACGCCGCTCGGCCAACAGCGGCCTACTGCAGACCGACACTTAAGAGACGCCAAATGCAGATCGACATCGAGAGAGAGGCCCTGTCACATGGCACTCGCGGTGTATACGCTGAAATGAAATGTAAATAATACATCTTTTGTAGTGGTCGTCGCTCTACTGCAATGTCACACGTGCCGAATGAATAGGAAAACAGTAGAACGTCCGCATAGGGCCATGTTTTTACCTCCACTGTCACGTGGCTGAATGTGTATAAGGCTGTGTGGCATCATTCAAACACAGCCAAACTGTCACTCTAGCTGTGTATCTCTATCAAAGTGGACATATGTCTTCACCTCGGTGGCGATTAAAACGATTTCGCCCCCAGGTGGGCTCGAACAACCAACCTTTCGGTTAACAGCCGAACGCGCTAGCCGATTGCGCCACGGAGGCCTTGACTTGCGGTCACTCCTGCTCTCTTTATCAATGCAACTCGTATACTTTCTGCAGGCACCTCGCAGAATGGTAGTATCTGCTTACGCCTCTTCACATGGATAACGTGCATGCACACTGTAGCGGAGCTCATTAACGAATGACATCGCCAAGCATGACATTCTACTACAAAATGCATACAAAACAGTGTTCCGCCTACACATTCAGTAAACCTCTGATGCAAGTAGAGCATTCTTTATCGGTTGTAGAACTTCCCCTTCATTCAGTGCACTGCCATTTGTTAGATGCTGCTCGAGCTAGCTCTGCTCAAGCAGCAACGTTAAAAAACTGAATGCCTTCTGTGAGGGTCGAACTCACGACCCCTGGTTCACGAGACCAGTGCTCTACCACTGAGCTAAGAAGGCCGCAGCTTTGCTTTCGTGAGCTACTCCCGAATTGTCACGTCATCATACTGAATCTTACAGCCCTCGACCAGATATCGGATTTGACACACACATGCTGCTGGGGGTGTCCACCTTACCGTTTTCCAAGTCTCTTCACTGTTTCACCCTTACGATCGACGACGAGCGTCAAGCCACCAAAGGTTTGCGGTCTGCGAAAAACTTGACCTAGTGCACAGCTTGTGGGATAGCGTGGCTCTACTGTGAAACGCGCCTTTCGACTCCTCTCTCCGGCTACAGTATGCTGTCGTCCACAGTGGCACTGAAGTTGCCCATTGGGCTTCATGTAAGGCGACTGCACGCCGCTCGGCCAACAGCGGCCTACTGCAGACCGACACTTAAGAGACGCCAAATGCAGATCGACATCGAGAGAGAGGCCCTGTCACATGGCACTCGCGGTGTATACGCTGAAATGAAATGTAAATAATACATCTTTTGTAGTGGTCGTCGCTCTACTGCAATGTCACACGTGCCGAATGAATAGGAAAACAGTAGAACGTCCGCATAGGGCCATGTTTTTACCTCCACTGTCACGTGGCTGAATGTGTATAAGGGTGTGTGGCATCATTCAAACACAGCCAAACTGTCACTCTAGCTGTGTATCTCTATCAAAGTGGACATATGTCTTCACCTCGGTGGCGATTAAAACGATTTCGCCCCCGGGTGGGCTCGAACCACCAACCTTTCGGTTAACAGCCGAACGCGCTAGCCGATTGCGCCACGGAGGCCTTGACTTGCGGTCACTCCTGCTCTCTTTATCAATGCAACTCGTATACTTTCTGCAGGCACCTCGCAGAATGGTAGTATCTGCTTACGCCTCTTCACATGGATAACGTGCATGCACACTGTAGCGGAGCTCATTAACGAATGACATCGCCAAGCATGACATTCTACTACAAAATGCATACAAAACAGTGTTCCGCCTACACATTCAGTAAACCTCTGATGCAAGTAGAGCATTCTTTATCGGTTGTAGAACTTCCCCTTCATTCAGTGCACTGCCATTTGTTAGATGCTGCTCGAGCTAGCTCTGCTCTCAGCAGCAACGTTAAAAGAATGAATGCCTTCTGTGAGGGTCGAACTCACGACCCCTGGTTTACGAGACCAGTGCTCTACCACAGAGCTAAGAAGGCCGCAGCTTTGCCTTCGTGAGCTACTCCCGAATTGTCACGTCATCATACTGAATCTTACAGCCCTCGACCAGATATCGGATTTGACACACACATGCTGCTGGGGGTGTCCACCTTACCGTTTTCCAACTCTCTTCACTGTTTCATCCTTACGATCGACGACGAGCGTCAAGCCACCAAAGGTTTGCGGTCTGCGAAAAACTTGACCTAGTGCACAGCTTGTGGGATAGCGTGGCTCTACTGTGAAACGCGCCTTTCGACTCCTCTCTCCGGCTACAGTATGCTGTCGTCCACAGTGGCACTGAAGTTGCCCATTGGGCTTCATGTAAGGCGACTGCACGCCGCTCGGCCAACAGCGGCCTACTGCAGACCGACACTTAAGAGACGCCAAATGCAGATCGACATCGAGAGAGAGGCCCTGTCACATGGCACTCGCGGTGTATACGCTGAAATGAAATGTAAATAATACATCTTTTGTAGTGGTCGTCGCTCTACTGCAATGTCACACGTGCCGAATGAATAGGAAAACAGTAGAACGTCCGCATAGGGCCATGTTTTTACCTCCACTGTCACGTGGCTGAATGTGTATAAGGCTGTGTGGCATCATTCAAACACAGCCAAACTGTCACTCTAGCTGTGTATCTCTATCAAAGTGGACATATGTCTTCACCTCGGTGGCGATTAAAACGATTTCGCCCCCAGGTGGGCTCGAACAACCAACCTTTCGGTTAACAGCCGAACGCGCTAGCCGATTGCGCCACGGAGGCCTTGACTTGCGGTCACTCCTGCTCTCTTTATCAATGCAACTCGTATACTTTCTGCAGGCACCTCGCAGAATGGTAGTATCTGCTTACGCCTCTTCACATGGATAACGTGCATGCACACTGTAGCGGAGCTCATTAACGAATGACATCGCCAAGCATGACATTCTACTACAAAATGCATACAAAACAGTGTTCCGCCTACACATTCAGTAAACCTCTGATGCAAGTAGAGCATTCTTTATCGGTTGTAGAACTTCCCCTTCATTCAGTGCACTGCCATTTGTTAGATGCTGCTCGAGCTAGCTCTGCTCAAGCAGCAACGTTAAAAAACTGAATGCCTTCTGTGAGGGTCGAACTCACGACCCCTGGTTCACGAGACCAGTGCTCTACCACTGAGCTAAGAAGGCCGCAGCTTTGCTTTCGTGAGCTACTCCCGAATTGTCACGTCATCATACTGAATCTTACAGCCCTCGACCAGATATCGGATTTGACACACACATGCTGCTGGGGGTGTCCACCTTACCGTTTTCCAAGTCTCTTCACTGTTTCACCCTTACGATCGACGACGAGCGTCAAGCCACCAAAGGTTTGCGGTCTGCGAAAAACTTGACCTAGTGCACAGCTTGTGGGATAGCGTGGCTCTACTGTGAAACGCGCCTTTCGACTCCTCTCTCCGGCTACAGTATGCTGTCGTCCACAGTGGCACTGAAGTTGCCCATTGGGCTTCATGTAAGGCGACTGCACGCCGCTCGGCCAACAGCGGCCTACTGCAGACCGACACTTAAGAGACGCCAAATGCAGATCGACATCGAGAGAGAGGCCCTGTCACATGGCACTCGCGGTGTATACGCTGAAATGAAATGTAAATAATACATCTTTTGTAGTGGTCGTCGCTCTACTGCAATGTCACACGTGCCGAATGAATAGGAAAACAGTAGAACGTCCGCATAGGGCCATGTTTTTACCTCCACTGTCACGTGGCTGAATGTGTATAAGGGTGTGTGGCATCATTCAAACACAGCCAAACTGTCACTCTAGCTGTGTATCTCTATCAAAGTGGACATATGTCTTCACCTCGGTGGCGATTAAAACGATTTCGCCCCCGGGTGGGCTCGAACCACCAACCTTTCGGTTAACAGCCGAACGCGCTAGCCGATTGCGCCACGGAGGCCTTGACTTGCGGTCACTCCTGCTCTCTTTATCAATGCAACTCGTATACTTTCTGCAGGCACCTCGCAGAATGGTAGTATCTGCTTACGCCTCTTCACATGGATAACGTGCATGCACACTGTAGCGGAGCTCATTAACGAATGACATCGCCAAGCATGACATTCTACTACAAAATGCATACAAAACAGTGTTCCGCCTACACATTCAGTTAACCTGTGATGCAAGTAGAGCATTCTTTATCGGTTGTAGAACTTCCCCTTCATTCAGTGCACTGCCATTTGTTAGATGCTGCTCGAGCTAGCTCTGCTCTCAGCAGCAACGTTAAAAGAATGAATGCCTTCTGTGAGGGTCGAACTCACGACCCCTGGTTTACGAGACCAGTGCTCTACCACAGAGCTAAGAAGGCCGCAGCTTTGCCTTCGTGAGCTACTCCCGAATTGTCACGTCATCATACTGAATCTTACAGCCCTCGACCAGATATCGGATTTGACACACACATGCTGCTGGGGGTGTCCACCTTACCGTTTTCCAACTCTCTTCACTGTTTCATCCTTACGATCGACGACGAGCGTCAAGCCACCAAAGGTTTGCGGTCTGCGAAAAACTTGACCTAGTGCACAGCTTGTGGGATAGCGTGGCTCTACTGTGAAACGCGCCTTTCGACTCCTCTCTCCGGCTACAGTATGCTGTCGTCCACAGTGGCACTGAAGTTGCCCATTGGGCTTCATGTAAGGCGACTGCACGCC
This sequence comes from Schistocerca cancellata, assembly GCF_023864275.1. Classification (NCBI taxonomy): domain Eukaryota; kingdom Metazoa; phylum Arthropoda; class Insecta; order Orthoptera; family Acrididae; genus Schistocerca; species Schistocerca cancellata. The sequence goes on from NW_026046837.1 coordinate 236,537, forward strand.
GCTCGGCCAACAGCGGCCTACTGCAGACCGACACTTAAGAGACGCCAAATGCAGATCGACATCGAGAGAGAGGCCCTGTCACATGGCACTCGCGGTGTATACGCTGAAATGAAATGTAAATAATACATCTTTTGTAGTGGTCGTCGCTCTACTGCAATGTCACACGTGCCGAATGAATAGGAAAACAGTAGAACGTCCGCATAGGGCCATGTTTTTACCTCCACTGTCACGTGGCTGAATGTGTATAAGGCTGTGTGGCATCATTCAAACACAGCCAAACTGTCACTCTAGCTGTGTATCTCTATCAAAGTGGACATATGTCTTCACCTCGGTGGCGATTAAAACGATTTCGCCCCCGGGTGGGCTCGAACCACCAACCTTTCGGTTAACAGCCGAACGCGCTAGCCGATTGCGCCACGGAGGCCTTGACTTGCGGTCACTCCTGCTCTCTTTATCAATGCAACTCGTATACTTTCTGCAGGCACCTCGCAGAATGGTAGTATCTGCTTACGCCTCTTCACATGGATAACGTGCATGCACACTGTAGCGGAGCTCATTAACGAATGACATCGCCAAGCATGACATTCTACTACAAAATGCATACAAAACAGTGTTCCGCCTACACATTCAGTAAACCTCTGATGCAAGTAGAGCATTCTTTATCGGTTGTAGAACTTCCCCTTCATTCAGTGCACTGCCATTTGTTAGATGCTGCTCGAGCTAGCTCTGCTCTCAGCAGCAACGTTAAAAGAATGAATGCCTTCTGTGAGGGTCGAACTCACGACCCCTGGTTTACGAGACCAGTGCTCTACCACAGAGCTAAGAAGGCCGCAGCTTTGCCTTCGTGAGCTACTCCTGAATTGTCACGTCATCATACTGAATCTTACAGCCCTCGACCAGATATCGGATTTGACACACACATGCTGCTGGGGGTGTCCACCTTACCGTTTTCCAACTCTCTTCACTGTTTCATCCTTACGATCGACGACGAGCGTCAAGCCACCAAAGGTTTGCGGTCTGCGAAAAACTTGACCTAGTGCACAGCTTGTGGGATAGCGTGGCTCTACTGTGAAACGCGCCTTTCGACTCCTCTCTCCGGCTACAGTATGCTGTCGTCCACAGTGGCACTGAAGTTGCCCATTGGGCTTCATGTAAGGCGACTGCACGCCGCTCGGCCAACAGCGGCCTACTGCAGACCGACACTTAAGAGACGCCAAATGCAGATCGACATCGAGAGAGAGGCCCTGTCACATGGCACTCGCGGTGTATACGCTGAAATGAAATGTAAATAATACATCTTTTGTAGTGGTCGTCGCTCTACTGCAATGTCACACGTGCCGAATGAATAGGAAAACAGTAGAACGTCCGCATAGGGCCATGTTTTTACCTCCACTGTCACGTGGCTGAATGTGTATAAGGCTGTGTGGCATCATTCAAACACAGCCAAACTGTCACTCTAGCTGTGTATCTCTATCAAAGTGGACATATGTCTTCACCTCGGTGGCGATTAAAACGATTTCGCCCCCAGGTGGGCTCGAACAACCAACCTTTCGGTTAACAGCCGAAAGCGCTAGCCGATTGCGCCACGGAGGCCTTGACTTGCGGTCACTCCTGCTCTCTTTATCAATGCAACTCGTATACTTTCTGCAGGCACCTCGCAGAATGGTAGTATCTGCTTACGCCTCTTCACATGGATAACGTGCATGCACACTGTAGCGGAGCTCATTAACGAATGACATCGCCAAGCATGACATTCTACTACAAAATGCATACAAAACATTGTTCCGCCTACACATTCAGTAAACCTCTGATGCAAGTAGAGAATTCTTTATCGGTTGTAGATCTTCCCCTTCATTCAGTGCACTGCCATTTGTTAGATGCTGCTCGAGCTAGCTCTGCTCTCAGCAGCAACGTTAAAAAATGAATGCCTTCTGTGAGGGTCGAACTCACGACCCCTGGTTTACGAGACCAGTGCTCTACCACAGAGCTAAGAAGGCCGCAGCTTTGCCTTCCTGAGCTACTCCCGAATTGTCACGTCATCATACTGAATCTTACAGCCCTCGACCAGATATCGGATTTGACACACACATGCTGCTGGGGGTGTCCACCTTACCGTTTTCCAACTCTCTTCACTGTTTCACCCTTACGATCGACGACGAGCGTCAAGCCACCAAAGGTTTGCGGTCTGCGAAAAACTTGACCTAGTGCACAGCTTGTGGGATAGCGTGGCTCTACTGTGAAACGCGCCTTTCGACTCCTCTCTCCGGCTACAGTATGCTGTCGTCCACAGTGGCACTGAAGTTGCCCATTGGGCTTCATGTAAGGCGACTGCACGCCGCTCGGCCAACAGCGGCCTACTGCAGACCGACACTTAAGAGACGCCAAATGCAGATCGACATCGAGAGAGAGGCCCTGTCACATGGCACTCGCGGTGTATACGCTGAAATGAAATGTAAATAATACATCTTTTGTAGTGGTCGTCGCTCTACTGCAATGTCACACGTGCCGAATGAATAGGAAAACAGTAGAACGTCCGCATAGGGCCATGTTTTTACCTCCACTGTCACGTGGCTGAATGTGTATAAGGCTGTGTGGCATCATTCAAACACAGCCAAACTGTCACTCTAGCTGTGTATCTCTATCAAAGTGGACATATGTCTTCACCTCGGTGGCGATTAAAACGATTTCGCCCCCGGGTGGGCTCGAACCACCAACCTTTCGGTTAACAGCCGAACGCGCTAGCCGATTGCGCCACGGAGGCCTTGACTTGCGGTCACTCCTGCTCTCTTTATCAATGCAACTCGTATACTTTCTGCAGGCACCTCGCAGAATGGTAGTATCTGCTTACGCCTCTTCACATGGATAACGTGCATGCACACTGTAGCGGAGCTCATTAACGAATGACATCGCCAAGCATGACATTCTACTACAAAATGCATACAAAACAGTGTTCCGCCTACACATTCAGTAAACCTCTGATGCAAGTAGAGCATTCTTTATCGGTTGTAGAACTTCCCCTTCATTCAGTGCACTGCCATTTGTTAGATGCTGCTCGAGCTAGCTCTGCTCTCAGCAGCAACGTTAAAAGAATGAATGCCTTCTGTGAGGGTCGAACTCACGACCCCTGGTTTACGAGACCAGTGCTCTACCACAGAGCTAAGAAGGCCGCAGCTTTGCCTTCGTGAGCTACTCCCGAATTGTCACGTCATCATACTGAATCTTACAGCCCTCGACCAGATATCGGATTTGACACACACATGCTGCTGGGGGTGTCCACCTTACCGTTTTCCAACTCTCTTCACTGTTTCATCCTTACGATCGACGACGAGCGTCAAGCCACCAAAGGTTTGCGGTCTGCGAAAAACTTGACCTAGTGCACAGCTTGTGGGATAGCGTGGCTCTACTGTGAAACGCGCCTTTCGACTCCTCTCTCCGGCTACAGTATGCTGTCGTCCACAGTGGCACTGAAGTTGCCCATTGGGCTTCATGTAAGGCGACTGCACGCCGCTCGGCCAACAGCGGCCTACTGCAGACCGACACTTAAGAGACGCCAAATGCAGATCGACATCGAGAGAGAGGCCCTGTCACATGGCACTCGCGGTGTATACGCTGAAATGAAATGTAAATAATACATCTTTTGTAGTGGTCGTCGCTCTACTGCAATGTCACACGTGCCGAATGAATAGGAAAACAGTAGAACGTCCGCATAGGGCCATGTTTTTACCTCCACTGTCACGTGGCTGAATGTGTATAAGGCTGTGTGGCATCATTCAAACACAGCCAAACTGTCACTCTAGCTGTGTATCTCTATCAAAGTGGACATATGTCTTCACCTCGGTGGCGATTAAAACGATTTCGCCCCCAGGTGGGCTCGAACAACCAACCTTTCGGTTAACAGCCGAACGCGCTAGCCGATTGCGCCACGGAGGCCTTGACTTGCGGTCACTCCTGCTCTCTTTATCAATGCAACTCGTATACTTTCTGCAGGCACCTCGCAGAATGGTAGTATCTGCTTACGCCTCTTCACATGGATAACGTGCATGCACACTGTAGCGGAGCTCATTAACGAATGACATCGCCAAGCATGACATTCTACTACAAAATGCATACAAAACAGTGTTCCGCCTACACATTCAGTAAACCTCTGATGCAAGTAGAGCATTCTTTATCGGTTGTAGAACTTCCCCTTCATTCAGTGCACTGCCATTTGTTAGATGCTGCTCGAGCTAGCTCTGCTCAAGCAGCAACGTTAAAAAACTGAATGCCTTCTGTGAGGGTCGAACTCACGACCCCTGGTTCACGAGACCAGTGCTCTACCACTGAGCTAAGAAGGCCGCAGCTTTGCCTTCGTGAGCTACTCCCGAATTGTCACGTCATCATACTGAATCTTACAGCCCTCGACCAGATATCGGATTTGACACACACATGCTGCTGGGGGTGTCCACCTTACCGTTTTCCAAGTCTCTTCACTGTTTCACCCTTACGATCGACGACGAGCGTCAAGCCACCAAAGGTTTGCGGTCTGCGAAAAACTTGACCTAGTGCACAGCTTGTGGGATAGCGTGGCTCTACTGTGAAACGCGCCTTTCGACTCCTCTCTCCGGCTACAGTATGCTGTCGTCCACAGTGGCACTGAAGTTGCCCATTGGGCTTCATGTAAGGCGACTGCACGCCGCTCGGCCAACAGCGGCCTACTGCAGACCGACACTTAAGAGACGCCAAATGCAGATCTACAACGAGAGAGAGGCCCTGTCACATGGCACTCGCGGTGTATACGCTGAAAAGAAATGTAAATAATACATCTTTTGTAGTGGTCGTTGCTCTACTGCAGTGTCACACATGCCGAATGAATAGGAAAACAGTACGCACTGCACGCCGCTCGGCCAACAGCGGCCTACAGCAGACCGACACTTAAGAGACGCCAAATGCAGATCGACATCGAGAGAGAGGCCCTGTCACATGGCACTCGCGGTGTATACGCTGAAATGAAATGTAAATAATACATCTTTTGTAGTGGTCGTCGCTCTACTGCAGTGTCACACATGCCGAATGAATAGGAAAACAGTAGAACGTCCGCATAGGGCCATGTTTTTACCTCCACTGTCACGTGGCTGTCACTCTAGCTGTGTATCTCTATCAAGGTGGACATATGTCTTCCGCTCGGTGGCGATTAAAACGATTTCGCCCCCAGGTGGGCTCGAACCACCAACCTTTCGGTTAACAGCCGAACGCGCTAGCCGATTGCGCCACGGAGGCCTTGACTTGCGGTCACTCCTGCTCTCTTTATCAATGCAACTCGTATACTTTCTGCAGGCACCTCGCAGAATGGTAGTATCTGCTTACGCCTCTTCACATGGATAACGTGCATGCACACTGTAGCGGAGCTCATTAACGAATGACATCGCCAAGCATGACATTCTACTACAAAATGCATACAAAACAGTGTTCCGCCTACACATTCAGTAAACCTCTGATGCAAGTAGAGCATTCTTTATCGGTTGTAGAACTTCCCCTTCATTCAGTGCACTGCCATTTGTTAGATGCTGCTCGAGCTAGCTCTGCTCTCAGCAGCAACGTTAAAAAATGAATGCCTTCTGTGAGGGTCGAACTCACGACCCCTGGTTTACCAGACCAGTGCTCTACCACAGAGCTAAGAAGGCCGCAGCTTTGCCTTCGTGAGCTACTCCCGAATTGTCACGTTATCATACTGAATCTTACAGCCCTCGACCAGATATCGGATTTGACACACACATGCTGCTGGGGGTGTCCACCTTACCGTTTTCCAACTCTCTTCACTGTTTCATCCTTACGATCGACGACGAGCGTCAAGCCACCAAAGGTTTGCGGTCTGCGAAAAACTTGACCTAGTGCACAGCTTGTGGGATAGCGTGGCTCTACTGTGAAACGCGCCTTTCGACTCCTCTCTCCGGCTACAGTATGCTGTCGTCCACAGTGGCACTGAAGTTGCCCATTGGGCTTCATGTAAGGCGACTGCACGCCGCTCGGCCAACAGCGGCCTACTGCAGACCGACACTTAAGAGACGCCAAATGCAGATCGACATCGAGAGAGAGGCCCTGTCACATGGCACTCGCGGTGTATACGCTGAAATGAAATGTAAATAATACATCTTTTGTAGTGGTCGTCGCTCTACTGCAATGTCACACGTGCCGAATGAATAGGAAAACAGTAGAACGTCCGCATAGGGCCATGTTTTTACCTCCACTGTCACGTGGCTGAATGTGTATAAGGGTGTGTGGCATCATTCAAACACAGCCAAACTGTCACTCTAGCTGTGTATCTCTATCAAAGTGGACATATGTCTTCACCTCGGTGGCGATTAAAACGATTTCGCCCCCGGGTGGGCTCGAACCACCAACCTTTCGGTTAACAGCCGAACGCGCTAGCCGATTGCGCCACGGAGGCCTTGACTTGCGGTCACTCCTGCTCTCTTTATCAATGCAACTCGTATACTTTCTGCAGGCACCTCGCAGAATGGTAGTATCTGCTTACGCCTCTTCACATGGATAACGTGCATGCACACTGTAGCGGAGCTCATTAACGAATGACATCGCCAAGCATGACATTCTACTACAAAATGCATACAAAACAGTGTTCCGCCTACACATTCAGTAAACCTCTGATGCAAGTAGAGCATTCTTTATCGGTTGTAGAACTTCCCCTTCATTCAGTGCACTGCCATTTGTTAGATGCTGCTCGAGCTAGCTCTGCTCTCAGCAGCAACGTTAAAAGAATGAATGCCTTCTGTGAGGGTCGAACTCACGACCCCTGGTTTACGAGACCAGTGCTCTACCACAGAGCTAAGAAGGCCGCAGCTTTGCCTTCCTGAGCTACTCCCGAATTGTCACGTCATCATACTGAATCTTACAGCCCTCGACCAGATATCGGATTTGACACACACATGCTGCTGGGGGTGTCCACCTTACCGTTTTCCAACTCTCTTCACTGTTTCATCCTTACGATCGACGACGAGCGTCAAGCCACCAAAGGTTTGCGGTCTGCGAAAAACTTGACCTAGTGCACAGCTTGTGGGATAGCGTGGCTCTACTGTGAAACGCGCCTTTCGACTCCTCTCTCCGGCTACAGTATGCTGTCGTCCACAGTGGCACTGAAGTTGCCCATTGGGCTTCATGTAAGGCGACTGCACGCCGCTCGGCCAACAGCGGCCTACTGCAGACCGACACTTAAGAGACGCCAAATGCAGATCGACATCGAGAGAGAGGCCCTGTCACATGGCACTCGCGGTGTATACGCTGAAATGAAATGTAAATAATACATCTTTTGTAGTGGTCGTCGCTCTACTGCAATGTCACACGTGCCGAATGAATAGGAAAACAGTAGAACGTCCGCATAGGGCCATGTTTTTACCTCCACTGTCACGTGGCTGAATGTGTATAAGGCTGTGTGGCATCATTCAAACACAGCCAAACTGTCACTCTAGCTGTGTATCTCTATCAAAGTGGACATATGTCTTCACCTCGGTGGCGATTAAAACGATTTCGCCCCCGGGTGGGCTCGAACCACCAACCTTTCGGTTAACAGCCGAACGCGCTAGCCGATTGCGCCACGGAGGCCTTGACTTGCGGTCACTCCTGCTCTCTTTATCAATGCAACTCGTATACTTTCTGCAGGCACCTCGCAGAATGGTAGTATCTGCTTACGCCTCTTCACATGGATAACGTGCATGCACACTGTAGCGGAGCTCATTAACGAATGACATCGCCAAGCATGACATTCTACTACAAAATGCATACAAAACATTGTTCCGCCTACACATTCAGTAAACCTCTGATGCAAGTAGAGAATTCTTTATCGGTTGTAGATCTTCCCCTTCATTCAGTGCACTGCCATTTGTTAGATGCTGCTCGAGCTAGCTCTGCTCTCAGCAGCAACGTTAAAAAAATGAATGCCTTCTGTGAGGGTCGAACTCACGACCCCTGGTTTACGAGACCAGTGCTCTACCACTGAGCTAAGAAGGCCGCAGCTTTGCCTTCGTGAGCTACTCCCGAATTGTCACGTCATCATACTGAATCTTACAGCCCTCGACCAGATATCGGATTTGACACACACATGCTGCTGGGGGTGTCCACCTTACCGTTTTCCAACTCTCTTCACTGTTTCATCCTTACGATCGACGACGAGCGTCAAGCCACCAAAGGTTTGCGGTCTGCGAAAAACTTGACCTAGTGCACAGCTTGTGGGATAGCGTGGCTCTACTGTGAAACGCGCCTTTCGACTCCTCTCTCCGGCTACAGTATGCTGTCGTCCACAGTGGCACTGAAGTTGCCCATTGGGCTTCATGTAAGGCGACTGCACGCCGCTCGGCCAACAGCGGCCTACTGCAGACCGACACTTAAGAGACGCCAAATGCAGATCGACATCGAGAGAGAGGCCCTGTCACATGGCACTCGCGGTGTATACGCTGAAATGAAATGTAAATAATACATCTTTTGTAGTGGTCGTCGCTCTACTGCAATGTCACACGTGCCGAATGAATAGGAAAACAGTAGAACGTCCGCATAGGGCCATGTTTTTACCTCCACTGTCACGTGGCTGAATGTGTATAAGGCTGTGTGGCATCATTCAAACACAGCCAAACTGTCACTCTAGCTGTGTATCTCTATCAAAGTGGACATATGTCTTCACCTCGGTGGCGATTAAAACGATTTCGCCCCCGGGTGGGCTCGAACCACCAACCTTTCGGTTAACAGCCGAACGCGCTAGCCGATTGCGCCACGGAGGCCTTGACTTGCGGTCACTCCTGCTCTCTTTATCAATGCAACTCGTATACTTTCTGCAGGCACCTCGCAGAATGGTAGTATCTGCTTACGCCTCTTCACATGGATAACGTGCATGCACACTGTAGCGGAGCTCATTACCGAATGACATCGCCAAGCATGACATTCTACTACAAAATGCATACAAAACATTGTTCCGCCTACACATTCAGTAAACCTCTGATGCAAGTAGAGAATTCTTTATCGGTTGTAGATCTTCCCCTTCATTCAGTGCACTGCCATTTGTTAGATGCTGCTCGAGCTAGCTCTGCTCTCAGCAGCAACGTTAAAAAAATGAATGCCTTCTGTGAGGGTCGAACTCACGACCCCTGGTTTACGAGACCAGTGCTCTACCACTGAGCTAAGAAGGCCGCAGCTTTGCCTTCGTGAGCTACTCCCGAATTGTCACGTCATCATACTGAATCTTACAGCCCTCGACCAGATATCGGATTTGACACACACATGCTGCTGGGGGTGTCCACCTTACCGTTTTCCAACTCTCTTCACTGTTTCATCCTTACGATCGACGACGAGCGTCAAGCCACCAAAGGTTTGCGGTCTGCGAAAAACTTGACCTAGTGCACAGCTTGTGGGATAGCGTGGCTCTACTGTGAAACGCGCCTTTCGACTCCTCTCTCCGGCTACAGTATGCTGTCGTCCACAGTGGCACTGAAGTTGCCCATTGGGCTTCATGTAAGGCGACTGCACGCCGCTCGGCCAACAGCGGCCTACTGCAGACCGACACTTAAGAGACGCCAAATGCAGATCGACATCGAGAGAGAGGCCCTGTCACATGGCACTCGCGGTGTATACGCTGAAATGAAATGTAAATAATACATCTTTTGTAGTGGTCGTCGCTCTACTGCAATGTCACACGTGCCGAATGAATAGGAAAACAGTAGAACGTCCGCAAGGGGCCATGTTTTTACCTCCACTGTCACGTGGCTGAATGTGTATAAGGGTGTGTGGCATCATTCAAACACAGCCAAACTGTCACTCTAGCTGTGTATCTCTATCAAAGTGGACATATGTCTTCACCTCGGTGGCGATTAAAACGATTTCGCCCCCAGGTGGGCTCGAACAACCAACCTTTCGGTTAACAGCCGAACGCGCTAGCCGATTGCGCCACGGAGGCCTTGACTTGCGGTCACTCCTGCTCTCTTTATCAATGCAACTCGTATACTTTCTGCAGGCACCTCGCAGAATGGTAGTATCTGCTTACGCCTCTTCACATGGATAACGTGCATGCACACTGTAGCGGAGCTCATTAACGAATGACATCGCCAAGCATGACATTCTACTACAAAATGCATACAAAACATTGTTCCGCCTACACATTCAGTAAACCTCTGATGCAAGTAGAGAATTCTTTATCGGTTGTAGATCTTCCCCTTCATTCAGTGCACTGCCATTTGTTAGATGCTGCTCGAGCTAGCTCTGCTCTCAGCAGCAACGTTAAAAAAATGAATGCCTTCTGTGAGGGTCGAACTCACGACCCCTGGTTTACGAGACCAGTGCTCTACCACAGAGCTAAGAAGGCCGCAGCTTTGCCTTCGTGAGCTACTCCCGAATTGTCACGTCATCATACTGAATCTTACAGCCCTCGACCAGATATCGGATTTGACACACACATGCTGCTGGGGGTGTCCACCTTACCGTTTTCCAAGTCTCTTCACTGTTTCACCCTTACGATCGACGACGAGCGTCAAGCCACCAAAGGTTTGCGGTCTGCGAAAAACTTGACCTAGTGCACAGCTTGTGGGATAGCGTGGCTCTACTGTGAAACGCGCCTTTCGACTCCTCTCTCCGGCTACAGTATGCTGTCGTCCACAGTGGCACTGAAGTTGCCCATTGGGCTTCATGTAAGGCGACTGCACGCCGCTCAGCCAACAGCGGCCTACTGCAGACCGACACTTAAGAGACGCCAAATGCAGATCGACATCGAGAGAGAGGCCCTGTCACATGGCACTCGCGGTGTATACGCTGAAATGAAATGTAAATAATACATCTTTTGTAGTGGTCGTCGCTCTACTGCAATGTCACACGTGCCGAATGAATAGGAAAACAGTAGAACGTCCGCATAGGGCCATGTTTTTACCTCCACTGTCACGTGGCTGAATGTGTATAAGGGTGTGTGGCATCATTCAAACACAGCCAAACTGTCACTCTAGCTGTGTATCTCTATCAAAGTGGACATATGTCTTCACCTCGGTGGCGATTAAAACGATTTCGCCCCCGGGTGGGCTCGAACCACCAACCTTTCGGTTAACAGCCGAACGCGCTAGCCGATTGCGCCACGGAGGCCTTGACTTGCGGTCACTCCTGCTCTCTTTATCAATGCAACTCGTATACTTTCTGCAGGCACCTCGCAGAATGGTAGTATCTGCTTACGCCTCTTCACATGGATAACGTGCATGCACACTGTAGCGGAGCTCATTAACGAATGACATCGCCAAGCATGACATTCTACTACAAAATGCATACAAAACAGTGTTCCGCCTACACATTCAGTAAACCTCTGATGCAAGTAGAGCATTCTTTATCGGTTGTAGAACTTCCCCTTCATTCAGTGCACTGCCATTTGTTAGATGCTGCTCGAGCTAGCTCTGCTCTCAGCAGCAACGTTAAAAGAATGAATGCCTTCTGTGAGGGTCGAACTCACGACCCCTGGTTTACGAGACCAGTGCTCTACCACAGAGCTAAGAAGGCCGCAGCTTTGCCTTCGTGAGCTACTCCCGAATTGTCACGTCATCATACTGAATCTTACAGCCCTCGACCAGATATCGGATTTGACACACACATGCTGCTGGGGGTGTCCACCTTACCGTTTTCCAACTCTCTTCACTGTTTCATCCTTACGATCGACGACGAGCGTCAAGCCACCAAAGGTTTGCGGTCTGCGAAAAACTTGACCTAGTGCACAGCTTGTGGGATAGCGTGGCTCTACTGTGAAACGCGCCTTTCGACTCCTCTCTCCGGCTACAGTATGCTGTCGTCCACAGTGGCACTGAAGTTGCCCATTGGGCTTCATGTAGGGCGACTGCACGCCGCTCGGCCAACAGCGGCCTACTGCAGACCGACACTTAAGAGACGCCAAATGCAGATCGACATCGAGAGAGAGGCCCTGTCACATGGCACTCGCGGTGTATACGCTGAAATGAAATGTAAATAATACATCTTTTGTAGTGGTCGTCGCTCTACTGCAATGTCACACGTGCCGAATGAATAGGAAAACAGTAGAACGTCCGCATAGGGCCATGTTTTTACCTCCACTGTCACGTGGCTGAATGTGTATAAGGCTGTGTGGCATCATTCAAACACAGCCAAACTGTCACTCTAGCTGTGTATCTCTATCAAAGTGGACATATGTCTTCACCTCGGTGGCGATTAAAACGATTTCGCCCCCGGGTGGGCTCGAACCACCAACCTTTCGGTTAACAGCCGAACGCGCTAGCCGATTGCGCCACGGAGGCCTTGACTTGCGGTCACTCCTGCTCTTTTTATCAATGCAACTCGTATACTTTCTGCAGGCACCTCGCAGAATGGTAGTATCTGCTTACGCCTCTTCACATGGATAACGTGCATGCACACTGTAGCGGAGCTCATTAACGAATGACATCGCCAAGCATGACATTCTACTACAAAATGCATACAAAACAGTGTTCCGCCTACACATTCAGTAAACCTCTGATGCAAGTAGAGCATTCTTTATCGGTTGTAGAACTTCCCCTTCATTCAGTGCACTGCCATTTGTTAGATGCTGCTCGAGCTAGCTCTGCTCTCAGCAGCAACGTTAAAAGAATGAATGCCTTCTGTGAGGGTCGAACTCACGACCCCTGGTTTACGAGACCAGTGCTCTACCACAGAGCTAAGAAGGCCGCAGCTTTGCCTTCGTGAGCTACTCCCGAATTGTCACGTCATCATACTGAATCTTACAGCCCTCGACCAGATATCGGATTTGACACACACATGCTGCTGGGGGTGTCCACCTTACCGTTTTCCAACTCTCTTCACTGTTTCATCCTTACGATCGACGACGAGCGTCAAGCCACCAAAGGTTTGCGGTCTGCGAAAAACTTGACCTAGTGCACAGCTTGTGGGATAGCGTGGCTCTACTGTGAAACGCGCCTTTCGACTCCTCTCTCCGGCTACAGTATGCTGTCGTCCACAGTGGCACTGAAGTTGCCCATTGGGCTTCATGTAAGGCGACTGCACGCCGCTCGGCCAACAGCGGCCTACTGCAGACCGACACTTAAGAGACGCCAAATGCAGATCGACATCGAGAGAGAGGCCCTGTCACATGGCACTCGCGGTGTGTACGCTGAAATGAAATGTAAATAATACATCTTTTGTAGTGGTCGTCGCTCTACTGCAATGTCACACGTGCCGAATGAATAGGAAAACAGTAGAACGTCCGCATAGGGCCATGTTTTTACCTCCACTGTCACGTGGCTGAATGTGTATAAGGCTGTGTGGCATCATTCAAACACAGCCAAACTGTCACTCTAGCTGTGTATCTCTATCAAAGTGGACATATGTCTTCACCTCGGTGGCGATTAAAACGATTTCGCCCCCAGGTGGGCTCGAACAACCAACCTTTCGGTTAACAGCCGAACGCGCTAGCCGATTGCGCCACGGAGGCCTTGACTTGCGGTCACTCCTGCTCTCTTTATCAATGCAACTCGTATACTTTCTGCAGGCACCTCGCAGAATGGTAGTATCTGCTTACGCCTCTTCACATGGATAACGTGCATGCACACTGTAGCGGAGCTCATTAACGAATGACATCGCCAAGCATGACATTCTACTACAAAATGCATACAAAACATTGTTCCGCCTACACATTCAGTAAACCTCTGATGCAAGTAGAGAATTCTTTATCGGTTGTAGATCTTCCCCTTCATTCAGTGCACTGCCATTTGTTAGATGCTGCTCGAGCTAGCTCTGCTCTCAGCAGCAACGTTAAAAAAATGAATGCCTTCTGTGAGGGTCGAACTCACGACCCCTGGTTTACGAGACCAGTGCTCTACCACAGAGCTAAGAAGGCCGCAGCTTTGCCTTCGTGAGCTACTCCCGAATTGTCACGTCATCATACTGAATCTTACAGCCCTCGACCAGATATCGGATTTGACACACACATGCTGCTGGGGGTGTCCACCTTACCGTTTTCCAACTCTCTTCACTGTTTCACCCTTACGATCGACGACGAGCGTCAAGCCACCAAAGGTTTGCGGTCTGCGAAAAACTTGACCTAGTGCACAGCTTGTGGGATAGCGTGGCTCTACTGTGAAACGCGCCTTTCGACTCCTCTCTCCGGCTACAGTATGCTGTCGTCCACAGTGGCACTGAAGTTGCCCATTGGGCTTCATGTAAGGCGACTGCACGCCGCTCAGCCAACAGCGGCCTACTGCAGACCGACACTTAAGAGACGCCAAATGCAGATCGACATCGAGAGAGAGGCCCTGTCACATGGCACTCGCGGTGTATACGCTGAAATGAAATGTAAATAATACATCTTTTGTAGTGGTCGTCGCTCTACTGCAATGTCACACGTGCCGAATGAATAGGAAAACAGTAGAACGTCCGCATAGGGCCATGTTTTTACCTCCACTGTCACGTGGCTGAATGTGTATAAGGGTGTGTGGCATCATTCAAACACAGCCAAACTGTCACTCTAGCTGTGTATCTCTATCAAAGTGGACATATGTCTTCACCTCGGTGGCGATTAAAACGATTTCGCCCCCGGGTGGGCTCGAACCACCAACCTTTCGGTTAACAGCCGAACGCGCTAGCCGATTGCGCCACGGAGGCCTTGACTTGCGGTCACTCCTGCTCTCTTTATCAATGCAACTCGTATACTTTCTGCAGGCACCTCGCAGAATGGTAGTATCTGCTTACGCCTCTTCACATGGATAACGTGCATGCACACTGTAGCGGAGCTCATTAACGAATGACATCGCCAAGCATGACATTCTACTACAAAATGCATACAAAACAGTGTTCCGCCTACACATTCAGTAAACCTCTGATGCAAGTAGAGCATTCTTTATCGGTTGTAGAACTTCCCCTTCATTCAGTGCACTGCCATTTGTTAGATGCTGCTCGAGCTAGCTCTGCTCTCAGCAGCAACGTTAAAAGAATGAATGCCTTCTGTGAGGGTCGAACTCACGACCCCTGGTTTACGAGACCAGTGCTCTACCACAGAGCTAAGAAGGCCGCAGCTTTGCCTTCGTGAGCTACTCCCGAATTGTCACGTCATCATACTGAATCTTACAGCCCTCGACCAGATATCGGATTTGACACACACATGCTGCTGGGGGTGTCCACCTTACCGTTTTCCAACTCTCTTCACTGTTTCATCCTTACGATCGACGACGAGCGTCAAGCCACCAAAGGTTTGCGGTCTGCGAAAAACTTGACCTAGTGCACAGCTTGTGGGATAGCGTGGCTCTACTGTGAAACGCGCCTTTCGACTCCTCTCTCCGGCTACAGTATGCTGTCGTCCACAGTGGCACTGAAGTTGCCCATTGGGCTTCATGTAAGGCGACTGCACGCCGCTCGGCCAACAGCGGCCTACTGCAGACCGACACTTAAGAGACGCCAAATGCAGATCGACATCGAGAGAGAGGCCCTGTCACATGGCACTCGCGGTGTATACGCTGAAATGAAATGTAAATAATACATCTTTTGTAGTGGTCGTCGCTCTACTGCAATGTCACACGTGCCGAATGAATAGGAAAACAGTAGAACGTCCGCATAGGGCCATGTTTTTACCTCCACTGTCACGTGGCTGAATGTGTATAAGGCTGTGTGGCATCATTCAAACACAGCCAAACTGTCACTCTAGCTGTGTATCTCTATCAAAGTGGACATATGTCTTCACCTCGGTGGCGATTAAAACGATTTCGCCCCCAGGTGGGCTCGAACAACCAACCTTTCGGTTAACAGCCGAACGCGCTAGCCGATTGCGCCACGGAGGCCTTGACTTGCGGTCACTCCTGCTCTCTTTATCAATGCAACTCGTATACTTTCTGCAGGCACCTCGCAGAATGGTAGTATCTGCTTACGCCTCTTCACATGGATAACGTGCATGCACACTGTAGCGGAGCTCATTAACGAATGACATCGCCAAGCATGACATTCTACTACAAAATGCATACAAAACATTGTTCCGCCTACACATTCAGTAAACCTCTGATGCAAGTAGAGAATTCTTTATCGGTTGTAGATCTTCCCCTTCATTCAGTGCACTGCCATTTGTTAGATGCTGCTCGAGCTAGCTCTGCTCTCAGCAGCAACGTTAAAAAAATGAATGCCTTCTGTGAGGGTCGAACTCACGACCCCTGGTTTACGAGACCAGTGCTCTACCACAGAGCTAAGAAGGCCGCAGCTTTGCCTTCGTGAGCTACTCCCGAATTGTCACGTCATCATACTGAATCTTACAGCCCTCGACCAGATATCGGATTTGACACACACATGCTGCTGGGGGTGTCCACCTTACCGTTTTCCAACTCTCTTCACTGTTTCACCCTTACGATCGACGACGAGCGTCAAGCCACCAAAGGTTTGCGGTCTGCGAAAAACTTGACCTAGTGCACAGCTTGTGGGATAGCGTGGCTCTACTGTGAAACGCGCCTTTCGACTCCTCTCTCCGGCTACAGTATGCTGTCGTCCACAGTGGCACTGAAGTTGCCCATTGGGCTTCATGTAAGGCGACTGCACGCCGCTCAGCCAACAGCGGCCTACTGCAGACCGACACTTAAGAGACGCCAAATGCAGATCGACATCGAGAGAGAGGTCCTGTCACATGGCACTCGCGGTGTATACGCTGAAATGAAATGTAAATAATACATCTTTTGTAGTGGTCGTCGCTCTACTGCAATGTCACACGTGCCGAATGAATAGGAAAACAGTAGAACGTCCGCATACGGCCATGTTTTTACCTCCACTGTCACGTGGCTGAATGTGTATAAGGGTGTGTGGCATCATTCAAACACAGCCAAACTGTCACTCTAGCTGTGTATCTCTATCAAAGTGGACATATGTCTTCACCTCGGTGGCGATTAAAACGATTTCGCCCCCGGGTGGGCTCGAACCACCAACCTTTCGGTTAACAGCCGAACGCGCTAGCCGATTGCGCCACGGAGGCCTTGACTTGCGGTCACTCCTGCTCTCTTTATCAATGCAACTCGTATACTTTCTGCAGGCACCTCGCAGAATGGTAGTATCTGCTTACGCCTCTTCACATGGATAACGTGCATGCACACTGTAGCGGAGCTCATTAACGAATGACATCGCCAAGCATGACATTCTACTACAAAATGCATACAAAACAGTGTTCCGCCTACACATTCAGTAAACCTCTGATGCAAGTAGAGCATTCTTTATCGGTTGTAGAACTTCCCCTTCATTCAGTGCACTGCCATTTGTTAGATGCTGCTCGAGCTAGCTCTGCTCTCAGCAGCAACGTTAAAAGAATGAATGCCTTCTGTGAGGGTCGAACTCACGACCCCTGGTTTACGAGACCAGTGCTCTACCACAGAGCTAAGAAGGCCGCAGCTTTGCCTTCGTGAGCTACTCCCGAATTGTCACGTCATCATACTGAATCTTACAGCCCTCGACCAGATATCGGATTTGACACACACATGCTGCTGGGGGTGTCCACCTTACCGTTTTCCAACTCTCTTCACTGTTTCATCCTTACGATCGACGACGAGCGTCAAGCCACCAAAGGTTTGCGGTCTGCGAAAAACTTGACCTAGTGCACAGCTTGTGGGATAGCGTGGCTCTACTGTGAAACGCGCCTTTCGACTCCTCTCTCCGGCTACAGTATGCTGTCGTCCACAGTGGCACTGAAGTTGCCCATTGGGCTTCATGTAAGGCGACTGCACGCCGCTCGGCCAACAGCGGCCTACTGCAGACCGACACTTAAGAGACGCCAAATGCAGATCGACATCGAGAGAGAGGCCCTGTCACATGGCACTCGCGGTGTATACGCTGAAATGAAATGTAAATAATACATCTTTTGTAGTGGTCGTCGCTCTACTGCAATGTCACACGTGCCGAATGAATAGGAAAACAGTAGAACGTCCGCATAGGGCCATGTTTTTACCTCCACTGTCACGTGGCTGAATGTGTATAAGGCTGTGTGGCATCATTCAAACACAGCCAAACTGTCACTCTAGCTGTGTATCTCTATCAAAGTGGACATATGTCTTCACCTCGGTGGCGATTAAAACGATTTCGCCCCCAGGTGGGCTCGAACAACCAACCTTTCGGTTAACAGCCGAACGCGCTAGCCGATTGCGCCACGGAGGCCTTGACTTGCGGTCACTCCTGCTCTCTTTATCCATGCAACTCGTATACTTTCTGCAGGCACCTCGCAGAATGGTAGTATCTGCTTACGCCTCTTCACATGGATAACGTGCATGCACACTGTAGCGGAGCTCATTAACGAATGACATCGCCAAGCATGACATTCTACTACAAAATGCATACAAAACATTGTTCCGCCTACACATTCAGTAAACCTCTGATGCACGTAGAGAATTCTTTATCGGTTGTAGATCTTCCCCTTCATTCAGTGCACTGCCATTTGTTAGATGCTGCTCGAGCTAGCTCTGCTCTCAGCAGCAACGTTAAAAAAATGAATGCCTTCTGTGAGGGTCGAACTCACGACCCCTGGTTTACGAGACCAGTGCTCTACCACAGAGCTAAGAAGGCCGCAGCTTTGCCTTCGTGAGCTACTCCCGAATTGTCACGTCATCATACTGAATCTTACAGCCCTCGACCAGATATCGGATTTGACACACACATGCTGCTGGGGGTGTCCACCTTACCGTTTTCCAACTCTCTTCACTGTTTCACCCTTACGATCGACGACGAGCGTCAAGCCACCAAAGGTTTGCGGTCTGCGAAAAACTTGACCTAGTGCACAGCTTGTGGGATAGCGTGGCTCTACTGTGAAACGCGCCTTTCGACTCCTCTCTCCGGCTACAGTATGCTGTCGTCCACAGTGGCACTGAAGTTGCCCATTGGGCTTCATGTAAGGCGACTGCACGCCGCTCAGCCAACAGCGGCCTACTGCAGACCGACACTTAAGAGACGCCAAATGCAGATCGACATCGAGAGAGAGGCCCTGTCACATGGCACTCGCGGTGTATACGCTGAAATGAAATGTAAATAATACATCTTTTGTAGTGGTCGTCGCTCTACTGCAATGTCACACGTGCCGAATGAATAGGAAAACAGTAGAACGTCCGCATAGGGCCATGTTTTTACCTCCACTGTCACGTGGCTGAATGTGTATAAGGGTGTGTGGCATCATTCAAACACAGCCAAACTGTCACTCTAGCTGTGTATCTCAATCAAAGTGGACATATGTCTTCACCTCGGTGGCGATTAAAACGATTTCGCCCCCGGGTGGGCTCGAACCACCAACCTTTCGGTTAACAGCCGAACGCGCTAGCCGATTGCGCCACGGAGGCCTTGACTTGCGGTCACTCCTGCTCTCTTTATCAATGCAACTCGTATACTTTCTGCAGGCACCTCGCAGAATGGTAGTATCTGCTTACGCCTCTTCACATGGATAACGTGCATGCACACTGTAGCGGAGCTCATTAACGAATGACATCGCCAAGCATGACATTCTACTACAAAATGCATACAAAACAGTGTTCCGCCTACACATTCAGTAAACCTCTGATGCAAGTAGAGCATTCTTTATCGGTTGTAGAACCTCCCCTTCATTCAGTGCACTGCCATTTGTTAGATGCTGCTCGAGCTAGCTCTGCTCTCAGCAGCAACGTTAAAAGAATGAATGCCTTCTGTGAGGGTCGAACTCACGACCCCTGGTTTACGAGACCAGTGCTCTACCACAGAGCTAAGAAGGCCGCAGCTTTGCCTTCGTGAGCTACTCCCGAATTGTCACGTCATCATACTGAATCTTACAGCCCTCGACCAGATATCGGATTTGACACACACATGCTGCTGGGGGTGTCCACCTTACCGTTTTCCAACTCTCTTCACTGTTTCATCCTTACGATCGACGACGAGCGTCAAGCCACCAAAGGTTTGCGGTCTGCGAAAAACTTGACCTAGTGCACAGCTTGTGGGATAGCGTGGCTCTACTGTGAAACGCGCCTTTCGACTCCTCTCTCCGGCTACAGTATGCTGTCGTCCACAGTGGCACTGAAGTTGCCCATTGGGCTTCATGTAAGGCGACTGCACGCCGCTCGGCCAACAGCGGCCTACTGCAGACCGACACTTAAGAGACGCCAAATGCAGATCGACATCGAGAGAGAGGCCCTGTCACATGGCACTCGCGGTGTATACGCTGAAATGAAATGTAAATAATACATCTTTTGTAGTGGTCGTCGCTCTACTGCAATGTCACACGTGCCGAATGAATAGGAAAACAGTAGAACGTCCGCATAGGGCCATGTTTTTACCTCCACTGTCACGTGGCTGAATGTGTATAAGGCTGTGTGGCATCATTCAAACACAGCCAAACTGTCACTCTAGCTGTGTATCTCTATCAAAGTGGACATATGTCTTCACCTCGGTGGCGATTAAAACGATTTCGCCCCCAGGTGGGCTCGAACAACCAACCTTTCGGTTAACAGCCGAACGCGCTAGCCGATTGCGCCACGGAGGCCTTGACTTGCGGTCACTCCTGCTCTCTTTATCAATGCAACTCGTATACTTTCTGCAGGCACCTCGCAGAATGGTAGTATCTGCTTACGCCTCTTCACATGGATAACGTGCATGCACACTGTAGCGGAGCTCATTAACGAATGACATCGCCAAGCATGACATTCTACTACAAAATGCATACAAAACATTGTTCCGCCTACACATTCAGTAAACCTCTGATGCAAGTAGAGAATTCTTTATCGGTTGTAGATCTTCCCCTTCATTCAGTGCACTGCCATTTGTTAGATGCTGCTCGAGCTAGCTCTGCTCTCAGCAGCAACGTTAAAAAAATGAATGCCTTCTGTGAGGGTCGAACTCACGACCCCTGGTTTACGAGACCAGTGCTCTACCACAGAGCTAAGAAGGCCGCAGCTTTGCCTTCGTGAGCTACTCCCGAATTGTCACGACATCATACTGAATCTTACAGCCCTCGACCAGATATCGGATTTGACACACACATGCTGCTGGGGGTGTCCACCTTACCGTTTTCCAACTCTCTTCACTGTTTCACCCTTACGATCGACGACGAGCGTCAAGCCACCAAAGGTTTGCGGTCTGCGAAAAACTTGACCTAGTGCACAGCTTGTGGGATAGCGTGGCTCTACTGTGAAACGCGCCTTTCGACTCCTCTCTCCGGCTACAGTATGCTGTCGTCCACAGTGGCACTGAAGTTGCCCATTGGGCTTCATGTAAGGCGACTGCACGCCGCTCAGCCAACAGCGGCCTACTGCAGACCGACACTTAAGAGACGCCAAATGCAGATCGACATCGAGAGAGAGGCCCTGTCACATGGCACTCGCGGTGTATACGCTGAAATGAAATGTAAATAATACATCTTTTGTAGTGGTCGTCGCTCTACTGCAATGTCACACGTGCCGAATGAATAGGAAAACAGTAGAACGTCCGCATAGGGCCATGTTTTTACCTCCACTGTCACGTGGCTGAATGTGTATAAGGGTGTGTGGCATCATTCAAACACAGCCAAACTGTCACTCTAGCTGTGTATCTCTATCAAAGTGGACATATGTCTTCACCTCGGTGGCGATTAAAACGATTTCGCCCCCGGGTGGGCTCGAACCACCAACCTTTCGGTTAACAGCCGAACGCGCTAGCCGATTGCGCCACGGAGGCCTTGACTTGCGGTCACTCCTGCTCTCTTTATCAATGCAACTCGTATACTTTCTGCAGGCACCTCGCAGAATGGTAGTATCTGCTTACGCCTCTTCACATGGATAACGTGCATGCACACTGTAGCGGAGCTCATTAACGAATGACATCGCCAAGCATGACATTCTACTACAAAATGCATACAAAACAGTGTTCCGCCTACACATTCAGTAAACCTCTGATGCAAGTAGAGCATTCTTTATCGGTTGTAGAACTTCCCCTTCATTCAGTGCACTGCCATTTGTTAGATGCTGCTCGAGCTAGCTCTGCTCAAGCAGCAACGTTAAAAAAATGAATGCCTTCTGTGAGGGTCGAACTCACGACCCCTGGTTCACGAGACCAGTGCTCTACCACTGAGCTAAGAAGGCCGCAGCTTTGCCTTCGTGAGCTACTCCCGAATTGTCACGTCATCATACTGAATCTTACAGCCCTCGACCAGATATCGGATTTGACACACACATGCTGCTGGGGGTGTCCACCTTACCGTTTTCCAACTCTCTTCACTGTTTCACCCTTACGATCGACGACGAGCGTCAAGCCACCAAAGGTTTGCGGTCTGCGAAAAACTTGACCTAGTGCACAGCTTGTGGGATAGCGTGGCTCTACTGTGAAACGCGCCTTTCGACTCCTCTCTCCGGCTACAGTATGCTGTCGTCCACAGTGGCACTGAAGTTGCCCATTGGGCTTCATGTAAGGCGACTGCACGCCGCTCGGCCAACAGCGGCCTACTGCAGACCGACACTTAAGAGACGCCAAATGCAGATCTACAACGAGAGAGAGGCCCTGTCACATGGCACTCGCGGTGTATACGCTGAAATGAAATGTAAATAATACATCTTTTGTAGTGGTCGTCGCTCTACTGCAGTGTCACACATGCCGAATGAATAGGAAAACAGTAGAACGTCCGCATAGGGCCATGTTTTTACCTCCACTGTCACGTGGCTGTCACTCTAGCTGTGTATCTCTATCAAGGTGGACATATGTCTTCCGCTCGGTGGCGATTAAAACGATTTCGCCCCCAGGTGGGCTCGAACCAACAACCTTTCGGTTAACAGCCGAACGCGCTAGCCGATTGCGCCACGGAGGCCTTGACTTGCGGTCACTCCTGCTCTCTTTATCAATGCAACTCGTATACTTTCTGCAGGCACCTCGCAGAATGGTAGTATCTGCTTACGCCTCTTCACATGGATAACGTGCATGCACACTGTAGCGGAGCTCATTAACGAATGACATCGCCAAGCATGACATTCTACTACAAAATGCATACAAAACAGTGTTCCGCCTACACATTCAGTAAACCTCTGATGCAAGTAGAGCATTCTTTATCGGTTGTAGAACTTCCCCTTCATTCAGTGCACTGCCATTTGTTAGATGCTGCTCGAGCTAGCTCTGCTCTCAGCAGCAACGTTAAAAAATGAATGCCTTCTGTGAGGGTCGAACTCACGATCCCTGGTTTACCAGACCAGTGCTCTACCACAGAGCTAAGAAGGCCGCAGCTTTGCCTTCGTGAGCTACTCCCGAATTGTCACGTTATCATACTGAATCTTACAGCCCTCGACCAGATATCGGATTTGACACACACATGCTGCTGGGGGTGTCCACCTTACCGTTTTCCAACTCTCTTCACTGTTTCATCCTTACGATCGACGACGAGCGTCAAGCCACCAAAGGTTTGCGGTCTGCGAAAAACTTGACCTAGTGCACAGCTTGTGGGATAGCGTGGCTCTACTGTGAAACGCGCCTTTCGACTCCTCTCTCCGGTTACAGTATGCTGTCGTCCACAGTGGCACTGAAGTTGCCCATTGGGCTTCATGTAAGGCGACTGCACGCCGCTCGGCCAACAGCGGCCTACTGCAGACCGACACTTAAGAGACGCCAAATGCAGATCGACATCGAGAGAGAGGCCCTGTCACATGGCACTCGCGGTGTATACGCTGAAATGAAATGTAAATAATACATCTTTTGTAGTGGTCGTCGCTCTACTGCAATGTCACACGTGCCGAATGAATAGGAAAACAGTAGAACGTCCGCATAGGGCCATGTTTTTACCTCCACTGTCACGTGGCTGAATGTGTATAAGGCTGTGTGGCATCATTCAAACACAGCCAAACTGTCACTCTAGCTGTGTATCTCTATCAAAGTGGACATATGTCTTCACCTCGGTGGCGATTAAAACGATTTCGCCCCCGGGTGGGCTCGAACCACCAACCTTTCGGTTAACAGCCGAACGCGCTAGCCGATTGCGCCACGGAGGCCTTGACTTGCGGTCACTCCTGCTCTCTTTATCAATGCAACTCGTATACTTTCTGCAGGCACCTCGCAGAATGGTAGTATCTGCTTACGCCTCTTCACATGGATAACGTGCATGCACACTGTAGCGGAGCTCATTAACGAATGACATCGCCAAGCATGACATTCTACTACAAAATGCATACAAAACATTGTTCCGCCTACACATTCAGTAAACCTCTGATGCAAGTAGAGAATTCTTTATCGGTTGTAGATCTTCCCCTTCATTCAGTGCACTGCCATTTGTTAGATGCTGCTCGAGCTAGCTCTGCTCTCAGCAGCAACGTTAAAAAAATGAATGCCTTCTGTGAGGGTCGAACTCACGACCCCTGGTTTACGAGACCAGTGCTCTACCACTGAGCTAAGAAGGCCGCAGCTTTGCCTTCGTGAGCTACTCCCGAATTGTCACGTCATCATACTGAATCTTACAGCCCTCGACCAGATATCGGATTTGACACACACATGCTGCTGGGGGTGTCCACCTTACAGTTTTCCAACTCTCTTCACTGTTTCATCCTTACGATCGACGACGAGCGTCAAGCCACCAAAGGTTTGCGGTCTGCGAAAAACTTGACCTAGTGCACAGCTTGTGGGATAGCGTGGCTCTACTGTGAAACGCGCCTTTCGACTCCTCTCTCCGGCTACAGTATGCTGTCGTCCACAGTGGCACTGAAGTTGCCCATTGGGCTTCATGTAAGGCGACTGCACGCCGCTCGGCCAACAGCGGCCTACTGCAGACCGACACTTAAGAGACGCCAAATGCAGATCGACATCGAGAGAGAGGCCCTGTCACATGGCACTCGCGGTGTATACGCTGAAATGAAATGTAAATAATACATCTTTTGTAGTGGTCGTCGCTCTACTGCAATGTCACACGTGCCGAATGAATAGGAAAACAGTAGAACGTCCGCATAGGGCCATGTTTTTACCTCCACTGTCACGTGGCTGCATGTGTATAAGGCTGTGTGGCATCATTCAAACACAGCCAAACTGTCACTCTAGCTGTGTATCTCTATCAAAGTGGACATATGTCTTCACCTCGGTGGCGATTAAAACGATTTCGCCCCCAGGTGGGCTCGAACAACCAACCTTTCGGTTAACAGCCGAACGCGCTAGCCGATTGCGCCACGGAGGCCTTGACTTGCGGTCACTCCTGCTCTCTTTATCAATGCAACTCGTATACTTTCTGCAGGCACCTCGCAGAATGGTAGTATCTGCTTACGCCTCTTCACATGGATAACGTGCATGCACACTGTAGCGGAGCTCATTAACGAATGACATCGCCAAGCATGACATTCTACTACAAAATGCATACAAAACATTGTTCCGCCTACACATTCAGTAAACCTCTGATGCAAGTAGAGAATTCTTTATCGGTTGTAGATCTTCCCCTTCATTCAGTGCACTGCCATTTGTTAGATGCTGCTCGAGCTAGCTCTGCTCTCAGCAGCAACGTTAAAAAAATGAATGCCTTCTGTGAGGGTCGAACTCACGACCCCTGGTTTACGAGACCAGTGCTCTACCACAGAGCTAAGAAGGCCGCAGCTTTGCCTTCGTGAGCTACTCCCGAATTGTCACGTCATCATACTGAATCTTACAGCCCTCGACCAGATATCGGATTTGACACACACATGCTGCTGGGGGTGTCCACCTTACCGTTTTCCAACTCTCTTCACTGTTTCATCCTTACGATCGACGACGAGCGTCAAGCCACCAAAGGTTTGCGGTCTGCGAAAAACTTGACCTAGTGCACAGCTTGTGGGATAGCGTGGCTCTACTGTGAAACGCGCCTTTCGACTCCTCTCTCCGGCTACAGTATGCTGTCGTCCACAGTGGCACTGAAGTTGCCCATTGGGCTTCATGTAAGGCGACTGCACGCCGCTCGGCCAACAGCGGCCTACTGCAGACCGACACTTAAGAGACGCCAAATGCAGATCGACATCGAGAGAGAGGCCCTGTCACATGGCACTCGCGGTGTATACGCTGAAATGAAATGTAAATAATACATCTTTTGTAGTGGTCGTCGCTCTACTGCAATGTCACACGTGCCGAATGAATAGGAAAACAGTAGAACGTCCGCATAGGGCCATGTTTTTACCTCCACTGTCACGTGGCTGAATGTGTATAAGGCTGTGTGGCATCATTCAAACACAGCCAAACTGTCACTCTAGCTGTGTATCTCTATCAAAGTGGACATATGTCTTCACCTCGGTGGCGATTAAAACGATTTCGCCCCCAGGTGGGCTCGAACAACCAACCTTTCGGTTAACAGCCGAACGCGCTAGCCGATTGCGCCACGGAGGCCTTGACTTGCGGTCACTCCTGCTCTCTTTATCAATGCAACTCGTATACTTTCTGCAGGCACCTCGCAGAATGGTAGTATCTGCTTACGCCTCTTCACATGGATAACGTGCATGCACACTGTAGCGGAGCTCATTAACGAATGACATCGCCAAGCATGACATTCTACTACAAAATGCATACAAAACATTGTTCCGCCTACACATTCAGTAAACCTCTGATGCAAGTAGAGAATTCTTTATCGGTTGTAGATCTTCCCCTTCATTCAGTGCACTGCCATTTGTTAGATGCTGCTCGAGCTAGCTCTGCTCTCAGCAGCAACGTTAAAAAAATGAATGCCTTCTGTGAGGGTCGAACTCACGACCCCTGGTTTACGAGACCAGTGCTCTACCACAGAGCTAAGAAGGCCGCAGCTTTGCCTTCGTGAGCTACTCCCGAATTGTCACGTCATCATACTGAATCTTACAGCCCTCGACCAGATATCGGATTTGACACACACATGCTGCTGGGGGTGTCCACCTTACCGTTTTCCAACTCTCTTCACTGTTTCACCCTTACGATCGACGACGAGCGTCAAGCCACCAAAGGTTTGCGGTCTGCGAAAAACTTGACCTAGTGCACAGCTTGTGGGATAGCGTGGCTCTACTGTGAAACGCGCCTTTCGACTCCTCTCTCCGGCTACAGTATGCTGCCGTCCACAGTGGCACTGAAGTTGCCCATTGGGCTTCATGTAAGGCGACTGCACGCCGCTCGGCCAACAGCGGCCTACTGCAGACCGACACTTAAGAGACGCCAAATGCAGATCTACAACGAGAGAGAGGCCCTGTCACATGGCACTCGCGGTGTATACACTGAAATGAAATGTAAATAATACATCTTTTGTAGTGGTCGTCGCTCTACTGCAGTGTCACACATGCCGAATGAATAGGAAAACAGTACGCACTGCACGCCGCTCGGCCAACAGCGGCCTACTGCAGACCGACACTTAAGAGACGCCAAATGCAGATCGACATCGAGAGAGAGGCCCTGTCACATGGCACTCGCGGTGTATACGCTGAAATGAAATGTAAATAATACATCTTTTGTAGTGGTCGTCGCTCTACTGCAATGTCACACGTGCCGAATGAATAGGAAAACAGTAGAACGTCCGCATAGGGCCATGTTTTTACCTCCACTGTCACGTGGCTGAATGTGTATAAGGCTGTGTGGCATCATTCAAACACAGCCAAACTGTCACTCTAGCTGTGTATCTCTATCAAAGTGGACATATGTCTTCACCTCGGTGGCGATTAAAACGATTTCGCCCCCAGGTGGGCTCGAACAACCAACCTTTCGGTTAACAGCCGAACGCGCTATCCGATTGCGCCACGGAGGCCTTGACTTGCGGTCACTCCTGCTCTCTTTATCAATGCAACTCGTATACTTTCTGCAGGCACCTCGCAGAATGGTAGTATCTGCTTACGCCTCTTCACATGGATAACGTGCATGCACACTGTAGCGGAGCTCATTAACGAATGACATCGCCAAGCATGACATTCTACTACAAAATGCATACAAAACAGTGTTCCGCCTACACATTCAGTAAACCTCTGATGCAAGTAGAGCATTCTTTATCGGTTGTAGAACTTCCCCTTCATTCAGTGCACTGCCATTTGTTAGATGCTGCTCGAGCTAGCTCTGCTCAAGCAGCAACGTTAAAAAAATGAATGCCTTCTGTGAGGGTCGAACTCACGACCCCTGGTTCACGAGACCAGTGCTCTACCACTGAGCTAAGAAGGCCGCAGCTTTGCCTTCGTGAGCTACTCCCGAATTGTCACGTCATCATACTGAATCTTACAGCCCTCGACCAGATATCGGATTTGACACACACATGCTGCTGGGGGTGTCCACCTTACCGTTTTCCAACTCTCTTCACTGTTTCACCCTTACGATCGACGACGAGCGTCAAGCCACCAAAGGTTTGCGGTCTGCGAAAAACTTGACCTAGTGCACAGCTTGTGGGATAGCGTGGCTCTACTGTGAAACGCGCCTTTCGACTCCTCTCTCCGGCTACAGTATGCTGTCGTCCACAGTGGCACTGAAGTTGCCCATTGGGCTTCATGTAAGGCGACTGCACGCCGCTCGGCCAACAGCGGCCTACTGCAGACCGACACTTAAGAGACGCCAAATGCAGATCTACAACGAGAGAGAGGCCCTGTCACATGGCACTCGCGGTGTATACACTGAAATGAAATGTAAATAATACATCTTTTGTAGTGGTCGTCGCTCTACTGCAGTGTCACACATGCCGAATGAATAGGAAAACAGTACGCACTGCACGCCGCTCGGCCAACAGCGGCCTACAGCAGACCGACACTTAAGAGACGCCAAATGCAGATCGACATCGAGAGAGAGGCCCTGT
The DNA here is from genome assembly GCF_023864275.1 of Schistocerca cancellata. Taxonomy (NCBI): domain Eukaryota; kingdom Metazoa; phylum Arthropoda; class Insecta; order Orthoptera; family Acrididae; genus Schistocerca; species Schistocerca cancellata. Next base: position 265,185 of record NW_026046837.1, read on the forward strand.
CACATGGCACTCGCGGTGTATACGCTGAAATGAAATGTAAATAATACATCTTTTGTAGTGGTCGTCGCTCTACTGCAGTGTCACACATGCCGAATGAATAGGAAAACAGTAGAACGTCCGCATAGGGCCATGTTTTTACCTCCACTGTCACGTGGCTGTCACTCTAGCTGTGTATCTCTATCAAGGTGGACATATGTCTTCCGCTCGGTGGCGATTAAAACGATTTCGCCCCCAGGTGGGCTCGAACCACCAACCTTTCGGTTAACAGCCGAACGCGCTAGCCGATTGCGCCACGGAGGCCTTGACTTGCGGTCACTCCTGCTCTCTTTATCAATGCAACTCGTATACTTTCTGCAGGCACCTCGCAGAATGGTAGTATCTGCTTACGCCTCTTCACATGGATAACGTGCATGCACACTGTAGCGGAGCTCATTAACGAATGACATCGCCAAGCATGACATTCTACTACAAAATGCATACAAAACAGTGTTCCGCCTACACATTCAGTAAACCTCTGATGCAAGTAGAGCATTCTTTATCGGTTGTAGAACTTCCCCTTCATTCAGTGCACTGCCATTTGTTAGATGCTGCTCGAGCTAGCTCTGTTCTCAGCAGCAACGTTAAAAAATGAATGCCTTCTGTGAGGGTCGAACTCACGACCCCTGGTTTACCAGACCAGTGCTCTACCACAGAGCTAAGAAGGCCGCAGCTTTGCCTTCGTGAGCTACTCCCGAATTGTCACGTTATCATACTGAATCTTACAGCCCTCGACCAGATATCGGATTTGACACACACATGCTGCTGGGGGTGTCCACCTTACCGTTTTCCAACTCTCTTCACTGTTTCATCCTTACGATCGACGACGAGCGTCAAGCCACCAAAGGTTTGCGGTCTGCGAAAAACTTGACCTAGTGCACAGCTTGTGGGATAGCGTGGCTCTACTGTGAAACGCGCCTTTCGACTCCTCTCTCCGGCTACAGTATGCTGTCGTCCACAGTGGCACTGAAGTTGCCCATTGGGCTTCATGTAAGGCGACTGCACGCCGCTCGGCCAACAGCGGCCTACTGCAGACCGACACTTAAGAGACGCCAAATGCAGATCGACATCGAGAGAGAGGCCCTGTCACATGGCACTCGCGGTGTATACGCTGAAATGAAATGTAAATAATACATCTTTTGTAGTGGTCGTCGCTCTACTGCAATGTCACACGTGCCGAATGAATAGGAAAACAGTAGAACGTCCGCATAGGGCCATGTTTTTACCTCCACTGTCACGTGGCTGAATGTGTATAAGGCTGTGTGGCATCATTCAAACACAGCCAAACTGTCACTCTAGCTGTGTATCTCTATCAAAGTGGACATATGTCTTCACCTCGGTGGCGATTAAAACGATTTCGCCCCCGGGTGGGCTCGAACCACCAACCTTTCGGTTAACAGCCGAACGCGCTAGCCGATTGCGCCACGGAGGCCTTGACTTGCGGTCACTCCTGCTCTCTTTATCAATGCAACTCGCATACTTTCTGCAGGCACCTCGCAGAATGGTAGTATCTGCTTACGCCTCTTCACATGGATAACGTGCATGCACACTGTAGCGGAGCTCATTAACGAATGACATCGCCAAGCATGACATTCTACTACAAAATGCATACAAAACATTGTTCCGCCTACTCATTCAGTAAACCTCTGATGCAAGTAGAGAATTCTTTATCGGTTGTAGATCTTCCCCTTCATTCAGTGCACTGCCATTTGTTAGATGCTGCTCGAGCTAGCTCTGATCTCAGCAGCAACGTTAAAAAAATGAATGCCTTCTGTGAGGGTCGAACTCACGACCCCTGGTTTACGAGACCAGTGCTCTACCACAGAGCTAAGAAGGCCGCAGCTTTGCCTTCGTGAGCTACTCCCGAATTGTCACGTCATCATACTGAATCTTACAGCCCTCGACCAGATATCGGATTTGACACACACATGCTGCTGGGGGTGTCCACCTTACCGTTTTCCAACTCTCTTCACTGTTTCACCCTTACGATCGACGACGAGCGTCAAGCCACCAAAGGTTTGCGGTCTGCGAAAAACTTGACCTAGTGCACAGCTTGTGGGATAGCGTGGCTCTACTGTGAAACGCGCCTTTCGACTCCTCTCTCCGGCTACAGTATGCTGTCGTCCACAGTGGCACTGAAGTTGCCCATTGGGCTTCATGTAAGGCGACTGCACGCCGCTCAGCCAACAGCGGCCTACTGCAGACCGACACTTAAGAGACGCCAAATGCAGATCGACATCGAGAGAGAGGCCCTGTCACATGGCACTCGCGGTGTATACGCTGAAATGAAATGTAAATAATACATCTTTTGTAGTGGTCGTCGCTCTACTGCAATGTCAAACGTGCCGAATGAATAGGAAAACAGTAGAACGTCCGCATAGGGCCATGTTTTTACCTCCACTGTCACGTGGCTGAATGTGTAAAAGGGTGTGTGGCATCATTCAAACACAGCCAAACTGTCACTCTAGCTGTGTATCTCTATCAAAGTGGACATATGTCTTCACCTCGGTGGCGATTAAAACGATTTCGCCCCCGGGTGGGCTCGAACCACCAACCTTTCGGTTAACAGCCGAACGCGCTAGCCGATTGCGCCACGGAGGCCTTGACTTGCGGTCACTCCTGCTCTCTTTATCAATGCTACTCGTATACTTTCTGCAGGCACCTCGCAGAATGGTAGTATCTGCTTACGCCTCTTCACATGGATAACGTGCATGCACACTGTAGCGGAGCTCATTAACGAATGACATCGCCAAGCATGACATTCTACTACAAAATGCATACAAAACAGTGTTCCGCCTACACATTCAGTAAACCTCTGATGCAAGTAGAGCATTCTTTATCGGTTGTAGAACTTCCCCTTCATTCAGTGCACTGCCATTTGTTAGATGCTGCTCGAGCTAGCTCTGCTCTCAGCAGCAACGTTAAAAGAATGAATGCCTTCTGTGAGGGTCGAACTCACGACCCCTGGTTTACGAGACCTGTGCTCTACCACAGAGCTAAGAAGGCCGCAGCTTTGCCTTCGTGAGCTACTCCCGAATTGTCACGTCATCATACTGAATCTTACAGCCCTCGACCAGATATCGGATTTGACACACACATGCTGCTGGGGGTGTCCACCTTACCGTTTTCCAACTCTCTTCACTGTTTCATCCTTACGATCGACGACGAGCGTCAAGCCACCAAAGGTTTGCGGTCTGCGAAAAACTTGACCTAGTGCACAGCTTGTGGGATAGCGTGGCTCTACTGTGAAACGCGCCTTTCGACTCCTCTCTCCGGCTACAGTATGCTGTCGTCCACAGTGGCACTGAAGTTGCCCATTGGGCTTCATGTAAGGCGACTGCACGCCGCTCGGCCAACAGCGGCCTACTGCAGACCGACACTTAAGAGACGCCAAATGCAGATCGACATCGAGAGAGAGGCCCTGTCACATGGCACTCGCGGTGTATACGCTGAAATGAAATGTAAATAATACATCTTTTGTAGTGGTCGTCGCTCTACTGCAATGTCACACGTGCCGAATGAATAGGAAAACAGTAGAACGTCCGCATAGGGCCATGTTTTTACCTCCACTGTCACGTGGCTGAATGTGTATAAGGCTGTGTGGCATCATTCAAACACAGCCAAACTGTCACTCTAGCTGTGTATCTCTATCAAAGTGGACATATGTCTTCACCTCGGTGGCGATTAAAACGATTTCGCCCCCAGGTGGGCTCGAACAACCAACCTTTCGGTTAACAGCCGAACGCGCTAGCCGATTGCGCCACGGAGGCCTTGACTTGCGGTCACTCCTGCTCTCTTTATCAATGCAACTCGTATACTTTCTGCAGGCACCTCGCAGAATGGTAGTATCTGCTTACGCCTCTTCACATGGATAACGTGCATGCACACTGTAGCGGAGCTCATTAACGAATGACATCGCCAAGCATGACATTCTACTACAAAATGCATACAAAACAGTGTTCCGCCTACACATTCAGTAAACCTCTGATGCAAGTAGAGCATTCTTTATCGGTTGTAGAACTTCCCCTTCATTCAGTGCACTGCCATTTGTTAGATGCTGCTCGAGCTAGCTCTGCTCAAGCAGCAACGTTAAAAAAATGAATGCCTTCTGTGAGGGTCGAACTCACGACCCCTGGTTCACGAGACCAGTGCTCTACCACTGAGCTAAGAAGGCCGCAGCTTTGCCTTCGTGAGCTACTCCCGAATTGTCACGTCATCATACTGAATCTTACAGCCCTCGACCAGATATCGGATTTGACACACACATGCTGCTGGGGGTGTCCACCTTACCGTTTTCCAACTCTCTTCACTGTTTCACCCTTACGATCGACGACGAGCGTCAAGCCACCAAAGGTTTGCGGTCTGCGAAAAACTTGACCTAGTGCACAGCTTGTGGGATAGCGTGGCTCTACTGTGAAACGCGCCTTTCGACTCCTCTCTGCGGCTACAGTATGCTGTCGTCCACAGTGGCACTGAAGTTGCCCATTGGGCTTCATGTAAGGCGACTGCACGCCGCTCGGCCAACAGCGGCCTACTGCAGACCGACACTTAAGAGACGCCAAATGCAGATCTACAACGAGAGAGAGGCCCTGTCACATGGCACTCGCGGTGTATACACTGAAATGAAATGTAAATAATACATCTTTTGTAGTGGTCGTCGCTCTACTGCAGTGTCACACATGCCGAGTGAATAGGAAAACAGTACGCACTGCACGCCGCTCGGCCAACAGCGGCCTACAGCAGACCGACACTTAAGAGACGCCAAATGCAGATCGACATCGAGAGAGAGGCCCTGTCACATGGCACTCGCGGTGTATACGCTGAAATGAAATGTAAATAATACATCTTTTGTAGTGGTCGTCGCTCTACTGCAGTGTCACACATGCCGAATGAATAGGAAAACAGTAGAACGTCCGCATAGGGCCATGTTTTTACCTCCACTGTCACGTGGCTGTCACTCTAGCTGTGTATCTCTATCAAGGTGGACATATGTCTTCCGCTCGGTGGCGATTAAAACGATTTCGCCCCCAGGTGGGCTCGAACAACCAACCTTTCGGTTAACAGCCGAACGCGCTAGCCGATTGCGCCACGGAGGCCTTGACTTGCGGTCACTCCTGCTCTCTTTATCAATGCAACTCGTATACTTTCTGCAGGCACCTCGCAGAATGGTAGTATCTGCTTACGCCTCTTCACATGGATAACGTGCATGCACACTGTAGCGGAGCTCATTAACGAATGACATCGCCAAGCATGACATTCTACTACAAAATGCATACAAAACAGTGTTCCGCCTACACATTCAGTAAACCTCTGATGCAAGTAGAGCATTCTTTATCGGTTGTAGAACTTCCCCTTCATTCAGTGCACTGCCATTTGTTAGATGCTGCTCGAGCTAGCTCTGCTCAAGCAGCAACGTTAAAAAAATGAATGCCTTCTGTGAGGGTCGAACTCACGACCCCTGGTTCACGAGACCAGTGCTCTACCACTGAGCTAAGAAGGCCGCAGCTTTGCCTTCGTGAGCTACTCCCGAATTGTCACGTCATCATACTGAATCTTACAGCCCTCGACCAGATATCGGATTTGACACACACATGCTGCTGGGGGTGTCCACCTTACCGTTTTCCAACTCTCTTCACTGTTTCACCCTTACGATCGACGACGAGCGTCAAGCCACCAAAGGTTTGCGGTCTGCGAAAAACTTGACCTAGTGCACAGCTTGTGGGATAGCGTGGCTCTACTGTGAAACGCGCTTTTCGACTCCTCTCTCCGGCTACAGTATGCTGTCGTCCACAGTGGCACTGAAGTTGCCCATTGGGCTTCATGTAAGGCGACTGCACGCCGCTCGGCCAACAGCGGCCTACTGCAGACCGACACTTAAGAGACGCCAAATGCAGATCTACAACGAGAGAGAGGCCCTGTCACATGGCACTCGCGGTGTATACACTGAAATGAAATGTAAATAATACATCTTTTGTAGTGGTCGTCGCTCTACTGCAGTGTCACACATGCCGAATGAATAGGAAAACAGTACGCACTGCACGCCGCTCGGCCAACAGCGGCCTACAGCAGACCGACACTTAAGAGACGCCAAATGCAGATCGACATCGAGAGAGAGGCCCTGTCACATGGCACTCGCGGTGTATACGCTGAAATGAAATGTAAATAATACATCTTTTGTAGTGGTCGTCGCTCTACTGCAGTGTCACACATGCCGAATGAATAGGAAAACAGTAGAACGTCCGCATAGGGCCATGTTTTTACCTCCACTGTCACGTGGCTGTCACTCTAGCTGTGTATCTCTATCAAGGTGGACATATGTCTTCCGCTCGGTGGCGATTAAAACGATTTCGCCCCCAGGTGGGCTCGAACCACCAACCTTTCGGTTAACAGCCGAACGCGCTAGCCGATTGCGCCACGGAGGCCTTAACTTGCGGTCACTCCTGCTCTCTTTATCAATGCAACTCGTATACTTTCTGCAGGCACCTCGCAGAATGGTAGTATCTGCTTACGCCTCTTCACATGGATAACGTGCATGCACACTGTAGCGGAGCTCATTAACGAATGACATCGCCAAGCATGACATTCTACTACAAAATGCATACAAAACAGTGTTCCGCCTACACATTCAGTAAACCTCTGATGCAAGTAGAGCATTCTTTATCGGTTGTAGAACTTCCCCTTCATTCAGTGCACTGCCATTTGTTAGATGCTGCTCGAGCTAGCTCTGCTCTCAGCAGCAACGTTAAAAAATGAATGCCTTCTGTGAGGGTCGAACTCACGACCCCTGGTTTACCAGACCAGTGCTCTACCAGAGAGCTAAGAAGGCCGCAGCTTTGCATTCGTGAGCTACTCCCGAATTGTCACGTTATCATACTGAATCTTACAGCCCTCGACCAGATATCGGATTTGACACACACATGCTGCTGGGGGTGTCCACCTTACCGTTTTCCAACTCTCTTCACTGTTTCATCCTTACGATCGACGACGAGCGTCAAGCCACCAAAGGTTTGCGGTCTGCGAAAAACTTGACCTAGTGCACAGCTTGTGGGATAGCGTGGCTCTACTGTGAAACGCGCCTTTCGACTCCTCTCTCCGGCTACAGTATGCTGTCGTCCACAGTGGCACTGAAGTTGCCCATTGGGCTTCATGTAAGGCGACTGCACGCCGCTCGGCCAACAGCGGCCTACTGCAGACCGACACTTAAGAGACGCCAAATGCAGATCGACATCGAGAGAGAGGCCCTGTCACATGGCACTCGCGGTGTATACGCTGAAATGAAATGTAAATAATACATCTTTTGTAGTGGTCGTCGCTCTACTGCAATGTCACACGTGCCGAATGAATAGGAAAACAGTAGAACGTCCGCATAGGGCCATGTTTTTACCTCCACTGTCACGTGGCTGAATGTGTATAAGGCTGTGTGGCATCATTCAAACACAGCCAAACTGTCACTCTAGCTGTGTATCTCTATCAAAGTGGACATATGTCTTCACCTCGGTGGCGATTAAAACGATTTCGCCCCCGGGTGGGCTCGAACCACCAACCTTTCGGTTAACAGCCGAACGCGCTAGCCGATTGCGCCACGGAGGCCTTGACTTGCGGACACTCCTGCTCTCTTTATCAATGCAACTCGTATACTTTCTGCAGGCACCTCGCAGAATGGTAGTATCTGCTTACGCCTCTTCACATGGAAAACGTGCATGCACACTGTAGCGGAGCTCATTAACGAATGACATCGCCAAGCATGACATTCTACTACAAAATGCATACAAAACAGTGTTCCGCCTACACATTCAGTAAACCTCTGATGCAAGTAGAGCATTCTTTATCGGTTGTAGAACTTCCCCTTCATTCAGTGCACTGCCATTTGTTAGATGCTGCTCGAGCTAGCTCTGCTCTCAGCAGCAACGTTAAAAAAAATGAATGCCTTCTGTGAGGGTCGAACTCACGACCCCTGGTTTACGAGACCAGTGCTCTACCACAGAGCTAAGAAGGCCGCAGCTTTGCCTTCGTGAGCTACTCCCGAATTGTCACGTCATCATACTGAATCTTACAGAACTCGACCAGATATCGGATTTGACACACACATGCTGCTGGGGGTGTCCACCTTACCGTTTTCCAACTCTCTTCACTGTTTCACCCTTACGATCGACGACGAGCGTCAAGCCACCAAAGGTTTGCGGTCTGCGAAATACTTGACCTAGTGCACAGCTTGTGGGATAGCGTGGCTCTACTGTGAAACGCGCCTTTCGACTCCTCTCTCCGGCTACAGTATGCTGTCGTCCACAGTGGCACTGAAGTTGCCCATTGGGCTTCATGTAAGGCGACTGCACGCCGCTCGGCCAACAGCGGCCTACTGCAGACCGACACTTAAGAGACGCCAAATGCAGATCGACATCGAGAGAGAGGCCCTGTCACATGGCACTCGCGGTGTATACGCTGAAATGAAATGTAAATAATACATCTTTTGTAGTGGGCCATGCTTTTACCTCCACTGTCACGTGGCTGAATGTGTATAAGGCTGTGTGGCATCATTCAAACACAGCCAAACTGTCACTCTAGCTGTGTATCTCTATCAAAGTGGACATATGTCTTCACCTCGGTGGCGATTAAAACGATTTCGCCCCCGGGTGGGCTCGAACCACCAACCTTTCGGTTAACAGCCGAACGCGCTAGCCGATTGCGCCACGGAGGCCTTGACTTGCGGACACTCCTGCTCTCTTTATCAATGCAACTCGTATACTTTCTGCAGGCACCTCGCAGAATGGTAGTATCTGCTTACGCCTCTTCACATGGAAAACGTGCATGCACACTGTAGCGGAGCTCATTAACGAATGACATCGCCAAGCATGACATTCTACTACAAAATGCATACAAAACTGTGTTCCGCCTACACATTCAGTAAACCTCTGATGCAAGTAGAGCATTCTTTATCGGTTGTAGAACTTCCCCTTCATTCAGTGCACTGCCATTTGTTAGATGCTGCTCGAGCTAGCTCTGCTCTCAGCAGCAACGTTAAAAAAAATGAATGCCTTCTGTGAGGGTCGAACTCACGACCCCTGGTTTACGAGACCAGTGCTCTACCACAGAGCTAAGAAGGCCGCAGCTTTGCCTTCGTGAGCTACTCCCGAATTGTCACGTCATCATACTGAATCTTACAGCCCTCGACCAGATATCGGATTTGACACACACATGCTGCTGGGGGTGTCCACCTTACCGTTTTCCAACTCTCTTCACTGTTTCACCCTTACGATCGACGACGAGCGTCAAGCCACCAAAGGTTTGCGGTCTGCGAAAAACTTGACCTAGTGCACAGCTTGTGGGATAGCGTGGCTCTACTGTGAAACGCGCCTTTCGACTCCTCTCTCCGGCTACAGTATGCTGTCGTCCACAGTGGCACTGAAGTTGCCCATTGGGCTTCATGTAAGGCGACTGCACGCCGCTCGGCCAACAGCGGCCTACTGCAGACCGACACTTAAGAGACGCCAAATGCAGATCGACATCGAGAGAGAGGCCCTGTCACATGGCACTCGCGGTGTATACGCTGAAATGAAATGTAAATAATACATCTTTTGTAGTGGGCCATGCTTTTACCTCCACTGTCACGTGGCTGAATGTGTATAAGGCTGTGTGGCATCATTCAAACACAGCCAAACTGTCACTCTAGCTGTGTATCTCTATCAAAGTGGACATATGTCTTCACCTCGGTGGCGATTAAAACGATTTCGCCCCCGGGTGGGCTCGAACCACCAACCTTTCGGTTAACAGCCGAACGCGCTAGCCGATTGCGCCACGGAGGCCTTGACTTGCTGTCACTCCTGCTCTCTTTATCAATGCAACTCGTATACTTTCTGCAGGCACCTCGCAGAATGGTAGTACCTGCTTACGCCTCTTCACATGGAAAACGTGCATGCACACTGTAGCGGAGCTCATTAACGAATGACATCGCCAAGCATGACATTCTACTACAAAATGCATACAAAACAGTGTTCCGCCTACACATTCAGTAAACCTCTGATGCAAGTAGAGCATTCTTTATCGGTTGTAGAACTTCCCCTTCATTCAGTGCACTGCCATTTGTTAGATGCTGCTCGAGCTAGCTCTGCTCTCAGCAGCAACGTTAAAAAAAATGAATGCCTTCTGTGAGGGTCGAACTCACGACCCCTGGTTTACGAGACCAGTGCTCTACCACAGAGCTAAGAAGGCCGCAGCTTTGCCTTCGTGAGCTACTCCCGAATTGTCACGTCATCATACTGAATCTTACAGCCCTCGACCAGATATCGGATTTGACACACACATGCTGCTGGGGGTGTCCACCTTACCGTTTTCCAACTCTCTTCACTGTTTCACCCTTACGATCGACGACGAGCGTCAAGCCACCAAAGGTTTGCGGTCTGCGAAAAACTTGACCTAGTGCACAGCTTGTGGGATAGCGTGGCTCTACTGTGAAACGCGCCTTTCGACTCCTCTCTCCGGCTACAGTATGCTGTCGTCCACAGTGGCACTGAAGTTGCCCATTGGGCTTCATGTAAGGCGACTGCACGCCGCTCGGCCAACAGCGGCCTACTGCAGACCGACACTTAAGAGACGCCAAATGCAGATCGACATCGAGAGAGAGGCCCTGTCACATGGCACTCGCGGTGTATACGCTGAAATGAAATGTAAATAATACATCTTTTGTAGTGGTCGTCGCTCTACTGCAGTGTCACACTTGCCGAATGAATAGGAAAACAGTACGCACTGCACGCCGCTCGGCCAACAGCGGCCTACTGCAGACCGACACTTAAGAGACGCCAAATGCAGATCGACATCGAGAGAGAGGCCCTGTCACATGGCACTCGCGGTGTATACGCTGAAATGAAATGTAAATAATACATCTTTTGTAGTGGTCGTCGCTCTACTGCAGTGTCACACATGCCGAATGAATAGGAAAACAGTAGAGCGTCCGCATACGGCCATGTTTTTACCTCCACTGCCACGTGGTTGAATGTGTATAAGGCTGCGACTGCACGCCGCTCGGCCAACAGCGGCCTACTGCAGACCGACACTTAAGAGACGCCAAATGCAGATCGACATCGAGAGAGAGGCCCTGTCATGTGGCACTCGCGGTGTATACGCTGAAATGAAATGTAAATAATACATCTTTTGTAGTGGTCGTCGCTCTACTGCAGTGTCACACATGCCGAATGAATAGGAAAACAGTAGAACGTCCGCATACGGCCATGTTTTTACCTCCACTGCCACGTGGCTGAATGTGTATAAGGCTGCGACTGCACGCCGCTCGGCCAACAGCGGCCTACTGCAGACCGACACTTAAGAGACGCCAAATGCAGATCGACATCGAGAGAGAGGCCCTGTCACATGGCACTCGCGGTGTATACGCTGAAATGAAATGTAAATAATACATCTTTTGTAGTGGTCGTCGCTCTACTGCAGTGTCACACATGCCGAATGAATAGGAAAACAGTACGCACTGCACGCCGCTCGGCCAACAGCGGCCTACTGCAGACCGACACTTAAGAGACGCCAAATGCAGATCGACATCGAGAGAGAGGCCCTGTCACATGGCACTCGCGGTGTATACGCTGAAATGAAATGTAAATAATACATCTTTTGTAGTGGTCGTCGCTCTACTGCAGTGTCACACATGCCGAATGAATAGGAAAACAGTAAAGCGTCCGCATACGGCCATGTTTTTACCTCCACTGCCACGTGGTTGAATGTGTATAAGGCTGCGACTGCACGCCGCTCGGCCAACAGCGGCCTACTGCAGACCGACACTTAAGAGACGCCAAATGCAGATCGACATCGAGAGAGAGGCCCTGTCATGTGGCACTCGCGGTGTATACGCTGAAATGAAATGTAAATAATACATCTTTTGTAGTGGTCGTCGCTCTACTGCAGTGTCACACATGCCGAATGAATAGGAAAACAGTAGAACGTCCGCATACGGCCATGTTTTTACCTCCACTGCCACGTGGCTGAATGTGTATAAGGCTGCGACTGCACGCCGTTCGGCCAACAGCGGCCTACTGCAGACCGACACTTAAGAGACGCCAAATGCAGATCGACATCGAGAGAGAGGCCCTGTCATGTGGCACTCGCGGTGTATACGCTGAAATGAAATGTAAATAATACATCTTTTGTAGTGGTCGTCGCTCTACTGCAGTGTCACACATGCCGAATGAATAGGAAAACAGTAGAACGTCCGCATACGGCCATGTTTTTACCTCCACTGCCACGTGGCTGAATGTGTATAAGGCTGCGACTGCACGCCGCTCGGCCAACAGCGGCCTACTGCAGACCGACACTTAAGAGACGCCAAATGCAGATCGACATCGAGAGAGAGGCCCTGTCATGTGGCACTCGCGGTGTATACGCTGAAATGAAATGTAAATAATACATCTTTTGTAGTGGTCGTCGCTCTACTGCAGTGTCACACATGCCGAATGAATAGGAAAACAGTAGAACGTCCGCATACGGCCATGTTTTTACCTCCACTGCCACGTGGCTGAATGTGTATAAGGCTGCGACTGCACGCCGCTCGGCCAACAGCGGCCTACTGCAGACCGACACTTAAGAGACGCCAAATGCAGATCGACATCGAGAGAGAGGCCCTGTCATGTGGCACTCGCGGTGTATACGCTGAAATGAAATGTAAATAATACATCTTTTGTAGTGGTCGTCGCTCTACTGCAGTGTCACACATGCCGAATGAATAGGAAAACAGTAGAACGTCCGCATACGGCCATGTTTTTACCTCCACTGCCACGTGGTTGAATGTGTATAAGGCTGCGACTGCACGCCGCTCGGCCAACAGCGGCCTACTGCAGACCGACACTTAAGAGACGCCAAATGCAGATCGACATCGAGAGAGAGGCCCTGTCATGTGGCACTCGCGGTGTATACGCTGAAATGAAATGTAAATAATACATCTTTTGTAGTGGTCGTCGCTCTACTGCAGTGTCACACATGCCGAATGAATAGGAAAACAGTAGAACGTCCGCATACGGCCATGTTTTTACCTCCACTGCCACGTGGTTGAATGTGTATAAGGCTGCGACTGCACGCCGCTCGGCCAACAGCGGCCTACTGCAGACCGACACTTAAGAGACGCCAAATGCAGATCGACATCGAGAGAGAGGCCCTGTCATGTGGCACTCGCGGTGTATACGCTGAAATGAAATGTAAATAATACATCTTTTGTAGTGGTCGTCGCTCTACTGCAGTGTCACACATGCCGAATGAATAGGAAAACAGTAGAACGTCCGCATACGGCCATGTTTTTACCTCCACTGCCACGTGGCTGAATGTGTATAAGGCTGCGACTGCACGCCGCTCGGCCAACAGCGGCCTACTGCAGACCGACACTTAAGAGACGCCAAATGCAGATCGACATCGAGAGAGAGGCCCTGTCATGTGGCACTCGCGGTGTATACGCTGAAATGAAATGTAAATAATACATCTTTTGTAGTGGTCGTCGCTCTACTGCAGTGTCACACATGCCGAATGAATAGGAAAACAGTAGAACGTCCGCATACGGCCATGTTTTTACCTCCACTGCCACGTGGCTGAATGTGTATAAGGCTGCGACTGCACGCCGCTCGGCCAACAGCGGCCTACTGCAGACCGACACTTAAGAGACGCCAAATGCAGATCGACATCGAGAGAGAGGCCCTGTCATGTGGCACTCGCGGTGTATACGCTGAAATGAAATGTAAATAATACATCTTTTGTAGTGGTCGTCGCTCTACTGCAGTGTCACACATGCCGAATGAATAGGAAAACAGTAGAACGTCCGCATACGGCCATGTTTTTACCTCCACTGCCACGTGGCTGAATGTGTATAAGGCTGCGACTGCACGCCGCTCGGCCAACAGCGGCCTACTGCAGACCGACACTTAAGAGACGCCAAATGCAGATCGACATCGAGAGAGAGGCCCTGTCACATGGCACTCGCGGTGTATACACTGAAATGAAATGTAAATAATACATCTTTTGTAGTGGTCGTCGCTCTACTGCAGTGTCACACATGCCGAATGAATAGGAAAACAGTAGAACGTCCGCATACGGCCATGTTTTTACCTCCACTGCCACGTGGCTGAATGTGTATAAGGCTGCGACTGCACGCCGCTCGGCCAACAGCGGCCTACTGCAGACCGACACTTAAGAGACGCCAAATGCAGATCGACATCGAGAGAGAGGCCCTGTCATGTGGCACTCGCGGTGTATACGCTGAAATGAAATGTAAATAATACATCTTTTGTAGTGGTCGTCGCTCTACTGCAGTGTCACACATGCCGAATGAATAGGAAAATAGTAGAACGTCCGCATGGGGCCATGTTTTTACCTCCACTGTCACGTGGCTGATTGTGTATAAGGCTGTGTGGCATCATTCAAACACAGCCAAACTGTCACTCTAGCTGTGTATCTCTACCAAAGTGGACATATGTCTTCACCTCGGTGGCGATTAAAACGATTTCGCCCCCGGGTGGGCTCGAACCACCAACCTTTCGGTTAACGCGACTGCACGCCGCTCGGCCAACAGCGGCCTACTGCAGACCGACACTTAAGAGACGCCAAATGCAGATCGACATCGAGAGAGAGGCCCGGTCATATGGCACTCGCGGTGTATACGCTGAAATGAAATGTAAATAATACATCTTTTGTAGTGGTCGTCGCTCTACTGCAGTGTCACACATGCCGAATGAATAGGAAAACAGTAGAACGTCCGCATGGGGCCATGTTTTTGCCTCCACTGTCACGTGGCTGATTGTGTATAAGGCTGTGTGGCATCATTCAAACACAGCCAAACTGTCACTCTAGCTGTGTATCTCTATCAAAGTGGACATATGTCTTCACCTCGGTGGCGATTAAAACGATTTCGCCCCCGGGTGGGCTCGAACCACCAACCTTTCGGTTAACGCGACTGCACGCCGCTCGGCCAACAGCGGCCTACTGCAGACCGACACTTAAGAGACGCCAAATGCAGATCGACATCGAGAGAGAGGCCCTGTCACATGGCACTCGCGGTGTATACGCTGAATGAAATGTAAATAATACATCTTTTGTAGTGGGCCATGCTTTTACCTCCACTGTCACGTGGCTGAATGTGTATAAGGCTGTGTGGCATCATTCAAACACAGCCAAACTGTCACTCTAGCTGTGTATCTCTATCAAAGTGGACATATGTCTTCACCTCGGTGGCGATTAAAACGATTTCGCCCCCGGGTGGGCTCGAACCACCAACCTTTCGGTTAACAGCCGAACGCGCTAGCCGATTGCGCCACGGAGGCCTTGACTTGCTGTCACTCCTGCTCTCTTTATCAATGCAACTCGTATACTTTCTGCAGGCACCTCGCAGAATGGTAGTACCTGCTTACGCCTCTTCACATGGAAAACGTGCATGCACACTGTAGCGGAGCTCATTAACGAATGACATCGCCAAGCATGACATTCTACTACAAAATGCATACAAAACAGTGTTCCGCCTACACATTCAGTAAACCTCTGATGCAAGTAGAGCATTCTTTATCGGTTGTAGAACTTCCCCTTCATTCAGTGCACTGCCATTTGTTAGATGCTGCTCGAGCTAGCTCTGCTCTCAGCAGCAACGTTAAAAAAAATGAATGCCTTCTGTGAGGGTCGAACTCACGACCCCTGGTTTACGAGACCAGTGCTCTACCACAGAGCTAACAAGGCCGCAGCTTTGCCTTCGTGAGCTACTCCCGAATTGTCACGTCATCATACTGAATCTTACAGCCCTCGACCAGATATCGGATTTGACACACACATGCTGCTGGGGGTGTCCACCTTACCGTTTTCCAAGTCTCTTCACTGTTTCACCCTTACGATCGACGACGAGCGTCAAGCCACCAAAGGTTTGCGGTCTGCGAAAAACTTGACCTAGTGCACAGCTTGTGGGATAGCGTGGCTCTACTGTGAAACGCGCCTTTCGACTCCTCTCTCCGGCTACAGTATGCTGTCGTCCACAGTGGCACTGAAGTTGCCCATTGGGCTTCATGTAAGGCGACTGCACGCCGCTCGGCCAACAGCGGCCTACTGCAGACCGACACTTAAGAGACGCCAAATGCAGATCGACATCGAGAGAGAGGCCCTGTCACATGGCACTCGCGGTGTATACGCTGAAATGAAATGTAAATAATACATCTTTTGTAGTGGTCGTCGCTCTACTGCAGTGTCACACATGCCGAATGAATAGGAAAACAGTACGCACTGCACGCCGCTCGGCCAACAGCGGCCTACTGCAGACCGACACTTAAGAGACGCCAAATGCAGATCGACATCGAGAGAGAGGCCCTGTCACATGGCACTCGCGGTGTATACGCTGAAATGAAATGTAAATAATACATCTTTTGTAGTGGTCGTCGCTCTACTGCAGTGTCACACATGCCGAATGAATAGGAAAACAGTAGAACGTCCGCATACGGCCATGTTTTTACCTCCACTGCCACGTGGTTGAATGTGTATAAGGCTGCGACTGCACGCCGCTCGGCCAACAGCGGCCTACTGCAGACCGACACTTAAGAGACGCCAAATGCAGATCGACATCGAGAGAGAGGCCCTGTCATGTGGCACTCGCGGTGTATACGCTGAAATGAAATGTAAATAATACATCTTTTGTAGTGGTCGTCGCTCTACTGCAGTGTCACACATGCCGAATGAATAGGAAAACAGTAGAACGTCCGCATACGGCCATGTTTTTACCTCCACTGCCACGTGGCTGAATGTGTATAAGGCTGCGACTGCACGCCGCTCGGCCAACAGCGGCCTACTGCAGACCGACACTTAAGAGACGCCAAATGCAGATCGACATCGAGAGAGAGGCCCTGTCATGTGGCACTCGCGGTGTATACGCTGAAATGAAATGTAAATAATACATCTTTTGTAGTGGTCGTCGCTCTACTGCAGTGTCACACATGCCGAATGAATAGGAAAACAGTAGAACGTCCGCATACGGCCATGTTTTTACCTCCACTGCCACGTGGCTGAATGTGTATAAGGCTGCGACTGCACGCCGCTCGGCCAACAGCGGCCTACTGCAGACCGACACTTAAGAGACGCCAAATGCAGATCGACATCGAGAGAGAGGCCCTGTCATGTGGCACTCGCGGTGTATACGCTGAAATGAAATGTAAATAATACATCTTTTGTAGTGGTCGTCGCTCTACTGCAGTGTCACACATGCCGAATGAATAGGAAAACAGTAGAACGTCCGCATACGGCCATGTTTTTACCTCCACTGCCACGTGGCTGAATGTGTATAAGGCTGCGACTGCACGCCGCTCGGCCAACAGCGGCCTACTGCAGACCGACACTTAAGAGACGCCAAATGCAGATCGACATCGAGAGAGAGGCCCTGTCATGTGGCACTCGCGGTGTATACGCTGAAATGAAATGTAAATAATACATCTTTTGTAGTGGTCGTCGCTCTACTGCAGTGTCACACATGCCGAATGAATAGGAAAACAGTAGAACGTCCGCATACGGCCATGTTTTTACCTCCACTGCCACGTGGTTGAATGTGTATAAGGCTGCGACTGCACGCCGCTCGGCCAACAGCGGCCTACTGCAGACCGACACTTAAGAGACGCCAAATGCAGATCGACATCGAGAGAGAGGCCCTGTCATGTGGCACTCGCGGTGTATACGCTGAAATGAAATGTAAATAATACATCTTTTGTAGTGGTCGTCGCTCTACTGCAGTGTCACACATGCCGAATGAATAGGAAAACAGTAGAACGTCCGCATACGGCCATGTTTTTACCTCCACTGCCACGTGGCTGAATGTGTATAAGGCTGCGACTGCACGCCGCTCGGCCAACAGCGGCCTACTGCAGACCGACACTTAAGAGACGCCAAATGCAGATCGACATCGAGAGAGAGGCCCTGTCATGTGGCACTCGCGGTGTATACGCTGAAATGAAATGTAAATAATACATCTTTTGTAGTGGTCGTCGCTCTACTGCAGTGTCACACATGCCGAATGAATAGGAAAACAGTAGAACGTCCGCATACGGCCATGTTTTTACCTCCACTGCCACGTGGTTGAATGTGTATAAGGCTGCGACTGCACGCCGCTCGGCCAACAGCGGCCTACTGCAGACCGACACTTAAGAGACGCCAAATGCAGATCGACATCGAGAGAGAGGCCCTGTCATGTGGCACTCGCGGTGTATACGCTGAAATGAAATGTAAATAATACATCTTTTGTAGTGGTCGTCGCTCTACTGCAGTGTCACACATGCCGAATGAATAGGAAAACAGTAGAACGTCCGCATACGGCCATGTTTTTACCTCCACTGCCACGTGGCTGAATGTGTATAAGGCTGCGACTGCACGCCGCTCGGCCAACAGCGGCCTACTGCAGACCGACACTTAAGAGACGCCAAATGCAGATCGACATCGAGAGAGAGGCCCTGTCATGTGGCACTCGCGGTGTATACGCTGAAATGAAATGTAAATAATACATCTTTTGTAGTGGTCGTCGCTCTACTGCAGTGTCACACATGCCGAATGAATAGGAAAACAGTAGAACGTCCGCATACGGCCATGTTTTTACCTCCACTGCCACGTGGTTGAATGTGTATAAGGCTGCGACTGCACGCCGCTCGGCCAACAGCGGCCTACTGCAGACCGACACTTAAGAGACGCCAAATGCAGATCGACATCGAGAGAGAGGCCCTGTCATGTGGCACTCGCGGTGTATACGCTGAAATGAAATGTAAATAATACATCTTTTGTAGTGGTCGTCGCTCTACTGCAGTGTCACACATGCCGAATGAATAGGAAAACAGTAGAACGTCCGCATACGGCCATATTTTTACCTCCACTGCCACGTGGCTGAATGTGTATAAGGCTGCGACTGCACGCCGCTCGGCCAACAGCGGCCTACTGCAGACCGACACTTAAGAGACGCCAAATGCAGATCGACATCGAGAGAGAGGCCCTGTCATGTGGCACTCGCGGTGTATACGCTGAAATGAAATGTAAATAATACATCTTTTGTAGTGGTCGTCGCTCTACTGCAGTGTCACACATGCCGAATGAATAGGAAAACAGTAGAACGTCCGCATACGGCCATGTTTTTACCTCCACTGCCACGTGGCTGAATGTGTATAAGGCTGCGACTGCACGCCGCTCGGCCAACAGCGGCCTACTGCAGACCGACACTTAAGAGACGCCAAATGCAGATCGACATCGAGAGAGAGGCCCTGTCATGTGGCACTCGCGGTGT
Organism: Schistocerca cancellata; assembly: GCF_023864275.1. Taxonomy (NCBI): domain Eukaryota; kingdom Metazoa; phylum Arthropoda; class Insecta; order Orthoptera; family Acrididae; genus Schistocerca; species Schistocerca cancellata. The sequence goes on from NW_026046837.1 coordinate 284,479, forward strand.
ATACGCTGAAATGAAATGTAAATAATACATCTTTTGTAGTGGTCGTCGCTCTACTGCAGTGTCACACATGCCGAATGAATAGGAAAACAGTAGAACGTCCGCATACGGCCATGTTTTTACCTCCACTGCCACGTGGCTGAATGTGTATAAGGCTGCGACTGCACGCCGCTCGGCCAACAGCGGCCTACTGCAGACCGACACTTAAGAGACGCCAAATGCAGATCGACATCGAGAGAGAGGCCCTGTCATGTGGCACTCGCGGTGTATACGCTGAAATGAAATGTAAATAATACATCTTTTGTAGTGGTCGTCGCTCTACTGCAGTGTCACACATGCCGAATGAATAGGAAAACAGTAGAACGTCCGCATACGGCCATGTTTTTACCTCCACTGCCACGTGGTTGAATGTGTATAAGGCTGCGACTGCACGCCGCTCGGCCAACAGCGGCCTACTGCAGACCGACACTTAAGAGACGCCAAATGCAGATCGACATCGAGAGAGAGGCCCTGTCATGTGGCACTCGCGGTGTATACGCTGAAATGAAATGTAAATAATACATCTTTTGTAGTGGTCGTCGCTCTACTGCAGTGTCACACATGCCGAATGAATAGGAAAACAGTAGAACGTCCGCATACGGCCATGTTTTTACCTCCACTGCCACGTGGTTGAATGTGTATAAGGCTGCGACTGCACGCCGCTCGGCCAACAGCGGCCTACTGCAGACCGACACTTAAGAGACGCCAAATGCAGATCGACATCGAGAGAGAGGCCCTGTCATGTGGCACTCGCGGTGTATACGCTGAAATGAAATGTAAATAATACATCTTTTGTAGTGGTCGTCGCTCTACTGCAGTGTCACACATGCCGAATGAATAGGAAAACAGTAGAACGTCCGCATACGGCCATGTTTTTACCTCCACTGCCACGTGGTTGAATGTGTATAAGGCTGCGACTGCACGCCGCTCGGCCAACAGCGGCCTACTGCAGACCGACACTTAAGAGACGCCAAATGCAGATCGACATCGAGAGAGAGGCCCTGTCATGTGGCACTCGCGGTGTATACGCTGAAATGAAATGTAAATAATACATCTTTTGTAGTGGTCGTCGCTCTACTGCAGTGTCACACATGCCGAATGAATAGGAAAACAGTAGAACGTCCGCATACGGCCATGTTTTTACCTCCACTGCCACGTGGTTGAATGTGTATAAGGCTGCGACTGCACGCCGCTCGGCCAACAGCGGCCTACTGCAGACCGACACTTAAGAGACGCCAAATGCAGATCGACATCGAGAGAGAGGCCCTGTCATGTGGCACTCGCGGTGTATACGCTGAAATGAAATGTAAATAATACATCTTTTGTAGTGGTCGTCGCTCTACTGCAGTGTCACACATGCCGAATGAATAGGAAAACAGTAGAACGTCCGCATACGGCCATGTTTTTACCTCCACTGCCACGTGGTTGAATGTGTATAAGGCTGCGACTGCACGCCGCTCGGCCAACAGCGGCCTACTGCAGACCGACACTTAAGAGACGCCAAATGCAGATCGACATCGAGAGAGAGGCCCTGTCATGTGGCACTCGCGGTGTATACGCTGAAATGAAATGTAAATAATACATCTTTTGTAGTGGTCGTCGCTCTACTGCAGTGTCACACATGCCGAATGAATAGGAAAACAGTAGAACGTCCGCATACGGCCATGTTTTTACCTCCACTGCCACGTGGCTGAATGTGTATAAGGCTGCGACTGCACGCCGCTCGGCCAACAGCGGCCTACTGCAGACCGACACTTAAGAGACGCCAAATGCAGATCGACATCGAGAGAGAGGCCCTGTCATGTGGCACTCGCGGTGTATACGCTGAAATGAAATGTAAATAATACATCTTTTGTAGTGGTCGTCGCTCTACTGCAGTGTCACACATGCCGAATGAATAGGAAAACAGTAGAACGTCCGCATACGGCCATGTTTTTACCTCCACTGCCACGTGGCTGAATGTGTATAAGGCTGCGACTGCACGCCGCTCGGCCAACAGCGGCCTACTGCAGACCGACACTTAAGAGACGCCAAATGCAGATCGACATCGAGAGAGAGGCCCTGTCATGTGGCACTCGCGGTGTATACGCTGAAATGAAATGTAAATAATACATCTTTTGTAGTGGTCGTCGCTCTACTGCAGTGTCACACATGCCGAATGAATAGGAAAACAGTAGAACGTCCGCATACGGCCATATTTTTACCTCCACTGCCACGTGGTTGAATGTGTATAAGGCTGCGACTGCACGCCGCTCGGCCAACAGCGGCCTACTGCAGACCGACACTTAAGAGACGCCAAATGCAGATCGACATCGAGAGAGAGGCCCTGTCATGTGGCACTCGCGGTGTATACGCTGAAATGAAATGTAAATAATACATCTTTTGTAGTGGTCGTCGCTCTACTGCAGTGTCACACATGCCGAATGAATAGGAAAACAGTAGAACGTCCGCATACGGCCATGTTTTTACCTCCACTGCCACGTGGTTGAATGTGTATAAGGCTGCGACTGCACGCCGCTCGGCCAACAGCGGCCTACTGCAGACCGACACTTAAGAGACGCCAAATGCAGATCGACATCGAGAGAGAGGCCCTGTCATGTGGCACTCGCGGTGTATACGCTGAAATGAAATGTAAATAATACATCTTTTGTAGTGGTCGTCGCTCTACTGCAGTGTCACACATGCCGAATGAATAGGAAAACAGTAGAACGTCCGCATACGGCCATGTTTTTACCTCCACTGCCACGTGGCTGAATGTGTATAAGGCTGCGACTGCACGCCGCTCGGCCAACAGCGGCCTACTGCAGACCGACACTTAAGAGACGCCAAATGCAGATCGACATCGAGAGAGAGGCCCTGTCATGTGGCACTCGCGGTGTATACGCTGAAATGAAATGTAAATAATACATCTTTTGTAGTGGTCGTCGCTCTACTGCAGTGTCACACATGCCGAATGAATAGGAAAACAGTAGAACGTCCGCATACGGCCATGTTTTTACCTCCACTGCCACGTGGCTGAATGTGTATAAGGCTGCGACTGCACGCCGCTCGGCCAACAGCGGCCTACTGCAGACCGACACTTAAGAGACGCCAAATGCAGATCGACATCGAGAGAGAGGCCCTGTCATGTGGCACTCGCGGTGTATACGCTGAAATGAAATGTAAATAATACATCTTTTGTAGTGGTCGTCGCTCTACTGCAGTGTCACACATGCCGAATGAATAGGAAAACAGTAGAACGTCCGCATACGGCCATGTTTTTACCTCCACTGCCACGTGGCTGAATGTGTATAAGGCTGCGACTGCACGCCGCTCGGCCAACAGCGGCCTACTGCAGACCGACACTTAAGAGACGCCAAATGCAGATCGACATCGAGAGAGAGGCCCTGTCACATGGCACTCGCGGTGTATACACTGAAATGAAATGTAAATAATACATCTTTTGTAGTGGTCGTCGCTCTACTGCAGTGTCACACATGCCGAATGAATAGGAAAACAGTAGAACGTCCGCATACGGCCATGTTTTTACCTCCACTGCCACGTGGCTGAATGTGTATAAGGCTGCGACTGCACGCCGCTCGGCCAACAGCGGCCTACTGCAGACCGACACTTAAGAGACGCCAAATGCAGATCGACATCGAGAGAGAGGCCCTGTCATGTGGCACTCGCGGTGTATACGCTGAAATGAAATGTAAATAATACATCTTTTGTAGTGGTCGTCGCTCTACTGCAGTGTCACACATGCCGAATGAATAGGAAAACAGTAGAACGTCCGCATGGGGCCATGTTTTTACCTCCACTGTCACGTGGCTGATTGTGTATAAGGCTGTGTGGCATCATTCAAACACAGCCAAACTGTCACTCTAGCTGTGTATCTCTACCAAAGTGGACATATGTCTTCACCTCGGTGGCGATTAAAACGATTTCGCCCCCGGGTGGGCTCGAACCACCAACCTTTCGGTTAACGCGACTGCAAGCCGCTCGGCCAACAGCGGCCTACTGCAGACCGACACTTAAGAGACGCCAAATGCAGATCGACATCGAGAGAGAGGCCCGGTCATATGGCACTCGCGGTGTATACGCTGAAATGAAATGTAAATAATACATCTTTTGTAGTGGTCGTCGCTCTACTGCAGTGTCACACATGCCGAATGAATAGGAAAACAGTAGAACGTCCGCATGGGGCCATGTTTTTACCTCCACTGTCACGTGGCTGATTGTGTATAAGGCTGTGTGGCATCATTCAAACACAGCCAAACTGTCACTCTAGCTGTGTATCTCTATCAAAGTGGACATATGTCTTCACCTCGGTGGCGATTAAAACGATTTGGCCCCCGGGTGGGCTCGAACCACCAACCTTTCGGTTAACGCGACTGCACGCCGCTCGGCCAACAGCGGCCTACTGCAGACCGACACTTAAGAGACGCCAAATGCAGATCGACATCGAGAGAGAGGCCCTGTCATATGGCACTCGCGGTGTATACGCTGAAATGAAATGTAAATAATACATCTTTTGTAGTGGTCGTCGCTCTACTGCAGTGTCACACATGCCGAATGAATAGGAAAACAGTAGAACGTCCGCATGGGGCCATGTTTTTACCTCCACTGTCACGTGGCTGATTGTGTATAAGGCTGTGTGGCATCATTCAAACACAGCCAAACTGTCACTCTAGCTGTGTATCTCTATCAAAGTGGACATATGTCTTCACCTCGGTGGCGATTAAAACGATTTGGCCCCCGGGTGGGCTCGAACCACCAACCTTTCGGTTAACGCGACTGCACGCCGCTCGGCCAACAGCGGCCTACTGCAGACCGACACTTAAGAGACGCCAAATGCAGATCGACATCGAGAGAGAGGCCCTGTCACATGGCACTCGCGGTGTATACGCTGAAATGAAATGTAAATAATACATCTTTTGTAGTGGGCCATGCTTTTACCTCCACTGTCACGTGGCTGAATGTGTATAAGGCTGTGTGGCATCATTCAAACACAGCCAAACTGTCACTCTAGCTGTGTATCTCTATCAAAGTGGACATATGTCTTCACCTCGGTGGCGATTAAAACGATTTCGCCCCCGGGTGGGCTCGAACCACCAACCTTTCGGTTAACAGCCGAACGCGCTAGCCGATTGCGCCACGGAGGCCTTGACTTGCTGTCACTCCTGCTCTCTTTATCAATGCAACTCGTATACTTTCTGCAGGCACCTCGCAGAATGGTAGTACCTGCTTACGCCTCTTCACATGGAAAACGTGCATGCACACTGTAGCGGAGCTCATTAACGAATGACATCGCCAAGCATGACATTCTACTACAAAATGCATACAAAACAGTGTTCCGCCTACACATTCAGTAAACCTCTGATGCAAGTAGAGCATTCTTTATCGGTTGTAGAACTTCCCCTTCATTCAGTGCACTGCCATTTGTTAGATGCTGCTCGAGCTAGCTCTGCTCTCAGCAGCAACGTTAAAAAAAATGAATGCCTTCTGTGAGGGTCGAACTCACGACCCCTGGTTTACGAGACCAGTGCTCTACCACAGAGCTAAGAAGGCCGCAGCTTTGCCTTCGTGAGCTACTCCCGAATTGTCACGTCATCATACTGAATCTTACAGCCCTCGACCAGATATCGGATTTGACACACACATGCTGCTGGGGGTGTCCACCTTACCGTTTTCCAAGTCTCTTCACTGTTTCACCCTTACGATCGACGACGAGCGTCAAGCCACCAAAGGTTTGCGGTCTGCGAAAAACTTGACCTAGTGCACAGCTTGTGGGATAGCGTGGCTCTACTGTGAAACGCGCCTTTCGACTCCTCTCTCCGGCTACAGTATGCTGTCGTCCACAGTGGCACTGAAGTTGCCCATTGGGCTTCATGTAAGGCGACTGCACGCCGCTCGGCCAACAGCGGCCTACTGCAGACCGACACTTAAGAGACGCCAAATGCAGATCGACATCGAGAGAGAGGCCCTGTCACATGGCACTCGCGGTGTATACGCTGAAATGAAATGTAAATAATACATCTTTTGTAGTGGTCGTCGCTCTACTGCAGTGTCACACATGCCGAATGAATAGGAAAACAGTACGCACTGCACGCCGCTCGGCCAACAGCGGCCTACTGCAGACCGACACTTAAGAGACGCCAAATGCAGATCGACATCGAGAGAGAGGCCCTGTCACATGGCACTCGCGGTGTATACGCTGAAATGAAATGTAAATAATACATCTTTTGTAGTGGTCGTCGCTCTACTGCAGTGTCACACATGCCGAATGAATAGGAAAACAGTAGAACGTCCGCATACGGCCATGTTTTTACCTCCACTGCCACGTGGTTGAATGTGTATAAGGCTGCGACTGCACGCCGCTCGGCCAACAGCGGCCTACTGCAGACCGACACTTAAGAGACGCCAAATGCAGATCGACATCGAGAGAGAGGCCCTGTCATGTGGCACTCGCGGTGTATACGCTGAAATGAAATGTAAATAATACATCTTTTGTAGTGGTCGTCGCTCTACTGCAGTGTCACACATGCCGAATGAATAGGAAAACAGTAGAACGTCCGCATACGGCCATGTTTTTACCTCCACTGCCACGTGGCTGAATGTGTATAAGGCTGCGACTGCACGCCGCTCGGCCAACAGCGGCCTACTGCAGACCGACACTTAAGAGACGCCAAATGCAGATCGACATCGAGAGAGAGGCCCTGTCATGTGGCACTCGCGGTGTATACGCTGAAATGAAATGTAAATAATACATCTTTTGTAGTGGTCGTCGCTCTACTGCAGTGTCACACATGCCGAATGAATAGGAAAACAGTAGAACGTCCGCATACGGCCATGTTTTTACCTCCACTGCCACGTGGCTGAATGTGTATAAGGCTGCGACTGCACGCCGCTCGGCCAACAGCGGCCTACTGCAGACCGACACTTAAGAGACGCCAAATGCAGATCGACATCGAGAGAGAGGCCCTGTCATGTGGCACTCGCGGTGTATACGCTGAAATGAAATGTAAATAATACATCTTTTGTAGTGGTCGTCGCTCTACTGCAGTGTCACACATGCCGAATGAATAGGAAAACAGTAGAACGTCCGCATACGGCCATGTTTTTACCTCCACTGCCACGTGGTTGAATGTGTATAAGGCTGCGACTGCACGCCGCTCGGCCAACAGCGGCCTACTGCAGACCGACACTTAAGAGACGCCAAATGCAGATCGACATCGAGAGAGAGGCCCTGTCATGTGGCACTCGCGGTGTATACGCTGAAATGAAATGTAAATAATACATCTTTTGTAGTGGTCGTCGCTCTACTGCAGTGTCACACATGCCGAATGAATAGGAAAACAGTAGAACGTCCGCATACGGCCATGTTTTTACCTCCACTGCCACGTGGCTGAATGTGTATAAGGCTGCGACTGCACGCCGCTCGGCCAACAGCGGCCTACTGCAGACCGACACTTAAGAGACGCCAAATGCAGATCGACATCGAGAGAGAGGCCCTGTCATGTGGCACTCGCGGTGTATACGCTGAAATGAAATGTAAATAATACATCTTTTGTAGTGGTCGTCGCTCTACTGCAGTGTCACACATGCCGAATGAATAGGAAAACAGTAGAACGTCCGCATACGGCCATGTTTTTACCTCCACTGCCACGTGGTTGAATGTGTATAAGGCTGCGACTGCACGCCGCTCGGCCAACAGCGGCCTACTGCAGACCGACACTTAAGAGACGCCAAATGCAGATCGACATCGAGAGAGAGGCCCTGTCATGTGGCACTCGCGGTGTATACGCTGAAATGAAAAGTAAATAATACATCTTTTGTAGTGGTCGTCGCTCTACTGCAGTGTCACACATGCCGAATGAATAGGAAAACAGTAGAACGTCCGCATACGGCCATGTTTTTACCTCCACTGCCACGTGGCTGAATGTGTATAAGGCTGCGACTGCACGCCGCTCGGCCAACAGCGGCCTACTGCAGACCGACACTTAAGAGACGCCAAATGCAGATCGACATCGAGAGAGAGGCCCTGTCATGTGGCACTCGCGGTGTATACGCTGAAATGAAATGTAAATAATACATCTTTTGTAGTGGTCGTCGCTCTACTGCAGTGTCACACATGCCGAATGAATAGGAAAACAGTAGAACGTCCGCATACGGCCATGTTTTTACCTCCACTGCCACGTGGCTGAATGTGTATAAGGCTGCGACTGCACGCCGCTCGGCCAACAGCGGCCTACTGCAGACCGACACTTAAGAGACGCCAAATGCAGATCGACATCGAGAGAGAGGCCCTGTCATGTGGCTCTCGCGGTGTATACGCTGAAATGAAATGTAAATAATACATCTTTTGTAGTGGTCGTCGCTCTACTGCAGTGTCACACATGCCGAATGAATAGGAAAACAGTAGAACGTCCGCATATGGCCATGTTTTTACCTCCACTGCCACGTGGCTGAATGTGTATAAGGCTGCGACTGCACGCCGCTCGGCCAACAGCGGCCTACTGCAGACCGACACTTAAGAGACGCCAAATGCAGATCGACATCGAGAGAGAGGCCCTGTCATGTGGCACTCGCGGTGTATACGCTGAAATGAAATGTAAATAATACATCTTTTGTAGTGGTCGTCGCTCTACTGCAGTGTCACACATGCCGAATGAATAGGAAAACAGTAGAACGTCCGCATACGGCCATGTTTTTACCTCCACTGCCACGTGGTTGAATGTGTATAAGGCTGCGACTGCACGCCGCTCGGCCAACAGCGGCCTACTGCAGACCGACACTTAAGAGACGCCAAATGCAGATCGACATCGAGAGAGAGGCCCTGTCATGTGGCACTCGCGGTGTATACGCTGAAATGAAATGTAAATAATACATCTTTTGTAGTGGTCGTCGCTCTACTGCAGTGTCACACATGCCGAATGAATAGGAAAACAGTAGAACGTCCGCATACGGCCATGTTTTTACCTCCACTGCCACGTGGTTGAATGTGTATAAGGCTGCGACTGCACGCCGCTCGGCCAACAGCGGCCTACTGCAGACCGACACTTAAGAGACGCCAAATGCAGATCGACATCGAGAGAGAGGCCCTGTCATGTGGCACTCGCGGTGTATACGCTGAAATGAAATGTAAATAATACATCTTTTGTAGTGGTCGTCGCTCTACTGCAGTGTCACACATGCCGAATGAATAGGAAAACAGTAGAACGTCCGCATACGGCCATGTTTTTACCTCCACTGCCACGTGGTTGAATGTGTATAAGGCTGCGACTGCACGCCGCTCGGTCAACAGCGGCCTACTGCAGACCGACACTTAAGAGACGCCAAATGCAGATCGACATCGAGAGAGAGGCCCTGTCATGTGGCACTCGCGGTGTATACGCTGAAATGAAATGTAAATAATACATCTTTTGTAGTGGTCGTCGCTCTACTGCAGTGTCACACATGCCGAATGAATAGGAAAACAGTAGAACGTCCGCATACGGCCATGTTTTTACCTCCACTGCCACGTGGTTGAATGTGTATAAGGCTGCGACTGCACGCCGCTCGGCCAACAGCGGCCTACTGCAGACCGACACTTAAGAGACGCCAAATGCAGATCGACATCGAGAGAGAGGCCCTGTCATGTGGCACTCGCGGTGTATACGCTGAAATGAAATGTAAATAATACATCTTTTGTAGTGGTCGTCGCTCTACTGCAGTGTCACACATGCCGAATGAATAGGAAAACAGTAGAACGTCCGCATACGGCCATGTTTTTACCTCCACTGCCACGTGGTTGAATGTGTATAAGGCTGCGACTGCACGCCGCTCGGCCAACAGCGGCCTACTGCAGACCGACACTTAAGAGACGCCAAATGCAGATCGACATCGAGAGAGAGGCCCTGTCATGTGGCACTCGCGGTGTATACGCTGAAATGAAATGTAAATAATACATCTTTTGTAGTGGTCGTCGCTCTACTGCAGTGTCACACATGCCGAATGAATAGGAAAACAGTAGAACGTCCGCATACGGCCATGTTTTTACCTCCACTGCCACGTGGCTGAATGTGTATAAGGCTGCGACTGCACGCCGCTCGGCCAACAGCGGCCTACTGCAGACCGACACTTAAGAGACGCCAAATGCAGATCGACATCGAGAGAGAGGCCCTGTCATGTGGCACTCGCGGTGTATACGCTGAAATGAAATGTAAATAATACATCTTTTGTAGTGGTCGTCGCTCTACTGCAGTGTCACACATGCCGAATGAATAGGAAAACAGTAGAACGTCCGCATACGGCCATGTTTTTACCTCCACTGCCACGTGGCTGAATGTGTATAAGGCTGCGACTGCACGCCGCTCGGCCAACAGCGGCCTACTGCAGACCGACACTTAAGAGACGCCAAATGCAGATCGACATCGAGAGAGAGGCCCTGTCATGTGGCACTCGCGGTGTATACGCTGAAATGAAATGTAAATAATACATCTTTTGTAGTGGTCGTCGCTCTACTGCAGTGTCACACATGCCGAATGAATAGGAAAACAGTAGAACGTCCGCATACGGCCATGTTTTTACCTCCACTGCCACGTGGTTGAATGTGTATAAGGCTGCGACTGCACGCCGCTCGGCCAACAGCGGCCTACTGCAGACCGACACTTAAGAGACGCCAAATGCAGATCGACATCGAGAGAGAGGCCCTGTCATGTGGCACTCGCGGTGTATACGCTGAAATGAAATGTAAATAATACATCTTTTGTAGTGGTCGTCGCTCTACTGCAGTGTCACACATGCCGAATGAATAGGAAAACAGTAGAACGTCCGCATACGGCCATGTTTTTACCTCCACTGCCACGTGGTTGAATGTGTATAAGGCTGCGACTGCACGCCGCTCGGCCAACAGCGGCCTACTGCAGACCGACACTTAAGAGACGCCAAATGCAGATCGACATCGAGAGAGAGGCCCTGTCATGTGGCACTCGCGGTGTATACGCTGAAATGAAATGTAAATAATACATCTTTTGTAGTGGTCGTCGCTCTACTGCAGTGTCACACATGCCGAATGAATAGGAAAACAGTAGAACGTCCGCATACGGCCATGTTTTTACCTCCACTGCCACGTGGCTGAATGTGTATAAGGCTGCGACTGCACGCCGCTCGGCCAACAGCGGCCTACTGCAGACCGACACTTAAGAGACGCCAAATGCAGATCGACATCGAGAGAGAGGCCCTGTCATGTGGCACTCGCGGTGTATACGCTGAAATGAAATGTAAATAATACATCTTTTGTAGTGGTCGTCGCTCTACTGCAGTGTCACACATGCCGAATGAATAGGAAAACAGTAGAACGTCCGCATACGGCCATGTTTTTACCTCCACTGCCACGTGGCTGAATGTGTATAAGGCTGCGACTGCACGCCGCTCGGCCAACAGCGGCCTACTGCAGACCGACACTTAAGAGACGCCAAATGCAGATCGACATCGAGAGAGAGGCCCTGTCATGTGGCACTCGCGGTGTATACGCTGAAATGAAATGTAAATAATACATCTTTTGTAGTGGTCGTCGCTCTACTGCAGTGTCACACATGCCGAATGAATAGGAAAACAGTAGAACGTCCGCATACGGCCATGTTTTTACCTCCACTGCCACGTGGCTGAATGTGTATAAGGCTGCGACTGCACGCCGCTCGGCCAACAGCGGCCTACTGCAGACCGACACTTAAGAGACGCCAAATGCAGATCGACATCGAGAGAGAGGCCCTGTCACATGGCACTCGCGGTGTATACACTGAAATGAAATGTAAATAATACATCTTTTGTAGTGGTCGTCGCTCTACTGCAGTGTCACACATGCCGAATGAATAGGAAAACAGTAGAACGTCCGCATACGGCCATGTTTTTACCTCCACTGCCACGTGGCTGAATGTGTATAAGGCTGCGACTGCACGCCGCTCGGCCAACAGCGGCCTACTGCAGACCGACACTTAAGAGACGCCAAATGCAGATCGACATCGAGAGAGAGGCCCTGTCATGTGGCACTCGCGGTGTATACGCTGAAATGAAATGTAAATAATACATCTTTTGTAGTGGTCGTCGCTCTACTGCAGTGTCACACATGCCGAATGAATAGGAAAACAGTAGAACGTCCGCATGGGGCCATGTTTTTACCTCCACTGTCACGTGGCTGATTGTGTATAAGGCTGTGTGGCATCATTCAAACACAGCCAATCTGTCACTCTAGCTGTGTATCTCTACCAAAGTGGACATATGTCTTCACCTCGGTGGCGATTAAAACGATTTCGCCCCCGGGTGGGCTCGAACCACCAACCTTTCGGTTAACGCGACTGCACGCCGCTCGGCCAACAACGGCCTACTGCAGACCGACACTTAAGAGACGCCAAATGCAGATCGACATCGAGAGAGAGGCCCGGTCATATGGCACTCGCGGTGTATACGCTGAAATGAAATGTAAATAATACATCTTTTGTAGTGGTCGTCGCTCTACTGCAGTGTCACACATGCCGAATGAATAGGAAAACAGTAGAACGTCCGCATGGGGCCATGTTTTTACCTCCACTGTCACGTGGCTGATTGTGTATAAGGCTGTGTGGCATCATTCAAACACAGCCAAACTGTCACTCTAGCTGTGTATCTCTATCAAAGTGGACATATGTCTTCACCTCGGTGGCGATTAAAACGATTTGGCCCCCGGGTGGGCTCGAACCACCAACCTTTCGGTTAACGCGACTGCACGCCGCTCGGCCAACAGCGGCCTACTGCAGACCGACACTTAAGAGACGCCAAATGCAGATCGACATCGAGAGAGAGGCCCTGTCATATGGCACTCGCGGTGTATACGCTGAAATGAAATGTAAATAATACATCTTTTGTAGTGGTCGTCGCTCTACTGCAGTGTCACACATGCCGAATGAATAGGAAAACAGTAGAACGTCCGCATGGGGCCATGTTTTTACCTCCACTGTCACGTGGCTGATTGTGTATAAGGCTGTGTGGCATCATTCAAACACAGCCAAACTGTCACTCTAGCTGTGTATCTCTATCAAAGTGGACATATGTCTTCACCTCGGTGGCGATTAAAACGATTTGGCCCCCGGGTGGGCTCGAACCACCAACCTTTCGGTTAACGCGACTGCACGCCGCTCGGCCAACAGCGGCCTACTGCAGACCGACACTTAAGAGACGCCAAATGCAGATCGACATCGAGAGAGAGGCCCTGTCACATGGCACTCGCGGTGTATACGCTGAAATGAAATGTAAATAATACATCTTTTGTAGTGGGCCATGCTTTTACCTCCACTGTCACGTGGCTGAATGTGTATAAGGCTGTGTGGCATCATTCAAACACAGCCAAACTGTCACTCAAGCTGTGTATCTCTATCAAAGTGGACATATGTCTTCACCTCGGTGGCGATTAAAACGATTTCGCCCCCGGGTGGGCTCGAACCACCAACCTTTCGGTTAACAGCCGAACGCGCTAGCCGATTGCGCCACGGAGGCCTTGACTTGCTGTCACTCCTGCTCTCTTTATCAATGCAACTCGTATACTTTCTGCAGGCACCTCGCAGAATGGTAGTACCTGCTTACGCCTCTTCACATGGAAAACGTGCATGCACACTGTAGCGGAGCTCATTAACGAATGACATCGCCAAGCATGACATTCTACTACAAAATGCATACAAAACAGTGTTCCGCCTACACATTCAGTAAACCTCTGATGCAAGTAGAGCATTCTTTATCGGTTGTAGAACTTCCCCTTCATTCAGTGCACTGCCATTTGTTAGATGCTGCTCGAGCTAGCTCTGCTCTCAGCAGCAACGTTAAAAAAAATGAATGCCTTCTGTGAGGGTCGAACTCACGACCCCTGGTTTACGAGACCAGTGCTCTACCACAGAGCTAAGAAGGCCGCAGCTTTGCCTTCGTGAGCTACTCCCGAATTGTCACGTCATCATACTGAATCTTACAGCCCTCGACCAGATATCGGATTTGACACACACATGCTGCTGGGGGTGTCCACCTTACCGTTTTCCAAGTCTCTTCACTGTTTCACCCTTACGATCGACGACGAGCGTCAAGCCACCAAAGGTTTGCGGTCTGCGAAAAACTTGACCTAGTGCACAGCTTGTGGGATAGCGTGGCTCTACTGTGAAACGCGCCTTTCGACTCCTCTCTCCGGCTACAGTATGCTGTCGTCCACAGTGGCACTGAAGTTGCCCATTGGGCTTCATGTAAGGCGACTGCACGCCGCTCGGCCAACAGCGGCCTACTGCAGACCGACACTTAAGAGACGCCAAATGCAGATCGACATCGAGAGAGAGGCCCTGTCACATGGCACTCGCGGTGTATACGCTGAAATGAAATGTAAATAATACATCTTTTGTAGTGGTCGTCGCTCTACTGCAGTGTCACACATGCCGAATGAATAGGAAAACAGTACGCACTGCACGCCGCTCGGCCAACAGCGGCCTACTGCAGACCGACACTTAAGAGACGCCAAATGCAGATCGACATCGAGAGAGAGGCCCTGTCACATGGCACTCGCGGTGTATACGCTGAAATGAAATGTAAATAATACATCTTTTGTAGTGGTCGTCGCTCTACTGCAGTGTCACACATGCCGAATGAATAGGAAAACAGTAGAACGTCCGCATACGGCCATGTTTTTACCTCCACTGCCACGTGGTTGAATGTGTATAAGGCTGCGACTGCACGCCGCTCGGCCAACAGCGGCCTACTGCAGACCGACACTTAAGAGACGCCAAATGCAGATCGACATCGAGAGAGAGGCCCTGTCATGTGGCACTCGCGGTGTATACGCTGAAATGAAATGTAAATAATACATCTTTTGTAGTGGTCGTCGCTCTACTGCAGTGTCACACATGCCGAATGAATAGGAAAACAGTAGAACGTCCGCATACGGCCATGTTTTTACCTCCACTGCCACGTGGCTGAATGTGTATAAGGCTGCGACTGCACGCCGCTCGGCCAACAGCGGCCTACTGCAGACCGACACTTAAGAGACGCCAAATGCAGATCGACATCGAGAGAGAGGCCCTGTCATGTGGCACTCGCGGTGTATACGCTGAAATGAAATGTAAATAATACATCTTTTGTAGTGGTCGTCGCTCTACTGCAGTGTCACACATGCCGAATGAATAGGAAAACAGTAGAACGTCCGCATACGGCCATGTTTTTACCTCCACTGCCACGTGGCTGAATGTGTATAAGGCTGCGACTGCACGCCGCTCGGCCAACAGCGGCCTACTGCAGACCGACACTTAAGAGACGCCAAATGCAGATCGACATCGAGAGAGAGGCCCTGTCATGTGGCACTCGCGGTGTATACGCTGAAATGAAATGTAAATAATACATCTTTTGTAGTGGTCGTCGCTCTACTGCAGTGTCACACATGCCGAATGAATAGGAAAACAGTAGAACGTCCGCATACGGCCATGTTTTTACCTCCACTGCCACGTGGCTGAATGTGTATAAGGCTGCGACTGCACGCCGCTCGGCCAACAGCGGCCTACTGCAGACCGACACTTAAGAGACGCCAAATGCAGATCGACATCGAGAGAGAGGCCCTGTCATGTGGCACTCGCGGTGTATACGCTGAAATGAAATGTAAATAATACATCTTTTGTAGTGGTCGTCGCTCTACTGCAGTGTCACACATGCCGAATGAATAGGAAAACAGTAGAACGTCCGCATACGGCCATGTTTTTACCTCCACTGCCACGTGGTTGAATGTGTATAAGGCTGCGACTGCACGCCGCTCGGCCAACAGCGGCCTACTGCAGACCGACACTTAAGAGACGCCAAATGCAGATCGACATCGAGAGAGAGGCCCTGTCATGTGGCACTCGCGGTGTATACGCTGAAATGAAATGTAAATAATACATCTTTTGTAGTGGTCGTCGCTCTACTGCAGTGTCACACATGCCGAATGAATAGGAAAACAGTAGAACGTCCGCATACGGCCATGTTTTTACCTCCACTGCCACGTGGCTGAATGTGTATAAGGCTGCGACTGCACGCCGCTCGGCCAACAGCGGCCTACTGCAGACCGACACTTAAGAGACGCCAAATGCAGATCGACATCGAGAGAGAGGCCCTGTCATGTGGCACTCGCGGTGTATACGCTGAAATGAAATGTAAATAATACATCTTTTGTAGTGGTCGTCGCTCTACTGCAGTGTCACACATGCCGAATGAATAGGAAAACAGTAGAACGTCCGCATACGGCCATGTTTTTACCTCCACTGCCACGTGGTTGAATGTGTATAAGGCTGCGACTGCACGCCGCTCGGCCAACAGCGGCCTACTGCAGACCGACACTTAAGAGACGCCAAATGCAGATCGACATCGAGAGAGAGGCCCTGTCATGTGGCACTCGCGGTGTATACGCTGAAATGAAATGTAAATAATACATCTTTTGTAGTGGTCGTCGCTCTACTGCAGTGTCACACATGCCGAATGAATAGGAAAACAGTAGAACGTCCGCATACGGCCATGTTTTTACCTCCACTGCCACGTGGCTGAATGTGTATAAGGCTGCGACTGCACGCCGCTCGGCCAACAGCGGCCTACTGCAGACCGACACTTAAGAGACGCCAAATGCAGATCGACATCGAGAGAGAGGCCCTGTCATGTGGCACTCGCGGTGTATACGCTGAAATGAAATGTAAATAATACATCTTTTGTAGTGGTCGTCGCTCTACTGCAGTGTCACACATGCCGAATGAATAGGAAAACAGTAGAACGTCCGCATACGGCCATGTTTTTACCTCCACTGCCACGTGGTTGAATGTGTATAAGGCTGCGACTGCACGCCGCTCGGCCAACAGCGGCCTACTGCAGACCGACACTTAAGAGACGCCAAATGCAGATCGACATCGAGAGAGAGGCCCTGTCATGTGGCACTCGCGGTGTATACGCTGAAATGAAATGTAAATAATACATCTTTTGTAGTGGTCGTCGCTCTACTGCAGTGTCACACATGCCGAATGAATAGGAAAACAGTAGAACGTCCGCATACGGCCATGTTTTTACCTCCACTGCCACGTGGCTGAATGTGTATAAGGCTGCGACTGCACGCCGCTCGGCCAACAGCGGCCTACTGCAGACCGACACTTAAGAGACGCCAAATGCAGATCGACATCGAGAGAGAGGCCCTGTCATGTGGCACTCGCGGTGTATACGCTGAAATGAAATGTAAATAATACATCTTTTGTAGTGGTCGTCGCTCTACTGCAGTGTCACACATGCCGAATGAATAGGAAAACAGTAGAACGTCCGCATACGGCCATGTTTTTACCTCCACTGCCACGTGGCTGAATGTGTATAAGGCTGCGACTGCACGCCGCTCGGCCAACAGCGGCCTACTGCAGACCGACACTTAAGAGACGCCAAATGCAGATCGACATCGAGAGAGAGGCCCTGTCATGTGGCACTCGCGGTGTATACGCTGAAATGAAATGTAAATAATACATCTTTTGTAGTGGTCGTCGCTCTACTGCAGTGTCACACATGCCGAATGAATAGGAAAACAGTAGAACGTCCGCATACGGCCATGTTTTTACCTCCACTGCCACGTGGTTGAATGTGTATAAGGCTGCGACTGCACGCCGCTCGGCCAACAGCGGCCTACTGCAGACCGACACTTAAGAGACGCCAAATGCAGATCGACATCGAGAGAGAGGCCCTGTCATGTGGCACTCGCGGTGTATACGCTGAAATGAAATGTAAATAATACATCTTTTGTAGTGGTCGTCGCTCTACTGCAGTGTCACACATGCCGAATGAATAGGAAAACAGTAGAACGTCCGCATACGGCCATGTTTTTACCTCCACTGCCACGTGGTTGAATGTGTATAAGGCTGCGACTGCACGCCGCTCGGCCAACAGCGGCCTACTGCAGACCGACACTTAAGAGACGCCAAATGCAGATCGACATCGAGAGAGAGGCCCTGTCATGTGGCACTCGCGGTGTATACGCTGAAATGAAATGTAAATAATACATCTTTTGTAGTGGTCGTCGCTCTACTGCAGTGTCACACATGCCGAATGAATAGGAAAACAGTAGAACGTCCGCATACGGCCATGTTTTTACCTCCACTGCCACGTGGCTGAATGTGTATAAGGCTGCGACTGCACGCCGCTCGGCCAACAGCGGCCTACTGCAGACCGACACTTAAGAGACGCCAAATGCAGATCGACATCGAGAGAGAGGCCCTGTCATGTGGCACTCGCGGTGTATACGCTGAAATGAAATGTAAATAATACATCTTTTGTAGTGGTCGTCGCTCTACTGCAGTGTCACACATGCCGAATGAATAGGAAAACAGTAGAACGTCCGCATACGGCCATGTTTTTACCTCCACTGCCACGTGGCTGAATGTGTATAAGGCTGCGACTGCACGCCGCTCGGCCAACAGCGGCCTACTGCAGACCGACACTTAAGAGACGCCAAATGCAGATCGACATCGAGAGAGAGGCCCTGTCACATGGCACTCGCGGTGTATACACTGAAATGAAATGTAAATAATACATCTTTTGTAGTGGTCGTCGCTCTACTGCAGTGTCACACATGCCGAATGAATAGGAAAACAGTAGAACGTCCGCATACGGCCATGTTTTTACCTCCACTGCCACGTGGCTGAATGTGTATAAGGCTGCGACTGCACGCCGCTCGGCCAACAGCGGCCTACTGCAGACCGACACTTAAGAGACGCCAAATGCAGATCGACATCGAGAGAGAGGCCCTGTCATGTGGCACTCGCGGTGTATACGCTGAAATGAAATGTAAATAATACATCTTTTGTAGTGGTCGTCGCTCTACTGCAGTGTCACACATGCCGAATGAATAGGAAAACAGTAGAACGTCCGCATACGGCCATGTTTTTACCTGCACTGCCACGTGGCTGAATGTGTATAAGGCTGTGTGGCATCATTCAAACACAGCCAAACTGTCACTCTAGCTGTGTATCTCTATCAAAGTGGACATATGTCTTCACCTCGGTGGCGATTAAAACGATTTCGCCCCCGGGTGTGCTCGAACCACCAACCTTTCGGTTAACAGCCGAACGCGCTAGCCGATTGCGCCAAGGAGGCCTTGACTTGCGGTCACTCCTGCTCTCTTTATCAATGCAACTCGTATACTTTCTGCAGGCACCTCGCGGAATGGTAGTATCTGCTTACGCCTCTTCACATGGATAACGTGCATGCTCACTGTAGCGGAGCTCATAAACGAATGACATCGCCAAGCATGACATTCTACTACAAAATGCATACGAAACAGTGTTCCGCCTACACATTCAGTAAACCTCTGATGCAAGTAGAGCACTCTTTATCGGTTGTTCAACTTCCCCTTCATTCAGTGCACTGCCATTTGTTAGATGCTGCTCGAGCTAGCTCTGCTCTCAGCAGCAACGTTAAAAAAATGAATGCCTTCTGTGAGGGTCGAACTCACGACCCCTGGTTAACGAGACCAGTGCTCTACCACTGAGCTAAGAAGGCCGCAGCTTTGCCTTCGTGAGCTACTCCCGAATTGTCACGTCATCATACTGAATCTTACAGCCCTCGACCAGATATCGGATTTGACACACACATGCTGCTGGAGGTGTCCACCTTACCGTTTTCCAACTCTCTTCACTGTTTCACCCATACGATCGACGACGAGCGTCAAGCCACCAAAGGTTTGCGGTCTGCGCAAAACTTGACCTAGTGCACAGCTTGTGGGATAGCGTGGCTCTACTGTGAGACGCGCCTTTCGACTCCTCTCTCCGGCTACAGTATGCTGTCGTCCACAGAGGCACTGAAGTTGCCCATTGGGCTTCATGTAAGGCGACTGCACGCCGCTCGGCCAACAGCGGCCTACTGCAGACCGACACTTAAGAGACGCCAAATGCAGATCGACATCGAGAGAGAGGCCCTGTCATGTGGCACTCGCGGTGTATACGCTGAAATGAAATGTAAATAATACATCTTTTGTAGTGGTCGTCGCTCTACTGCAGTGTCACACATGCCGAATGAATAGGAAAACAGTAGAACGTCCGCATACGGCCATGTTTTTACCTCCACTGCCACGTGGCTGAATGTGTATAAGGCTGCGACTGCACGCCGCTCGGCCAACAGCGGCCTGCTGCAGACCGACACTTAAGAGACGCCAAATGCAGATCGACATCGAGAGAGAGGCCCTGTCATGTGGCACTCGCAGTGTATACGCTGAAATGAAATGTAAATAATACATCTTTTGTAGTGGTCGTCGCTCTACTGCAGTGTCACACATGCCGAATGAATAGGAAAACAGTAGAACGTCCGCATGGGGCCATGTTTTTACCTCCACTGTCACGTGGCTGATTGTGTATAAGGCTGTGTGGCATCATTCAAACACAGCCAAACTGTCACTCTAGCTGTGTATCTCTACCAAAGTGGACATATGTCTTCACCTCGGTGGCGATTAAAACGATTTCGCCCCCGGGTGGGCTCGAACCACCAACCTTTCGGTTAACGCGACTGCACGCCGCTCGGCCAACAGCGGCCTACTGCAGACCGACACTTAAGAGACGCCAAATGCAGATCGACATCGAGAGAGAGGCCCGGTCATATGGCACTCGCGGTGTATACGCTGAAATGAAATGTAAATAATACATCTTTTGTAGTGGTCGTCGCTCTACTGCAGTGTCACACATGCCGAATGAATAGGAAAACAGTAGAACGTCCGCATGGGGCCATGTTTTTACCTCCACTGTCACGTGGCTGATTGTGTATAAGGCTGTGTGGCATCATTCAAACACAGCCAAACTGTCACTCTAGCTGTGTATCTCTATCAAAGTGGACATATGTCTTCACCTCGGTGGCGATTAAAACGATTTGGCCCCCGGGTGGGCTCGAACCACCAACCTTTCGGTTAACGCGACTGCACGCCGATCGGCCAACAGCGGCCTACTGCAGACCGACACTTAAGAGACGCCAAATGCAGATCGACATCGAGAGAGAGGCCCTGTCATATGGCACTCGCGGTGTATACGCTGAAATGAAATGTAAATAATACATCTTTTGTAGTGGTCGTCGCTCTACTGCAGTGTCACACATGCCGAATGAATAGGAAAACAGTAGAACGTCCGCATGGGGCCATGTTTTTACCTCCACTGTCACGTGGCTGATTGTGTATAAGGCTGTGTGGCATCATTCAAACACAGCCAAACTGTCACTCTAGCTGTGTATCTCTATCAAAGTGGACATATGTCTTCACCTCGGTGGCGATTAAAACGATTTGGCCCCCGGGTGGGCTCGAACCACCAACCTTTCGGTTAACGCGACTGCACGCCGCTCGGCCAACAGCGGCCTACTGCAGACCGACACTTAAGAGACGCCAAATGCAGATCGACATCGAGAGAGAGGCCCTGTCATATGGCACTCGCGGTGTATACGCTGAAATGAAATGTAAATAATACATCTTTTGTAGTGGTCGTCGCTCTACTGCAGTGTCACACATGCCGAATGAATAGGAAAACAGTAGAGCGTCCGCATGGGGCCATGTTTTTACCTCCACTGTCACGTGGCTGATTGTGTATAAGGCTGTGTGGCATCATTCGAACACAGCCAAATTGTCACTCTAGCTGTGTATCTCTATCAAAGTGGACATATGTCTTCACCTCGGTGGCGATTAAAGCGATTTCGCTCCCGGGTGGGCTCGAACCACCAACCTTTCGGTTAACGCGACTGCACGCCGCTCGGCCAACAGCGGCCTACTGCAGACCGACACTTAAGAGACGCCAAATGCAGATCGACATCGAGAGAGAGGCCCTGTCATATGGCACTCGCGGTGTATACGCTGAAATGAAATGTAAATAATACATCTTTTGTAGTGGTCGTCGCTCTACTGCAGTGTCACACATGCCGAATGAATAGGAAAACAGTAGAACGTCCGCATGGGGCCATGTTTTTACCTCCACTGTCACGTGGCTGATTGTGTATAAGGCTGTGTGGCATCATTCAAACACAGCCAAACTGTCACTCTAGCTGTGTATCTCTATCAAAGTGGACATATGTCTTCACCTCGGTGGCGATTAAAACGATTTCGCCCCCGGGCGGGCTCGAACCACCAACCTTTCGGTTAACGCGACTGCACGCCGCTCGGCCAACAGCGGCCTACTGCAGACCGACACTTAAGAGACGCCAAATGCAGATCGACATCGAGAGAGAGGCCCTGTCATATGGCACTCGCGGTGTATACGCTGAAATGAAATGTAAATAATACATCTTTTGTAGTGGTCGTCGCTCTACTGCAGTGTCACACATGCCGAATGAATAGGAAAACAGTAGAGCGTCCGCATGGGGCCATGTTTTTACCTCCACTGTCACGTGGCTGATTGTGTATAAGGCTGTGTGGCATCATTCAAACACAGCCAAACTGTCACTCTAGCTGTGTATCTCTATCAAAGTGGACATATGTCTTCACCTCGGTGGCGATTAAAGCGATTTCGCCCCCGGGTGGGCTCGAACCACCAACCTTTCGGTTAACGCGACTGCACGCCGCTCGGCCAACAGCGGCCTACTGCAGACCGACACTTAAGAGACGCCAAATGCAGATCGACATCGAGAGAGAGGCCCTGTCATATGGCACTCGCGGTGTATACGCTGAAATGAAATGTAAATAATACATCTTTTGTAGTGGTCGTCGCTCTACTGCAGTGTCACACATGCCGAATCAATAGGAAAACAGTAGAACGTCCGCATGGGGCCATGTTTTTACCTCCACTGCCACGTGGCTCATTGTGTATAAGGCTGTGTGGCATCATTCAAACACAGCCAAACTGTCACTCTAGCTGTGTATCTCTATCAAAGTGGACATATGTCTTCACCTCGGTGGCGATTAAAGCGATTTCGCCCCCGGGTGGGCTCGAACCACCAACCTTTCGGTTAACGCGACTGCACGCCGCTCGGCCAACAGCGGCCTACTGCAGACCGACACTTAAGAGACGCCAAATGCAGATCGACATCGAGAGAGAGGCCCTGTCATATGGCACTCGCGGTGTATACGCTGAAATGAAATGTAAATAATACATCTTTTGTAGTGGTCGTCGCTCTACTGCAGTGTCACACATGCCGAATGAATAGGAAAACAGTAGAACGTCCGCATGGGGCCATGTTTTTACCTCCACTGTCACGTGGCTGATTGTGTATAAGGCTGTGTGGCATCATTCAAACACAGCCAAACTGTCACTCTAGCTGTGTATCTCTATCAAAGTGGACATATGTCTTCTCCTCGGTGGCGATTAAAACGATTTCGCCCCCGGGTGGGCTCGAACCACCAACCTTTCGGTTAACGCGACTGCACGCCGCTCGGCCAACAGCGGCCTACTGCAGACCGACACTTAAGAGACGCCAAATGCAGATCGACATCGAGAGAGAGGCCCTGTCATATGGCACTCGCGGTGTATACGCTGAAATGAAATGTAAATAATACATCTTTTGTAGTGGTCGTCGCTCTACTGCAGTGTCACACATGCCGAATGAATAGGAAAACAGTAGAACGTCCGCATGGGGCCATGTTTTTACCTCCACTGTCACGTGGCTGATTGTGTATAAGGCTGTGTGGCATCATTCAAACACAGCCAAACTGTCACTCTAGCTGTGTATCTCTATCAAAGTGGACATATGTCTTCACCTCGGTGGCGATTAAAACGATTTCGCCCCCGGGTGGGCTCGAACCACCAACCTTTCGGTTAACAGCCGAACGCGCTAGCCGATTGCGCCACGGAGGCCTTGACTTGCGTTCACTCCTGCTCTCTTTATCAATGCAACTCGTATACTTTCTGCAGGCACCTCGCAGAATGGTAGTATCTGCTTACGCCTCTTCACATGGATAACGTGCATGCTCACTGTAGCGGAGCTCATAAACGAATGACATCGCCAAGCATGACATTCTACTACAAAATGCATACAAAACAGTGTTCCGCCTACACATTGAGTAAACCTCTGATGCAAGTAGAGCACTCTTTATCGCTTGTAGAACTTCCCCTTCATTCAGTGCACTGCCATTTGTTAGATGCTGCTCGAGCTAGCTCTGCTCTCAGCAGCAACGTTAAAAAAATGAATGCCTTCTGTGAAGGTCGAACTCACGACCCCTGGTTTACGAGAACAGTGCTCTACCACTGAGCTAAGAAGGCCGCAGCTTTGCCTTCGTGAGCTACTCCCGAATTGTCACGTCATCATACTGAATCTTACAGCCCTCGACCAGATATCGGATTTGACACACACATGCTGCTGGAGGTGTCCACCTTACCGTTTTCCAACTCTCTTCACTGTTTCACCCTTACGATCGACGACGAGCGTCAAGCCACCAAAGGTTTGCGGTCTGCGCAAAACTTGACCTAGTGCACAGCTTGTGGGATAGCGTGGCTCTACTGTGAGACGCGCCTTTCGACTCCTCTCTCCGGCTACAGTATGCTGTCGTCCACAGGGGCACTGAAGTTGCCCATTGGGCTTCATGTAAGGCGACTGCACGCCGCTCGGCCAACAGCGGCCCACTGCAGACCGACACTTAAGAGACGCCAAATGCAGATCGACATCGAGAGAGAGGCCCTGTCATATGGCACTCGCGGTGTATACGCTGAAATGAAATGTAAATAATACATCTTTTGTAGTGGTCGTCGCTCTACTGCAGTGTCACACATGCCGAATGAATAGGAAAACAGTAGAACGTCCGCATGGGGCCATGTTTTTA
This sequence comes from Schistocerca cancellata, assembly GCF_023864275.1. NCBI lineage: Eukaryota > Metazoa > Arthropoda > Insecta > Orthoptera > Acrididae > Schistocerca > Schistocerca cancellata. The sequence continues at coordinate 309,239 of NW_026046837.1, forward strand.
CCTCCACTGTCACGTGGCTGATTGTGTATAAGGCTGTGTGGCATCATTCAAACACAGCCAAACTGTCGATCTAGCTGTGTATCTCTATCAAAGTGGACATATGTCTTCACCTCGGTGGCGATTAAAACGATTTCGCCCCCGGGTGGGCTCGAACCACCAACCTTTCGGTTAACAGCCGAACGCGCTAGCCGATTGCGCCACGGAGGCCTTGACTTGCGTTCACTCCTGCTCTCTTTATCAATGCAACTCGTATACTTTCTGCAGGCACCTCGCAGAATGGTAGTATCTGCTTACGCCTCTTCACATGGATAACGTGCATGCTCACTGTAGCGGAGCTCATAAACGAATGACATCGCCAAGCATGACATTCTACTACAAAATGCATACAAAACAGTGTTCCGCCTACACATTGAGTAAACCTCTGATGCAAGTAGAGCACTCTTTATCGCTTGTAGAACTTCCCCTTTATTCAGTGCACTGCCATTTGTTAGATGCTGCTCGAGCTAGCTCTGCTCTCAGCAGCAACGTTAAAAAAATGAATGCCTTCTGTGAAGGTCGAACTCACGACCCCTGGTTTACGAGAACAGTGCTCTACCACTGAGCTAAGAAGGCCGCAGCTTTGCCTTCGTGAGCTACTCCCGAATTGTCACGTCATCATACTGAATCTTACAGCCCTCGACCAGATATCGGATTTGACACACACATGCTGCTGGAGGTGTCCACCTTACCGTTTTCCAACTCTCTTCACTGTTTCACCCTTCCGATCGACGACGAGCGTCAAGCCACCAAAGGTTTGCGGTCTGCGCAAAACTTGACCTAGTGCACAGCTTGTGGGATAGCGTGGCTCTACTGTGAGACGCGCCTTTCGACTCCTCTCTCCGGCTACAGTATGCTGTCGTCCACAGAGGCACTGAAGTTGCCCATTGGGCTTCATGTAAGGCGACTGCACGCCGCTCGGCCAACAGCGGCCTACTGCAGACCGACACTTAAGAGACGCCAAATGCAGATCGACATCGAGAGAGAGGCCCTGTCATATGGCACTCGCGGTGTATACGCTGAAATGAAATGTAAATAATACATCTTTTGTAGTGGTCGTCGCTCTACTGCAGTGTCACACATGCCGAATGAATAGGAAAACAGTAGAGCGTCCGCATGGGGCCATGTTTTTACCTCCACTGTCACGTGGCTGATTGTGTATAAGGCTGTGTGGCATCATTCAAACACAGCCAAACTGTCACTCTAGCTGTGTATCTCTATCAAAGTGGACATATGTCTTCACCTCGGTGGCGATTAAAGCGATTTCGCCCCCGGGTGGGCTCGAACCACCAACCTTTCGGTTAACGCGACTGCACGCCGCTCGGCCAACAGCGGCCTACTGCAGACCGACACTTAAGAGACGCCAAATGCAGATCGACATCGAGAGAGAGGCCCTGTCATATGGCACTCGCGGTGTATACGCTGAAATGAAATGTAAATAATACATCTTTTGTAGTGGTCGTCGCTCTACTGCAGTGTCACACATGCCGAATGAATAGGAAAACAGTAGAGCGTCCGCATGGGGCCATGTTTTTACCTCCACTGTCACGTGGCTGATTGTGTATAAGGCTGTGTGGCATCATTCAAACACAGCCAAACTGTCACTCTAGCTGTGTATCTCTATCAAAGTGGACATATGTATTCACCTCGGTGGCGATTAAAGCGATTTCGCCCCCGGGTGGGCTCGAACCACCAACCTTTCGGTTAACGCGACTGCACGCCGCTCGGCCAACAGCGGCCTACTGCAGACCGACACTTAAGAGACGCCAAATGCAGATCGACATCGAGAGAGAGGCCCTGTCATATGGCACTCGCGGTGTATACGCTGAAATGAAATGTAAATAATACATCTTTTGTAGTGGTCGTCGCTCTACTGCAGTGTCACACATGCCGAATGAATAGGAAAACAGTAGAACGTCCGCATGGGGCCATGTTTTTACCTCCACTGTCACGTGGCTGATTGTATATAAGGCTGTGTGGCATCATTCAAACACAGCCAAACTGTCACTCTAGCTGTGTATCTCTATCAAAGTGGACATATGTCTTCACCTCGGTGGCGATTAAAACGATTTCGCCCCCGGGTGGGCTCGAACCACCAACCTTTCGGTTAACAGCCGAACGCGCTAGCCGATTGCGCCACGGAGGCCTTGAGTTGCGTTCACTCCTGCTCTCTTTATCAATGCAACTCGTATACTTTCTGCAGGCACCTCGCAGAATGGTAGTATCTGCTTACGCCTCTTCACATGGATAACGTGCATGCTCACTGTAGCGGAGCTCATAAACGAATGACATCGCCAAGCATGACATTCTACTACAAAATGCATACAAAACAGTGTTCCGCCTACACATTGAGTAAACCTCTGATGCAAGTAGAGCACTCTTTATCGCTTGTAGAACTTCCCCTTCATTCAGTGCACTGCCATTTGTTAGATGCTGCTCGAGCTAGCTCTGCTCTCAGCAGCAACGTTAAAAAAATGAATGCCTTCTGTGAAGGTCGAACTCACGACCCCTGGTTTACGAGAACAGTGCTCTACCACTGAGCTAAGAAGGCCGCAGCTTTGCCTTCGTGAGCTACTCCCGAATTGTCACGTCATCATACTGAATCTTACAGCCCTCGACCAGATATCGGATTTGACACACACATGCTGCTGGAGGTGTCCACCTTACCGTTTTCCAACTCTCTTCACTGTTTCACCCTTACGATCGACGACGAGCGTCAAGCCACCAAAGGTTTGCGGTCTGCGCAAAACTTGACCTAGTGCACAGCTTGTGGGATAGCGTGGCTCTACTGTGAGACGCGCCTTTCGACTCCTCTCTCCGGCTACAGTATGCTGTCGTCCACAGAGGCACTGAAGTTGCCCATTGGGCTTCATGTAAGGCGACTGCACGCCGCTCGGCCAACAGCGGCCTACTGCAGACCGACACTTAAGAGACGCCAAATGCAGATCGACATCGAGAGAGAGGCCCTGTCATATGGCACTCGCGGTGTATACGCTGAAATGAAATGTAAATAATACATCTTTTGTAGTGGTCGTCGCTCTACTGCAGTGTCACACATGCCGAATGAATAGGAAAACAGTAGAACGTCCGCATGGGGCCATGTTTTTACCTCCACTGTCACGTGGCTGATTGTGTATAAGGCTGTGTGGCATCATTCAAACACAGCCAAACTGTCACTCTAGCTGTGTATCTCTATCAAAGTGGACATATGTCTTCACCTCGGTGGCGATTAAAACGATTTCGCCCCCGGGTGGGCTCGAACCACCAACCTTTCGGTTAACGCGACTGCACGCCGCTCGGCCAACAGCGGCCTACTGCAGACCGACACTTAAGAGACGCCAAATGCAGATCGACATCGAGAGAGAGGCCCTGTCATATGGCACTCGCGGTGTATACGCTGAAATGAAATGTAAATAATACATCTTTTGTAGTGGTCGTCGCTCTACTGCAGTGTCACACATGCCGAATGAATAGGAAAACAGTAGAGCGTCCGCATGGGGCCATGTTTTTACCTCCACTGTCACGTGGCTGATTGTGTATAAGGCTGTGTGGCATCATTCAAACACAGCCAAACTGTCACTCTAGCTGTGTATCTCTATCAAAGTGGACATATGTCTTCACCTCGGTGGCGATTAAAGCGATTTCGCCCCCGGGTGGGCTCGAACCACCAACCTTTCGGTTAACGCGACTGCACGCCGCTCGGCCAACAGCGGCCTACTGCAGACCGACACTTAAGAGACGCCAAATGCAGATCGACATCGAGAGAGAGGCCCTGTCATATGGCACTCGCGGTGTATACGCTGAAATGAAATGTAAATAATACATCTTTTGTAGTGGTCGTCGCTCTACTGCAGTGTCACACATGCCGAATCAATAGGAAAACAGTAGAACGTCCGCATGGGGCCATGTTTTTACCTCCACTGTCACGTGGCTGATTGTGTATAAGGCTGTGTGGCATCATTCAAACACAGCCAAACTGTCACTCTAGCTGTGTATCTCTATCAAAGTGGACATATGTCTTCACCTCGGTGGCGATTAAAGCGATTTCGCCCCCGGGTGGGCTCGAACCACCAACCTTTCGGTTAACGCGACTGCACGCCGCTCGGCCAACAGCGGCCTACTGCAGACCGACACTTAAGAGACGCCAAATGCAGATCGACATCGAGAGAGAGGCCCTGTCATATGGCACTCGCGGTGTATACGCTGAAATGAAATGTAAATAATACATCTTTTGTAGTGGTCGTCGCTCTACTGCAGTGTCACACATGCCGAATGAATAGGAAAACAGTAGAACGTCCGCATGGGGCCATGTTTTTACCTCCACTGTCACGTGGCTGATTGTGTATAAGGCTGTGTGGCATCATTCAAACACAGCCAAACTGTCACTCTAGCTGTGTATCTCTATCAAAGTGGACATATGTCTTCACCTCGGTGGCGATTAAAACGATTTCGCCCCCGGGTGGGCTCGAACCACCAACCTTTCGGTTAACGCGACTGCACGCCGCTCGGCCAACAGCGGCCTACTGCAGACCGACACTTAAGAGACGCCAAATGCAGATCGACATCGAGAGAGAGGCCCTGTCATATGGCACTCGCGGTGTATACGCTGAAATAAAATGTAAATAATACATCTTTTGTAGTGGTCGTCGCTCTACTGCAGTGTCACACATGCCGAATGAATAGGAAAACAGTAGAACGTCCGCATGGGGCCATGTTTTTACCTCCACTGTCACGTGGCTGATTGTGTATAAGGCTGTGTGGCATCATTCAAACACAGCCAAACTGTCACTCTAGCTGTGTATCTCTATCAAAGTGGACATATGTCTTCACCTCGGTGGGGATTAAAGCGATTTCGACCCCGGGTGGGCTCGAACCACCAACCTTTCGGTTAACGCGACTGCACGCCGCTCGGCCAACAGCGGCCTACTGCAGACCGACACTTAAGAGACGCCAAATGCAGATCGACATCGAGAAAGAGGCCCTGTCATATGGCACTCGCGGTGTATACGCTGAAATGAAATGTAAATAATACATCTTTTGTAGTGGTCGTCGCTCTACTGCAGTGTCACACATGCCGAATGAATAGGAAAACAGTAGAACGTCCGCATGGGGCCATGTTTTTACCTCCACTGTCACGTGGCTGATTGTGTATAAGGCTGTGTGGCATCATTCAAACACAGCCAAACTGTCACTCTAGCTGTGTATCTCTATCAAAGTGGACATATGTCTTCACCTCGGTGGCGATTAAAACGATTTGGCCCCCGGGTGGGCTCGAACCACCAACCTTTCGGTTAACGCGACTGCACGCCGCTCGGCCAACAGCGGCCTACTGCAGACCGACACTTAAGAGACGCCAAATGCAGATCGACATCGAGAGAGAGGCCCTGTCATATGGCACTCGCGGTGTATACGCTGAAATGAAATGTAAATAATACATCTTTTGTAGTGGTCGTCGCTCTACTGCAGTGTCACACATGCCGAATGAATAGGAAAACAGTAGAGCGTCCGCATGGGGCCATGTTTTTACCTCCACTGTCACGTGGCTGATTGTGTATAAGGCTGTGTGGCATCATTCAAACACAGCCAAACTGTCACTCTAGCTGTGTATCTCTATCAAAGTGGACATATGTCTTCACCTCGGTGGCGATTAAAGCGATTTCGCCCCCGGGTGGGCTCGAACCACCAACCTTTCGGTTAACGCGACTGCACGCCGCTCGGCCAACAGCGGCCTACTGCAGACCGACACTTAAGAGACGCCAAATGCAGATCGACATCGAGAGAGAGGCCCTGTCATATGGCACTCGCGGTGTATACGCTGAAATGAAATGTAAATAATACATCTTTTGTAGTGGTCGTCGCTCTACTGCAGTGTCACACATGCCGAATGAATAGGAAAACAGTAGAACGTCCGCATGGGGCCATGTTTTTACCTCCACTGTCACGTGGCTGATTGTGTATAAGGCTGTGTGGCATCATTCAAACACAGCCAAACTGTCACTCTAGCTGTGTATCTCTATCAAAGTGGACATATGTCTTCACCTCGGTGGCGATTAAAACGATTTCGCCCCCGGGTGGGCTCGAACCACCAACCTTTCGGTTAACGCGACTGCACGCCGCTCGGCCAACAGCGGCCTACTGCAGACCGACACTTAAGAGACGCCAAATGCAGATCGACATCGAGAGAGAGGCCCTGTCATATGGCACTCGCGGTGTATACGCTGAAATGAAATGTAAATAATACATCTTTTGTAGTGGTCGTCGCTCTACTGCAGTGTCACACATGCCGAATGAATAGGAAAACAGTAGAGCGTCCGCATGGGGCCATGTTTTTACCTCCACTGTCACGTGGCTGATTGTGTATAAGGCTGTGTGGCATCATTCAAACACAGCCAAACTGTCACTCTAGCTGTGTATCTCTATCAAAGTGGACATATGTCTTCACCTCGGTGGCGATTAAAGCGATTTCGCCCCCGGGTGGGCTCGAACCACCAACCTTTCGGTTAACGCGACTGCACGCCGCTCGGCCAACAGCGGCCTACTGCAGACCGACACTTAAGAGACGCCAAATGCAGATCGACATCGAGAGAGAGGCCCTGTCATATGGCACTCGCGGTGTATACGCTGAAATGAAATGTAAATAATACATCTTTTGTAGTGGTCGTCGCTCTACTGCAGTGTCACACATGCCGAATCAATAGGAAAACAGTAGAACGTCCGCATGGGGCCATGTTTTTACCTCCACTGTCACGTGGCTGATTGTGTATAAGGCTGTGTGGCATCATTCAAACACAGCCAAACTGTCACTCTAGCTGTGTATCTCTATCAAAGTGGACATATGTCTTCACCTCGGTGGCGATTAAAGCGATTTCGCCCCCGGGTGGGCTCGAACCACCAACCTTTCGGTTAACGCGACTGCACGCCGCTCGGCCAACAGCGGCCTACTGCAGACCGACACTTAAGAGACGCCAAATGCAGATCGACATCGAGAGAGAGGCCCTGTCATATGGCACTCGCGGTGTATACGCTGAAATGAAATGTAAATAATACATCTTTTGTAGTGGTCGTCGCTCTACTGCAGTGTCACACATGCCGAATGAATAGGAAAACAGTAGAACGTCCGCATGGGGCCATGTTTTTACCTCCACTGTCACGTGGCTGATTGTGTATAAGGCTGTGTGGCATCATTCAAACACAGCCAAACTGTCACTCTAGCTGTGTATCTCTATCAAAGTGGACATATGTCTTCACCTCGGTGGCGATTAAAACGATTTCGCCCCCGGGTGGGCTCGAACCACCAACCTTTCGGTTAACGCGACTGCACGCCGCTCGGCCAACAGCGGCCTACTGCAGACCGACACTTAAGAGACGCCAAATGCAGATCGACATCGAGAGAGAGGCCCTGTCATATGGCACTCGCGGTGTATACGCTGAAATGAAATGTAAATAATACATCTTTTGTAGTGGTCGTCGCTCTACTGCAGTGTCACACATGCCGAATGAATAGGAAAACAGTAGAGCGTCCGCATGGGGCCATGTTTTTACCTCCACTGTCACGTGGCTGATTGTGTATAAGGCTGTGTGGCATCATTCAAACACAGCCAAACTGTCACTCTAGCTGTGTATCTCTATCAAAGTGGACATATGTCTTCACCTCGGTGGCGATTAAAGCGATTTCGCCCCCGGGTGGGCTCGAACCACCAACCTTTCGGTTAACGCGACTGCACGCCGCTCGGCCAACAGCGGCCTACTGCAGACCGACACTTAAGAGACGCCAAATGCAGATCGACATCGAGAAAGAGGCCCTGTCATATGGCACTCGCGGTGTATACGCTGAAATGAAATGTAAATAATACATCTTTTGTAGTGGTCGTCGCTCTACTGCAGTGTCACACATGCCGAATGAATAGGAAAACAGTAGAACGTCCGCATGGGGCCATGTTTTTACCTCCACTGTCACGTGGCTGATTGTGTATAAGGCTGTGTGGCATCATTCAAACACAGCCAAACTGTCACTCTAGCTGTGTATCTCTATCAAAGTGGACATATGTCTTCACCTCGGTGGCGATTAAAACGATTTGGCCCCCGGGTGGGCTCGAACCACCAACCTTTCGGTTAACGCGACTGCACGCCGCTCGGCCAACAGCGGCCTACTGCAGACCGACACTTAAGAGACGCCAAATGCAGATCGACATCGAGAGAGAGGCCCTGTCATATGGCACTCGCGGTGTATACGCTGAAATGAAATGTAAATAATACATCTTTTGTAGTGGTCGTCGCTCTACTGCAGTGTCACACATGCCGAATGAATAGGAAAACAGTAGAGCGTCCGCATGGGGCCATGTTTTTACCTCCACTGTCACGTGGCTGATTGTGTATAAGGCTGTGTGGCATCATTCAAACACAGCCAAACTGTCACTCTAGCTGTGTATCTCTATCAAAGTGGACATATGTCTTCACCTCGGTGGCGATTAAAGCGATTTCGCCCCCGGGTGGGCTCGAACCACCAACCTTTCGGTTAACGCGACTGCACGCCGCTCGGCCAACAGCGGCCTACTGCAGACCGACACTTAAGAGACGCCAAATGCAGATCGACATCGAGAGAGAGGCCCTGTCATATGGCACTCGCGGTGTATACGCTGAAATGAAATGTAAATAATACATCTTTTGTAGTGGTCGTCGCTCTACTGCAGTGTCACACATGCCGAATCAATAGGAAAACAGTAGAACGTCCGCATGGGGCCATGTTTTTACCTCCACTGTCACGTGGCTGATTGTGTATAAGGCTGTGTGGCATCATTCAAACACAGCCAAACTGTCACTCTAGCTGTGTATCTCTATCAAAGTGGACATATGTCTTCACCTCGGTGGCGATTAAAACGATTTCGCCCCCGGGTGGGCTCGAACCACCAACCTTTCGGTTAACGCGACTGCACGCCGCTCGGCCAACAGCGGCCTACTGCAGACCGACACTTAAGAGACGCCAAATGCAGATCGACATCGAGAGAGAGGCCCTGTCATATGGCACTCGCGGTGTATACGCTGAAATGAAATGTAAATAATACATCTTTTGTAGTGGTCGTCGCTCTACTGCAGTGTCACACATGCCGAATGAATAGGAAAACAGTAGAACGTCCGCATGGGGCCATGTTTTTACCTCCACTGTCACGTGGCTGATTGTGTATAAGGCTGTGTGGCATCATTCAAACACAGCCAAACTGTCACTCTAGCTGTGTATCTCTATCAAAGTGGACATATGTCTTCACCTCGGTGGCGATTAAAGCGATTTCGCCCCCGGGTGGGCTCGAACCACCAACCTTTCGGTTAACGCGACTGCACGCCGCTCGGCCAACAGCGGCCTACTGCAGACCGACACTTAAGAGACGCCAAATGCAGATCGACATCGAGAGAGAGGCCCTGTCATATGGCACTCGCGGTGTATACGCTGAAATGAAATGTAAATAATACATCTTTTGTAGTGGTCGTCGCTCTACTGCAGTGTCACACATGCCGAATGAATAGGAAAACAGTAGAACGTCCGCATGGGGCCATGTTTTTACCTCCACTGTCACGTGGCTGATTGTGTATAAGGCTGTGTGGCATCATTCAAACACAGCCAAACTGTCACTCTAGCTGTGTATCTCTATCAAAGTGGACATATGTCTTCACCTCGGTGGCGATTAAAACGATTTCGCCCCCGGGTGGGCTCGAACCACCAACCTTTCGGTTAACGCGACTGCACGCCGCTCGGCCAACAGCGGCCTACTGCAGACCGACACTTAAGAGACGCCAAATGCAGATCGACATCGAGAGAGAGGCCCTGTCATATGGCACTCGCGGTGTATACGCTGAAATGAAATGTAAATAATACATCTTTTGTAGTGGTCGTCGCTCTACTGCAGTGTCACACATGCCGAATGAATAGGAAAACAGTAGAACGTCCGCATGGGGCCATGTTTTTACCTCCACTGTCACGTGGCTGATTGTGTATAAGGCTGTGTGGCATCATTCAAACACAGCCAAACTGTCACTCTAGCTGTGTATCTCTATCAAAGTGGACATATGTCTTCACCTCGGTGGCGATTAAAACGATTTGGCCCCCGGGTGGGCTCGAACCACCAACCTTTCGGTTAACGCGACTACACGCCGCTCGGCCAACAGCGGCCTACTGCAGACCGACACTTAAGAGACGCCAAATGCAGATCGACATCGAGAGAGAGGCCCTGTCATATGGCACTCGCGGTGTATACGCTGAAATGAAATGTAAATAATACACCTTTTGTAGTGGTCGTCGCTCTACTGCAGTGTCACACATGCCGAATGAATAGGAAAACAGTAGAACGTCCGCATGGGGCCATGTTTTTACCTCCACTGTCACGTGGCTGATTGTGTATAAGGCTGTGTGGCATCATTCAAACACAGCCAAACTGTCACTCTAGCTGTGTATCTCTATCAAAGTGGACATATGTCTTCACCTCGGTGGCGATTAAGGCGATTTCGCCCCCGGGTGGGCTCGAACCACCAACCTTTCGGTTAACGCGACTGCACGCCGCTCGGCCAACAGCGGCCTACTGCAGACCGACACTTTAGAGACGCCAAATGCAGATCGACATCGAGAGAGAGGCCCTGTCATATGGCACTCGCGGTGTATACGCTGAAATGAAATGTAAATAATACATCTTTTGTAGTGGTCGTCGCTCTACTGCAGTGTCACACATGCCGAATGAATAGGAAAACAGTAGAACGTCCGCATGGGGCCATGTTTTTACCTCCACTGTCACGTGGCTGATTGTGTATAAGGCTGTGTGGCATCATTCAAACACAGCCAAACTGTCACTCTAGCTGTGTATCTCTATCAAAGTGGACATATGTCTTCACCTCGGTGGCGATTAAAACGATTTCGCCCCCGGGTGGGCTCGAACCACCAACCTTTCGGTTAACGCGACTGCACGCCGCTCGGCCAACAGCGGCCTACTGCAGACCGACACTTAAGAGACGCCAAATGCAGATCGACATCGAGAGAGAGGCCCTGTCATATGGCACTCGCGGTGTATACGCTGAAATGAAATGTAAATAATACATCTTTTGTAGTGGTCGTCGCTCTACTGCAGTGTCACACATGCCGAATGAATAGGAAAACAGTAGAACGTCCGCATGGGGCCATGTTTTTACCTCCACTGTCACGTGGCTGATTGTGTATAAGGCTGTGTGGCATCATTCAAACACAGCCAAACTGTCACTCTAGCTGTGTATCTCTATCAAAGTGGACATATGTCTTCACCTCGGTGGCGATTAAAATGATTTCGCCCCCGGGTGGGCTCGAACCACCAACCTTTCGGTTAACAGCCGAACGCGCTAGCCGATTGCGCCACGGAGGCCTTGACTTGCGTTCACTCCTGCTCTCTTTATCAATGCAACTCGTATACTTTCTGCAGGCACCTCGCAGAATGGTAGTATCTGCTTACGCCTCTTCACATGGATAACGTGCATGCTCACTGTAGCGGAGCTCATAAACGAATGACATCGCCAAGCATGACATTCTACTACAAAATGCATACAAAACAGTGTTCCGCCTACACATTCAGTAAACCTCTGATGCAAGTAGAGCACTCTTTATCGCTTGTAGAACTTCCCCTTCATTCAGTGCACTGCCATTTGTTAGATGCTGCTCGAGCTAGCTCTGCTCTCAGCAGCAACGTTAAAAAAATGAATGCCTTCTGTGAGGGTCGAACTCACGACCCCTGGTTTACGAGAACAGTGCTCTACCACTGAGCTAAGAAGGCCGCAGCTTTGCTTTCCTGAGCTACTCCCGAATTGTCACGTCATCATACTGAATCTTACAGCCCTCGACCAGATATCGGATTTGACACACACATGCTGCTGGAGGTGTCCACCTTACCGTTTTCCAACTCTCTTCACTGTTTCACCCTTACGATCGACGACGAGCGTCAAGCCACCAAAGGTTTGCGGTCTGCGCAAAACTTGACCTAGTGCACAGCTTGTGGGATAGCGTGGCTCTACTGTGAGACGCGCCTTTCGACTCCTCTCTCCGGCTACAGTATGCTGTCGTCCACAGGGGCACTGAAGTTGCCCATTGGGCTTCATGTAAGGCGACTGCACGCCGCTCGGCCAACAGCGGCTTACTGCAGACCGACACTTAAGAGACGCCAAATGCAGATCGACATCGAGAGAGAGGCCCTGTCATATGGCACTCGCGGTGTATACGCTGAAATGAAATGTAAATAATACATCTTTTGTAGTGGTCGTCGCTCTACTGCTGTGTCACACATGCCGAATGAATAGGAAAACAGTAGAACGTCCGCATGGGGCCATGTTTTTACCTCCACTGTCACGTGGCTGATTGTGTATAAGGCTGTGTGGCATCATTCAAACACAGCCAAACTGTCACTCTAGCTGTGTATCTCTATCAAAGTGGACATATGTCTTCACCTCGGTGGCGATTAAAACGATTTCGCCCCCGGGTGGGCTCGAACCACCAACCTTTCGGTTAACAGCCGAACGCGCTAGCCGATTGCGCCACGGAGGCCTTGACTTGCGTTCACTCCTGCTCTCTTTATCAATGCAACTCGTATACTTTCTGCAGGCACCTCGCAGAATGGTAGTATCTGCTTACGCCTCTTCACATGGATAACGTGCATGCTCACTGTAGCGGAGCTCATAAACGAATGACATCGCCAAGCATGACATTCTACTACAAAATGCATACAAAACAGTGTTCCGCCTACACATTCAGTAAACCTCTGATGCAAGTAGAGCACTCTTTATCGCTTGTAGAACTTCCCCTTCATTCAGTGCACTGCCATTTGTTAGATGCTGCTCGAGCTAGCTCTGCTCTCAGCAGCAACGTTAAAAAAATGAATGCCTTCTGTGAAGGTCGAACTCACGACCCCTGGTTTACGAGAACAGTGCTCTACCACTGAGCTAAGAAGGCCGCAGCTTTGCCTTCGTGAGCTACTCCCGAATTGTCACGTCATCATACTGAATCTTACAGCCCTCGACCAGATATCGGATTTGACACACACATGCTGCTGGAGGTGTCCACCTTACCGTTTTCCAACTCTCTTCACTGTTTCACCCTTACGATCGACGACGACCGTCAAGCCACCAAAGGTTTGCGGTCTGCGCAAAACTTGACCTAGTGCACAGCTTGTGGGATAGCGTGGCTCTACTGTGAGACGCGCCTTTCGACTCCTCTCTCCGGCTACAGTATGCTGTCGTCCACAGGGGCACTGAAGTTGCCCATTGGGCTTCATGTAAGGCGACTGCACGCCGCTCGGCCAACAGCGGCCTACTGCAGACCGACACTTAAGAGACGCCAAATGCAGATCGACATCGAGAGAGAGGCCCTGTCATATGGCACTCGCGGTGTATACGCTGAAATGAAATGTAAATAATACATCTTTTGTAGTGGTCGTCGCTCTACTGCAGTGTCACACATGCCGAATGAATAGGAAAACAGTAGAACGTCCGCATGGGGCCATGTTTTTACCTCCACTGTCACGTGGCTGATTGTGTATAAGGCTGTGTGGCATCATTCAAACACAGCCAAACTGTCACTCTAGCTGTGTATCTCTATCAAAGTGGACATATGTCTTCACCTCGGTGGCGATTAAAACGATTTCGCCCCCGGGTGGGCTCGAACCACCAACCTTTCGGTTAACAGCCGAACGCGCTAGCCGATTGCGCCACGGAGGCCTTGACTTGCGTTCACTCCTGCTCTCTTTATCAATGCAACTCGTATACTTTCTGCAGGCACCTCGCAGAATGGTAGTATCTGCTTACGCCTCTTCACATGGATAACGTGCATGCTCACTGTAGCGGAGCTCATAAACGAATGACATCGCCAAGCATGACATTCTACTACAAAATGCATACAAAACAGTGTTCCGCCTACACATTCAGTAAACCTCTGATGCAAGTAGAGCACTCTTTATCGCTTGTAGAACTTCCCCTTCATTCAGTGCACAGCCATTTGTTAGATGCTGCTCGAGCTAGCTCTGCTCTCAGCAGCAACGTTAAAAAAATGAATGCCTTCTGTGAAGGTCGAACTCACGACCCCTGGTTTACGAGAACAGTGCTCTACCACTGAGCTAAGAAGGCCGCAGCTTTGCCTTCGTGAGCTACTCCCGAATTGTCACGTCATCATACTGAATCTTACAGCCCTCGACCAGATATCGGATTTGACACACACATGCTGCTGGAGGTGTCCACCTTACCGTTTTCCAACTCTCTTCACTGTTTCACCCTTACGATCGACGACGACCGTCAAGCCACCAAAGGTTTGCGGTCTGCGCAAAACTTGACCTAGTGCACAGCTTGTGGGATAGCGTGGCTCTACTGTGAGACGCGCCTTTCGACTCCTCTCTCCGGCTACAGTATGCTGTCGTCCACAGGGGCACTGAAGTTGCCCATTGGGCTTCATGTAAGGCGACTGCACGCCGCTCGGCCAACAGCGGCCTACTGCAGACCGACACTTAAGAGACGCCAAATGCAGATCGACATCGAGAGAGAGGCCCTGTCATATGGCACTCGCGGTGTATACGCTGAAATGAAATGTAAATAATACATCTTTTGTAGTGGTCGTCGCTCTACTGCAGTGTCACACATGCCGAATGAATAGGAAAACAGTAGAACGTCCGCATGGGGCCATGTTTTTACCTCCACTGTCACGTGGCTGATTGTGTATAAGGCTGTGTGGCATCATTCAAACACAGCCAAACTGTCACTCTAGCTGTGTATCTCTATCAAAGTGGACATATGTCTTCACCTCGGTGGCGATTAAAACGATTCCGCCCCCGGGTGGGCTCGAACCACCAACCTTTCGGTTAACAGCCGAACGCGCTAGCCGATTGCGCCACGGAGGCCTTGACTTGCGTTCACTCCTGCTCTCTTTATCAATGCAACTCGTATACTTTCTGCAGGCACCTCGCAGAATGGTAGTATCTGCTTACGCCTCTTCACATGGATAACGTGCATGCTCACTGTAGCGGAGCTCATAAACGAATGACATCGCCAAGCATGACATTCTACTACAAAATGCATACAAAACAGTGTTCCGCCTACACATTCAGTAAACCTCTGATGCAAGTAGAGCACTCTTTATCGCTTGTAGAACTTCCCCTTCATTCAGTGCACAGCCATTTGTTAGATGCTGCTCGAGCTAGCTCTGCTCTCAGCAGCAACGTTAAAAAAATGAATGCCTTCTGTGAAGGTCGAACTCACGACCCCGGGTTTACGAGAACAGTGCTCTACCACTGAGCTAAGAAGGCCGCAGCTTTGCCTTCGTGAGCTACTCCCGAATTTTCACGTCATCATACTGAATCTTACAGCCCTCGACCAGATATCGGATTTGACACACACATGCTGCTGGAGGTGTCCACCTTACCGTTTTCCAACTCTCTTCACTGTTTCACCCTTACGATCGACGACGAGCGTCAAGCCACCAAAGGTTTGCGGTCTGCGCAAAACTTGACCTAGTGCACAGCTTGTGGGATAGCGTGGCTCTACTGTGAGACGCGCCTTTCGACTCCTCTCTCCGGCTACAGTATGCTGTCGTCCACAGAGGCACTGAAGTTGCCCATTGGGCTTCATGTAAGGCGACTGCACGCCGCTCGGCCAACAGCGGCCTACTGCAGACCGACACTTAAGAGACGCCAAATGCAGATCGACATCGAGAGAGAGGCCCTGTCATATGGCACTCGCGGTGTATACGCTGAAATGAAATGTAAATAATACATCTTTTGTAGTGGTCGTCGCTCTACTGCAGTGTCACACATGCCGAATGAATAGGAAAACAGTAGAACGTCCGCATGGGGCCATGTTTTTACCTCCACTGTCACGTGGCTGATTGTGTATAAGGCTGTGTGGCATCATTCAAACACAGCCAAACTGTCACTCTAGCTGTGTATCTCTATCAAAGTGGACATATGTCTTCACCTCGGTGGCGATTAAAACGATTTCGCCCCCGGGTGGGCTCGAACCACCAACCTTTCGGTTAACAGCCGAACGCGCTAACCGATTGCGCCACGGAGGCCTTGACTTGCGTTCACTCCTGCTCTCTTTATCAATGCAACTCGTATACTTTCTGCAGGCACCTCGCAGAATGGTAGTATCTGCTTACGCCTCTTCACATGGATAACGTGCATGCTCACTGTAGCGGAGCTCATAAACGAATGACATCGCCAAGCATGACATTCTACTACAAAATGCATACAAAACAGTGTTCCGGCTACACATTCAGTAAACCTCTGATGCAAGTAGAGCACTCTTTATCGCTTGTAGAACTTCCCCTTCATTCAGTGCACTGCCATTTGTTAGATGGTGCTCGAGCTAGCTCTGCTCTCAGCAGCAACGTTAAAATAATGAATGCCTTCTGTGAGGGTCGAACTCACGACCCCTGGTTTACGAGAACAGTGCTCTACCACTGAGCTAAGAAGGCCGCAGCTTTGCCTTCGTGAGCTACTCCCGAATTGTCACGTCATCATACTGAATCTTACAGCCCTCGACCAGATATCGGATTTGACACACACATGCTGCTGGAGGTGTCCACCTTACCGTTTTCCAACTCTCTTCACTGTTTCACCCTTACGATCGACGACGACCGTCAAGCCACCAAAGGTTTGCGGTCTGCGCAAAACGTGACCTAGTGCACAGCTTGTGGGATAGCGTGGCTCTACTGTGAAACGCGCCTTTCGACTCCTCTCTCCGGCTACAGTATGCTGTCGTCCACAGGGGCACTGAAGTTGCCCATTGGGCTTCATGTAAGGCGACTGCACGCCGCTCGGCCAACAGCGGCCTACTGCAGACCGACACTTAAGAGACGCCAAATGCAGATCGACATCGAGAGAGAGGCCCTGTCATATGGCACTCGCGGTGTATACGCTGAAATGAAATGTAAATAATACATCTTTTGTAGTGGTCGTCGCTCTACTGCAGTGTCACACATGCCGAATGAATAGGAAAACAGTAGAACGTCCGCATGGGGCCATGTTTTTACCTCCACTGTCACGTGGCTGATTGTGTATAAGGCTGTGTGGCATCATTCAAACACAGCCAAACTGTCACTCTAGCTGTGTATCTCTATCAAAGTGGACATATGTCTTCACCTCGGTGGCGATTAAAACGATTTCGCCCCCGGGTGGGCTCGAACCACCAACCTTTCGGTTAACAGCCGAACGCGCTAGCCGATTGCGCCACGGAGGCCTTGACTTGCGTTCACTCCTGCTCTCTTTATCAATGCAACTCGTATACTTTCTGCAGGCACCTCGCAGAATGGTAGTATCTGCTTACGCCTCTTCACATGGATAACGTGCATGCTCACTGTAGCGGAGCTCATAAACGAATGACATCGCCAAGCATGACATTCTACTACAAAATGCATACAAAACAGTGTTCCGCCTACACATTGAGTAAACCTCTGATGCAAGTAGAGCACTCTTTATCGCTTGTAGAACTTCCCCTTCATTCAGTGCACAGCCATTTGTTAGATGCTGCTCGAGCTAGCTCTGCTCTCAGCAGCAACGTTAAAAAAATGAATGCCTTCTGTGAAGGTCGAACTCACGACCCCGGGTTTACGAGAACAGTGCTCTACCACTGAGCTAGGAAGGCCGCAGCTTTGCCTTCGTGAGCTACTCCCGAATTGTCACGTCATCATACTGAATCTTACAGCCCTCGACCAGATATCGGATTTGACACACACATGCTGCTGGAGGTGTCCACCTTACCGTTTTCCAACTCTCTTCACTGTTTCACCCTTACGATCGACGACGAGCGTCAAGCCACCAAAGGTTTGCGGTCTGCGCAAAACTTGACCTAGTGCACAGCTTGTGGGATAGCGTGGCTCTACTGTGAGATGCGCCTTTGGACTCCTCTCTCCGGCTACAGTATGCTGTCGTCCACAGAGGCACTGAAGTTGCCCATTGGGCTTCATGTAAGGCGACTGCACGCCGCTCGGCCAACAGCGGCCTACTGCAGACCGACACTTAAGAGACGCCAAATGCAGATCGACATCGAGAGAGAGGCCCTGTCATATGGCACTCGCGGTGTATACGCTGAAATGAAATGTAAATAATACATCTTTTGTAGTGGTCGTCGCTCTACTGCAGTGTCACACATGCCGAATGAATAGGAAAACAGTAGAACGTCCGCATGGGGCCATGTTTTTACCTCCACTGTCACGTGGCTGATTGTTTATAAGGCTGTGTGGCATCATTCAAACACAGCCAAACTGTCACTCTAGCTGTGTATCTCTATCAAAGTGGACATATGTCTTCACCTCGGTGGCGATTAAAACGATTTCGCCCCCGGGTGGGCTCGAACCACCAACCTTTCGGTTAACAGCCGAACGCGCTAGCCGATTGCGCCACGGAGGCCTTGACTTGCGTTCACTCCTGCTCTCTTTATCAATGCAACTCGTATACTTTCTGCAGGCACCTCGCAGAATGGTAGTATCTGCTTACGCCTCTTCACATGGATAACGTGCATGCTCACTGTAGCGGAGCTCATAAACGAATGACATCGCCAAGCATGACATTCTACTACAAAATGCATACAAAACAGTGTTCCGCCTACACATTGAGTAAACCTCTGATGCAAGTAGAGCACTCTTTATCGCTTGTAAAACTTCCCCTTCATTCAGTGCACAGCCATTTGTTAGATGCTGCTCGAGCTAGCTCTGCTCTCAGCAGCAACGTTAAAAAAATGAATGCCTTCTGTGAAGGTCGAACTCACGACCCCGGGTTTACGAGAACAGTGCTCTACCACTGAGCTAGGAAGGCCGCAGCTTTGCCTTCGTGAGCTACTCCCGAATTGTCACGTCATCATACTGAATCTTACAGCCCTCGACCAGATATCGGATTTGACACACACATGCTGCTGGAGGTGTCCACCTTACCGTTTTCCAACTCTCTTCACTGTTTCACCCTTACGATCGACGACGAGCGTCAAGCCACCAAAGGTTTGCGGTCTGCGCAAAACTTGACCTAGTGCACAGCTTGTGGGATAGCGTGGCTCTACTGTGAAACGCGCCTTTCGACTCCTCTCTCCGGCTACAGTATGCTGTCGTCCACAGGGGCACTGAAGTTGCCCATTGGGCTTCATGTAAGGCGACTGCACGCCGCTCGGCCAACAGCGGCCTACTGCAGACCGACACTTAAGAGACGCCAAATGCAGATCGACATCGAGAGAGAGGCCCTGTCATATGGCACTCGCGGTGTATACGCTGAAATGAAATGTAAATAATACATCTTTTGTAGTGGTCGTCGCTCTACTGCAGTGTCACACATGCCGAATGAATAGGAAAACAGTAGAACGTCCGCATGGGGCCATGTTTTTACCTCCACTGTCACGTGGCTGATTGTGTATAAGGCTGTGTGGCATCATTCAAACACAGCCAAACTGTCACTCTAGCTGTGTATCTCTATCAAAGTGGACATATGTCTTCACCTCGGTGGCGATTAAAACGATTTCGCCCCCGGGTGGGCTCGAACCACCAACCTTTCGGTTTACAGCCGAACGCGCTAGCCGATTGCGCCACGGAGGCCTTGACTTGCGTTCACTCCTGCTCTCTTTATCAATGCAACTCGTATACTTTCTGCAGGCACCTCGCAGAATGGTAGTATCTGCTTACGCCTCTTCACATGGATAACGTGCATGCTCACTGTAGCGGAGCTCATAAACGAATGACATCGCCAAGCATGACATTCTACTACAAAATGCATACAAAACAGTGTTCCGCCTACACATTGAGTAAACCTCTGATGCAAGTAGAGCACTCTTTATCGCTTGTAGAACTTCCCCTTCATTCAGTGCACAGCCATTTGTTAGATGCTGCTCGAGCTAGCTCTGCTCTCAGCAGCAACGTTAAAAAAATGAATGCCTTCTGTGAAGGTCGAACTCACGACCCCGGGTTTACGAGAACAGTGCTCTACCACTGAGCTAGGAAGGCCGCAGCTTTGCCTTCGTGAGCTACTCCCGAATTGTCACGTCATCATACTGAATCTTACAGCCCTCGACCAGATATCGGATTTGACACACACATGCTGCTGGAGGTGTCCACCTTACCGTTTTCCAACTCTCTTCACTGTTTCACCCTTACGATCGACGACGAGCGTCAAGCCACCAAAGGTTTGCGGTCTGCGCAAAACTTGACCTAGTGCACAGCTTGTGGGATAGCGTGGCTCTACTGTGAGACGCGCCTTTCGACTCCTCTCTCCGGCTACAGTATGCTGTCGTCCACAGAGGCACTGAAGTTGCCCATTGGGCTTCATGTAAGGCGACTGCACGCCGCTCGGCCAACAGCGGCCTACTGCAGACCGACACTTAAGAGACGCCAAATGCAGATCGACATCGAGAGAGAGGCCCTGTCATATGGCACTCGCGGTGTATACGCTGAAATGAAATGTAAATAATACATCTTTTGTAGTGGTCGTCGCTCTACTGCAGTGTCACACATGCCGAATGAATAGGAAAACAGTAGAACGTCCGCATGGGGCCATGTTTTTACCTCCACTGTCACGTGGCTGATTGTGTATAAGGCTGTGTGGCATCATTCAAACACAGCCAAACTGTCACTCTAGCTGTGTATCTCTATCAAAGTGGACATATGTCTTCACCTCGGTGGCGATTAAAACGATTTCGCCCCCGGGTGGGCTCGAACCACCAACCTTTCGGTTAACAGCCGAACGCGCTAGCCGATTGCGCCACGGAGGCCTTGACTTGCGTTCACTCCTGCTCTCTTTATCAATGCAACTCGTATACTTTCTGCAGGCACCTCGCAGAATGGTAGTATCTGCTTACGCCTCTTCACATGGATAACGTGCATGCTCACTGTAGCGGAGCTCATAAACGAATGACATCGCCAAGCATGACATTCTACTACAAAATGCATACAAAACAGTGTTCCGCCTACACATTGAGTAAACCTCTGATGCAAGTAGAGCACTCTTTATCGCTTGTAGAACTTCCCCTTCATTCAGTGCACAGCCATTTGTTAGATGCTGCTCGAGCTAGCTCTGCTCTCAGCAGCAACGTTAAAAAAATGAATGCCTTCTGTGAAGGTCGAACTCACGACCCCGGGTTTACGAGAACAGTGCTCTACCACTGAGCTAGGAAGGCCGCAGCTTTGCCTTCGTGAGCTACTCCCGAATTGTCACGTCATCATACTGAATCTTACAGCCCTCGACCAGATATCGGATTTGACACACACATGCTGCTGGAGGTGTCCACCTTACCGTTTTCCAACTCTCTTCACTGTTTCACCCTTACGATCGACGACGAGCGTCAAGCCACCAAAGGTTTGCGGTCTGCGCAAAACTTGACCTAGTGCACAGCTTGTGGGATAGCGTGGCTCTACTGTGAGACGCGCCTTTCGACTCCTCTCTCCGGCTACAGTATGCTGTCGTCCACAGAGGCACTGAAGTTGCCCATTGGGCTTCATGTAAGGCGACTGCACGCCGCTCGGCCAACAGCGGCCTACTGCAGACCGACACTTAAGAGACGCCAAATGCAGATCGACATCGAGAGAGAGGCCCTGTCATATGGCACTCGCGGTGTATACGCTGAAATGAAATGTAAATAATACATCTTTTGTAGTGGTCGTCGCTCTACTGCAGTGTCACACATGCCGAATGAATAGGAAAACAATAGAACGTCCGCATGGGGCCATGTTTTTACCTCCACTGTCACGTGGCTGATTGTGTATAAGGCTGTGTGGCATCATTCAAACACAGCCAAACTGTCACTCTAGCTGTGTATCTCTATCAAAGTGGACATATGTCTTCACCTCGGTGGCGATTAAAACGATTTCGCCCCCGGGTGGGCTCGAACCACCAACCTTTCGGTTAACAGCCGAACGCGCTAGCCGATTGCGCCACGGAGGCCTTGACTTGCGTTCACTCCTGCTCTCTTTATCAATGCAACTCGTATACTTTCTGCAGGCACCTCGCAGAATGGTAGTATCTGCTTACGCCTCTTCACATGGATAACGTGCATGCTCACTGTAGCGGAGCTCATAAACGAATGACATCGCCAAGCATGACATTCTACTACAAAATGCATACAAAACAGTGTTCCGCCTACACATTGAGTAAACCTCTGATGCAAGTAGAGCACTCTTTATCGCTTGTAGAACTTCCCCTTCATTCAGTGCACAGCCATTTGTTAGATGCTGCTCGAGCTAGCTCTGCTCTCAGCAGCAACGTTAAAAAAATGAATGCCTTCTGTGAAGGTCGAACTCACGACCCCGGGTTTACGAGAACAGTGCTCTACCACTGAGCTAGGAAGGCCGCAGCTTTGCCTTCGTGAGCTACTCCCGAATTGTCACGTCATCATACTGAATCTTACAGCCCTCGACCAGATATCGGATTTGACACACACATGCTGCTGGAGGTGTCCACCTTACCGTTTTCCAACTCTCTTCACTGTTTCACCCTTACGATCGACGACGAGCGTCAAGCCACCAAAGGTTTGCGGTCTGCGCAAAACTTGACCTAGTGCACAGCTTGTGGGATAGCGTGGCTCTACTGTGAAACGCGCCTTTCGACTCCTCTCTCCGGCTACAGTATGCTGTCGTCCACAGGGGCACTGAAGTTGCCCATTGGGCTTCATGTAAGGCGACTGCACGCCGCTCGGCCAACAGCGGCCTACTGCAGACCGACACTTAAGAGACGCCAAATGCAGATCGACATCGAGAGAGAGGCCCTGTCATATGGCACTCGCGGTGTATACGCTGAAATGAAATGTAAATAATACATCTTTTGTAGTGGTCGTCGCTCTACTGCAGTGTCACACATGCCGAATGAATAGGAAAACAGTAGAACGTCCGCATGGGGCCATGTTTTTACCTCCACTGTCACGTGGCTGATTGTGTATAAGGCTGTGTGGCATCATTCAAACACAGCCAAACTGTCACTCTAGCTGTGTATCTCTATCAAAGTGGACATATGTCTTCACCTCGGTGGCGATTAAAACGATTTCGCCCCCGGGTGGGCTCGAACCACCAACCTTTCGGTTTACAGCCGAACGCGCTAGCCGATTGCGCCACGGAGGCCTTGACTTGCGTTCACTCCTGCTCTCTTTATCAATGCAACTCGTATACTTTCTGCAGGCACCTCGCAGAATGGTAGTATCTGCTTACGCCTCTTCACATGGATAACGTGCATGCTCACTGTAGCGGAGCTCATAAACGAATGACATCGCCAAGCATGACATTCTACTACAAAATGCATACAAAACAGTGTTCCGCCTACACATTGAGTAAACCTCTGATGCAAGTAGAGCACTCTTTATCGCTTGTAGAACTTCCCCTTCATTCAGTGCACAGCCATTTGTTAGATGCTGCTCGAGCTAGCTCTGCTCTCAGCAGCAACGTTAAAAAAATGAATGCCTTCTGTGAAGGTCGAACTCACGACCCCGGGTTTACGAGAACAGTGCTCTACCACTGAGCTAGGAAGGCCGCAGCTTTGCCTTCGTGAGCTACTCCCGAATTGTCACGTCATCATACTGAATCTTACAGCCCTCGACCAGATATCGGATTTGACACACACATGCTGCTGGAGGTGTCCACCTTACCGTTTTCCAACTCTCTTCACTGTTTCACCCTTACGATCGACGACGAGCGTCAAGCCACCAAAGGTTTGCGGTCTGCGCAAAACTTGACCTAGTGCACAGCTTGTGGGATAGCGTGGCTCTACTGTGAGACGCGCCTTTCGACTCCTCTCTCCGGCTACAGTATGCTGTCGTCCACAGAGGCACTGAAGTTGCCCATTGGGCTTCATGTAAGGCGACTGCACGCCGCTCGGCCAACAGCGGCCTACTGCAGACCGACACTTAAGAGACGCCAAATGCAGATCGACATCGAGAGAGAGGCCCTGTCATATGGCACTCGCGGTGTATACGCTGAAATGAAATGTAAATAATACATCTTTTGTAGTGGTCGTCGCTCTACTGCAGTGTCACACATGCCGAATGAATAGGAAAACAGTAGAACGTCCGCATGGGGCCATGTTTTTACCTCCACTGTCACGTGGCTGATTGTGTATAAGGCTGTGTGGCATCATTCAAACACAGCCAAACTGTCACTCTAGCTGTGTATCTCTATCAAAGTGGACATATGTCTTCACCTCGGTGGCGATTAAAACGATTTCGCCCCCGGGTGGGCTCGAACCACCAACCTTTCGGTTAACAGCCGAACGCGCTAGCCGATTGCGCCACGGAGGCCTTGACTTGCGTTCACTCCTGCTCTCTTTATCAATGCAACTCGTATACTTTCTGCAGGCACCTCGCAGAATGGTAGTATCTGCTTACGCCTCTTCACATGGATAACGTGCATGCTCACTGTAGCGGAGCTCATAAACGAATGACATCGCCAAGCATGACATTCTACTACAAAATGCATACAAAACAGTGTTCCGCCTACACATTGAGTAAACCTCTGATGCAAGTAGAGCACTCTTTATCGCTTGTAGAACTTCCCCTTCATTCAGTGCACAGCCATTTGTTAGATGCTGCTCGAGCTAGCTCTGCTCTCAGCAGCAACGTTAAAAAAATGAATGCCTTCTGTGAAGGTCGAACTCACGACCCCGGGTTTACGAGAACAGTGCTCTACCACTGAGCTAGGAAGGCCGCAGCTTTGCCTTCGTGAGCTACTCCCGAATTGTCACGTCATCATACTGAATCTTACAGCCCTCGACCAGATATCGGATTTGACACACACATGCTGCTGGAGGTGTCCACCTTACCGTTTTCCAACTCTCTTCACTGTTTCACCCTTACGATCGACGACGAGCGTCAAGCCACCAAAGGTTTGCGGTCTGCGCAAAACTTGACCTAGTGCACAGCTTGTGGGATAGCGTGGCTCTACTGTGAGACGCGCCTTTCGACTCCTCTCTCCGGCTACAGTATGCTGTCGTCCACAGAGGCACTGAAGTTGCCCATTGGGCTTCATGTAAGGCGACTGCACGCCGCTCGGCCAACAGCGGCCTACTGCAGACCGACACTTAAGAGACGCCAAATGCAGATCGACATCGAGAGAGAGGCCCTGTCATATGGCACTCGCGGTGTATACGCTGAAATGAAATGTAAATAATACATCTTTTGTAGTGGTCGTCGCTCTACTGCAGTGTCACACATGCCGAATGAATAGGAAAACAGTAGAACGTCCGCATAGGGCCATGTTTTTACCTCCACTGTCACGTGGCTGATTGTGTATAAGGCTGTGTGGCATCATTCAAACACAGCCAAACTGTCACTCTAGCTGTGTATCTCTATCAAAGTGGACATATGTCTTCACCTCGGTGGCGATTAAAACGATTTCGCCCCCGGGTGGGCTCGAACCACCAACCTTTCGGTTAACAGCCGAACGCGCTAGCCGATTGCGCCACGGAGGCCTTGACTTGCGGTCACTCCTGCTCTCTTTATCAATGCAACTCGTATACTTTCTGCAGGCACCTCGCAGAATGGTAGTATCTGCTTACGCCTCTTCACATGGATAACGTGCATGCTCACTGTAGCGGAGCTCATAAACGAATGACATCGCCAAGCATGACATTCTACTACAAAATGCATACAAAACAGTGTTCCGCCTACACATTCAGTAAACGTCTGATGCAAGTAGAGCTTTCTTTCTCGGTTGTAGAACTTCCCCTTCATTCAGTGCACTGCCATTTGTTAGATGCTGCTCGAGCTAGCTCTGCTCTCAGCAGCAACGTTAAAAAAAATGTATGACTTCTGTGAGGGTCGAAATTACGACCCCTGGTTTACGAGACCAGTGCTCTACCACTGAGCTAAGAAGGCCGCAGCTTTGCCTTCGTGAGCTACTCCCGAATTGTCACGTCATCATACTGAATCTTACAGCCCTCGACCAGATATCGGATTTGACACACACATGCTGCTGGAGGTGTCCACCTTACCGTTTTCCAACTCTCTTCACTGTTTCACCCTTACGATCGACGACGAGCGTCAAGCCACCAAAGGTTTGCGGTCTGCGCAAAACGTGACCTAGTGCACAGCTTGTGGGATAGCGTGGCTCTACTGTGAGACGCGCCTTTCGACTCCTCTCTCCGGCTACAGTATGCTGTCGTCCACAGGGGCACTGAAGTTGCCCATTGGGCTTCATGTAAGGCGACTGCACGCCGCTCGGCCAACAGCGGCCTACTGCAGACCGACACTTAAGAGACGCCAAATGCAGATCGACATCGAGAGAGAGGCCCTGTCATATGGCACTCGCGGTGTATACGCTGAAATGAAATGTAAATAATACATCTTTTGTAGTGGTCGTCGCTCTACTGCAGTGTCACACATGCCGAATGAATAGGAAAACAGTAGAACGTCCGCATAGGGCCATGTTTTTACCTCCACTGTCACGTGGCTGATTGTGTATAAGGCTGTGTGGCATCATTCAAACACAGCCAAACTGTCACTCTAGCTGTGTATCTCTATCAAAGTGGACATATGTCTTCACCTCGGTGGCGATTAAAACGATTTCGCCCCCGGGTGGGCTCGAACCACCAACCTTTCGGTTAACAGCCGAACGCGCTAGCCGATTGCGCCACGGAGGCCTTGACTTGCGGTCACTCCTGCTCTCTTTATCAATGCAACTCGTATACTTTCTGCAGGCACCTCGCAGAATGGTAGTATCTGCTTACGCCTCTTCACATGGATAACGTGCATGCTCACTGTAGCGGAGCTCATAAACGAATGACATCGCCAAGCATGACATTCTACTACAAAATGCATACAAAACAGTGTTCCGCCTACACATTCAGTAAACGTCTGATGCAAGTAGAGCTTTCTTTCTCGGTTGTAGAACTTCCCCTTCATTCAGTGCACTGCCATTTGTTAGATGCTGCTCGAGCTAGCTCTGCTCTCAGCAGCAACGTTAAAAAAAATGTATGACTTCTGTGAGGGTCGAAATTACGACCCCTGGTTTACGAGACCAGTGCTCTACCACTGAGCTAAGAAGGCCGCAGCTTTGCCTTCGTGAGCTACTCCCGAATTGTCACGTCATCATACTGAATCTTACAGCCCTCGACCAGATATCGGATTTGACACACACATGCTGCTGGAGGTGTCCACCTTACCGTTTTCCAACTCTCTTCACTGTTTCACCCTTACGATCGACGACGAGCGTCAAGCCACCAAAGGTTTGCGGTCTGCGCAAAACGTGACCTAGTGCACAGCTTGTGGGATAGCGTGGCTCTACTGTGAGACGCGCCTTTCGACTCCTCTCTCCGGCTACAGTATGCTGTCGTCCACAGGGGCACTGAAGTTGCCCATTGGGCTTCATGTAAGGCGACTGCACGCCGCTCGGCCAACAGCGGCCTACTGCAGACCGACACTTAAGAGACGCCAAATGCAGATCGACATCGAGAGAGAGGCCCTGTCATATGGCACTCGCGGTGTATACGCTGAAATGAAATGTAAATAATACATCTTTTGTAGTGGTCGTCGCTCTACTGCAGTGTCACACATGCCGAATGAATAGGAAAACAGTAGAACGTCCGCATAGGGCCATGTTTTTACCTCCACTGTCACGTGGCTGATTATGTATAAGGCTGTGTGGCATCATTCAAACACAGCCAAACTGTCACTCTAGCTGTGTATCTCTATCAAAGTGGACATATGTCTTCACCTCGGTGGCGATTAAAACGATTTCGCCCCCGGGTGGGCTCGAACCACCAACCTTTCGGTTAACAGCCGAACGCGCTAGCCGATTGCTCCACGGAGGCCTTGACTTGCGATCACTCCTGCTCTCTTTATCAATGCAACTCGTATACTTTCTGCAGGCACCTCGCAGAATGGTAGTATCTGCTTACGCCTCTTCACATGGATAACGTGCATGCTCACTGTAGCGGAGCTCATAAACGAATGACATCGCCAAGCATGACATTCTACTACAAAATGCATACAAAACAGTGTTCCGCCTACACATTCAGTAAACGTCTGATGCAAGTAGAGCTTTCTTTCTCGGTTGTAGAACTTCCCCTTCATTCAGTGCACTGCCATTTGTTAGATGCTGCTCGAGCTAGCTCTGCTCTCAGCAGCAACGTTAAAAAAATGTATGCCTTCTGTGAGGGTCGAAATTACGACCCCTGGTTTACGAGACCAGTTTTCTACCACTGAGCTAAGAAGGCCGCAGCTTTGCCTTCGTGAGCTACTCCCGAATTGTCACGTCATCATACTGAATCTTACAGCCCTCGACCAGATATCGGATTTGACACACACATGCTGCTGGAGGTGTCCACCTTACCGTTTTCCAACTCTCTTCACTGTTTCACCCTTACGATCGACGACGAGCGTCAAGCCACCAAAGGTTTGCGGTCTGCGCAAAACGTGACCTAGTGCACAGCTTGTGGGATAGCGTGGCTCTACTGTGAGACGCGCCTTTCGACTCCTCTCTCCGGCTACAGTATGCTGTCGTCCACAGGGGCACTGAAGTTGCCCATTGGGCTTCATGTAAGGCGACTGCACGCCGCTCGGCCAACAGCGGCCTACTGCAGACCGACACTTAAGAGACGCCAAATGCAGATCGACATCGAGAGAGAGGCCCTGTCATATGGCACTCGCGGTGTATACGCTGAAATGAAATGTAAATAATACATCTTTTGTAGTGGTCGTCGCTCTACTGCAGTGTCACACATGCCGAATGAATAGGAAAACAGTAGAACGTCCGCATAGGGCCATGTTTTTACCTCCACTGTCACGTGGCTGATTGTGTATAAGGCTGTGTGGCATCATTCAAACACAGCCAAACTGTCACTCTAGCTGTGTATCTCTATCAAAGTGGACATATGTCTTCACCTCGGTGGCGATTAAAACGATTTCGCCCCCGGGTGGGCTCGAACCACCAACCTTTCGGTTAACAGCCGAACGCGCTAGCCGATTGCGCCACGGAGGCCTTGACTTGCGGTCACTCCTGCTCTCTTTATCAATGCAACTCGTATACTTTCTGCAGGCACCTCGCAGAATGGTAGTATCTGCTTACGCCTCTTCACATGGATAACGTGCATGCTCACTGTAGCGGAGCTCATAAACGAATGACATCGCCAAGCATGACATTCTACTACAAAATGCATACAAAACAGTGTTCCGCCTACACATTCAGTAAACGTCTGATGCAAGTAGAGCTTTCTTTCTCGGTTGTAGAACTTCCCCTTCATTCAGTGCACTGCCATTTGTTAGATGCTGCTCGAGCTAGCTCTGCTCTCAGCAGCAACGTTAAAAAAAATGTATGACTTCTGTGAGGGTCGAAATTACGACCCCTGGTTTACGAGACCAGTGCTCTACCACTGAGCTAAGAAGGCCGCAGCTTTGCCTTCGTGAGCTACTCCCGAATTGTCACGTCATCATACTGAATCTTACAGCCCTCGACCAGATATCGGATTTGACACACACATGCTGCTGGAGGTGTCCACCTTACCGTTTTCCAACTCTCTTCACTGTTTCACCCTTACGATCGACGACGAGCGTCAAGCCACCAAAGGTTTGCGGTCTGCGCAAAACGTGACCTAGTGCACAGCTTGTGGGATAGCGTGGCTCTACTGTGAGACGCGCCTTTCGACTCCTCTCTCCGGCTACAGTATGCTGTCGTCCACAGGGGCACTGAAGTTGCCCATTGGGCTTCATGTAAGGCGACTGCACGCCGCTCGGCCAACAGCGGCCTACTGCAGACCGACACTTAAGAGACGCCAAATGCAGATCGACATCGAGAGAGAGGCCCTGTCATATGGCACTCGCGGTGTATACGCTGAAATGAAATGTAAATAATACATCTTTTGTAGTGGTCGTCGCTCTACTGCAGTGTCACACATGCCGAATGAATAGGAAAACAGTAGAACGTCCGCATAGGGCCATGTTTTTACCTCCACTGTCACGTGGCTGATTATGTATAAGGCTGTGTGGCATCATTCAAACACAGCCAAACTGTCACTCTAGCTGTGTATCTCTATCAAAGTGGACATATGTCTTCACCTCGGTGGCGATTAAAACGATTTCGCCCCCGGGTGGGCTCGAACCACCAACCTTTCGGTTAACAGCCGAACGCGCTAGCCGATTGCTCCACGGAGGCCTTGACTTGCGATCACTCCTGCTCTCTTTATCAATGCAACTCGTATACTTTCTGCAGGCACCTCGCAGAATGGTAGTATCTGCTTACGCCTCTTCACATGGATAACGTGCATGCTCACTGTAGCGGAGCTCATAAACGAATGACATCGCCAAGCATGACATTCTACTACAAAATGCATACAAAACAGTGTTCCGCCTACACATTCAGTAAACGTCTGATGCAAGTAGAGCTTTCTTTCTCGGTTGTAGAACTTCCCCTTCATTCAGTGCACTGCCATTTGTTAGATGCTGCTCGAGCTAGCTCTGCTCTCAGCAGCAACGTTAAAAAAATGTATGCCTTCTGTGAGGGTCGAAATTACGACCCCTGGTTTACGAGACCAGTTTTCTACCACTGAGCTAAGAAGGCCGCAGCTTTGCCTTCGTGAGCTACTCCCGAATTGTCACGTCATCATACTGAATCTTACAGCCCTCGACCAGATATCGGATTTGACACACACATGCTGCTGGAGGTGTCCACCTTACCGTTTTCCAACTCTCTTCACTGTTTCACCCTTACGATCGACGACGAGCGTCAAGCCACCAAAGGTTTGCGGTCTGCGCAAAACGTGACCTAGTGCACAGCTTGTGGGATAGCGTGGCTCTACTGTGAGACGCGCCTTTCGACTCCTCTCTCCGGCTACAGTATGCTGTCGTCCACAGGGGCACTGAAGTTGCCCATTGGGCTTCATGTAAGGCGACTGCACGCCGCTCGGCCAACAGCGGCCTACTGCAGACCGACACTTAAGAGACGCCAAATGCAGATCGACATCGAGAGAGAGGCCCTGTCATATGGCACTCGCGGTGTATACGCTGAAATGAAATGTAAATAATACATCTTTTGTAGTGGTCGTCGCTCTACTGCAGTGTCACACATGCCGAATGAATAGGAAAACAGTAGAACGTCCGCATAGGGCCATGTTTTTACCTCCACTGTCACGTGGCTGATTATGTATAAGGCTGTGTGGCATCATTCAAACACAGCCAAACTGTCACTCTAGCTGTGTATCTCTATCAAAGTGGACATATGTCTTCACCTCGGTGGCGATTAAAACGATTTCGCCCCCGGGTGGGCTCGAACCACCAACCTTTCGGTTAACAGCCGAACGCGCTAGCCGATTGCTCCACGGAGGCCTTGACTTGCGATCACTCCTGCTCTCTTTATCAATGCAACTCGTATACTTTCTGCAGGCACCTCGCAGAATGGTAGTATCTGCTTACGCCTCTTCACATGGATAACGTGCATGCTCACTGTAGCGGAGCTCATAAACGAATGACATCGCCAAGCATGACATTCTACTACAAAATGCATACAAAACAGTGTTCCGCCTACACATTCAGTAAACGTCTGATGCAAGTAGAGCTTTCTTTCTCGGTTGTAGAACTTCCCCTTCATTCAGTGCACTGCCATTTGTTAGATGCTGCTCGAGCTAGCTCTGCTCTCAGCAGCAACGTTAAAAAAATGTATGCCTTCTGTGAGGGTCGAAATTACGACCCCTGGTTTACGAGACCAGTTTTCTACCACTGAGCTAAGAAGGCCGCAGCTTTGCCTTCGTGAGCTACTCCCGAATTGTCACGTCATCATACTGAATCTTACAGCCCTCGACCAGATATCGGATTTGACACACACATGCTGCTGGAGGTGTCCACCTTACCGTTTTCCAACTCTCTTCACTGTTTCACCCTTACGATCGACGACGAGCGTCAAGCCACCAAAGGTTTGCGGTCTGCGCAAAACGTGACCTAGTGCACAGCTTGTGGGATAGCGTGGCTCTACTGTGAGACGCGCCTTTCGACTCCTCTCTCCGGCTACAGTATGCTGTCGTCCACAGGGGCACTGAAGTTGCCCATTGGGCTTCATGTAAGGCGACTGCACGCCGCTCGGCCAACAGCGGCCTACTGCAGACCGACACTTAAGAGACGCCAAATGCAGATCGACATCGAGAGAGAGGCCCTGTCATATGGCACTCGCGGTGTATACGCTGAAATGAAATGTAAATAATACATCTTTTGTAGTGGTCGTCGCTCTACTGCAGTGTCACACATGCCGAATGAATAGGAAAACAGTAGAACGTCCGCATAGGGCCATGTTTTTACCTCCACTGTCACGTGGCTGATTATGTATAAGGCTGTGTGGCATCATTCAAACACAGCCAAACTGTCACTCTAGCTGTGTATCTCTATCAAAGTGGACATATGTCTTCACCTCGGTGGCGATTAAAACGATTTCGCCCCCGGGTGGGCTCGAACCACCAACCTTTCGGTTAACAGCCGAACGCGCTAGCCGATTGCTCCACGGAGGCCTTGACTTGCGATCACTCCTGCTCTCTTTATCAATGCAACTCGTATACTTTCTGCAGGCACCTCGCAGAATGGTAGTATCTGCTTACGCCTCTTCACATGGATAACGTGCATGCTCACTGTAGCGGAGCTCATAAACGAATGACATCGCCAAGCATGACATTCTACTACAAAATGCATACAAAACAGTGTTCCGCCTACACATTCAGTAAACGTCTGATGCAAGTAGAGCTTTCTTTCTCGGTTGTAGAACTTCCCCTTCATTCAGTGCACTGCCATTTGTTAGATGCTGCTCGAGCTAGCTCTGCTCTCAGCAGCAACGTTAAAAAAATGTATGCCTTCTGTGAGGGTCGAAATTACGACCCCTGGTTTACGAGACCAGTTTTCTACCACTGAGCTAAGAAGGCCGCAGCTTTGCCTTCGTGAGCTACTCCCGAATTGTCACGTCATCATACTGAATCTTACAGCCCTCGACCAGATATCGGATTTGACACACACATGCTGCTGGAGGTGTCCACCTTACCGTTTTCCAACTCTCTTCACTGTTTCACCCTTACGATCGACGACGAGCGTCAAGCCACCAAAGGTTTGCGGTCTGCGCAAAACGTGACCTAGTGCACAGCTTGTGGGATAGCGTGGCTCTACTGTGAGACGCGCCTTTCGACTCCTCTCTCCGGCTACAGTATGCTGTCGTCCACAGGGGCACTGAAGTTGCCCATTGGGCTTCATGTAAGGCGACTGCACGCCGCTCGGCCAACAGCGGCCTACTGCAGACCGACACTTAAGAGACGCCAAATGCAGATCGACATCGAGAGAGAGGCCCTGTCATATGGCACTCGCGGTGTATACGCTGAAATGAAATGTAAATAATACATCTTTTGTAGTGGTCGTCGCTCTACTGCAGTGTCACACATGCCGAATGAATAGGAAAACAGTAGAACGTCCGCATAGGGCCATGTTTTTACCTCCACTGTCACGTGGCTGATTATGTATAAGGCTGTGTGGCATCATTCAAACACAGCCAAACTGTCACTCTAGCTGTGTATCTCTATCAAAGTGGACATATGTCTTCACCTCGGTGGCGATTAAAACGATTTCGCCCCCGGGTGGGCTCGAACCACCAACCTTTCGGTTAACAGCCGAACGCGCTAGCCGATTGCTCCACGGAGGCCTTGACTTGCGATCACTCCTGCTCTCTTTATCAATGCAACTCGTATACTTTCTGCAGGCACCTCGCAGAATGGTAGTATCTGCTTACGCCTCTTCACATGGATAACGTGCATGCTCACTGTAGCGGAGCTCATAAACGAATGACATCGCCAAGCATGACATTCTACTACAAAATGCATACAAAACAGTGTTCCGCCTACACATTCAGTAAACGTCTGATGCAAGTAGAGCTTTCTTTCTCGGTTGTAGAACTTCCCCTTCATTCAGTGCACTGCCATTTGTTAGATGCTGCTCGAGCTAGCTCTGCTCTCAGCAGCAACGTTAAAAAAATGTATGCCTTCTGTGAGGGTCGAAATTACGACCCCTGGTTTACGAGACCAGTTTTCTACCACTGAGCTAAGAAGGCCGCAGCTTTGCCTTCGTGAGCTACTCCCGAATTGTCACGTCATCATACTGAATCTTACAGCCCTCGACCAGATATCGGATTTGACACACACATGCTGCTGGAGGTGTCCACCTTACCGTTTTCCAACTCTCTTCACTGTTTCACCCTTACGATCGACGACGAGCGTCAAGCCACCAAAGGTTTGCGGTCTGCGCAAAACGTGACCTAGTGCACAGCTTGTGGGATAGCGTGGCTCTACTGTGAGACGCGCCTTTCGACTCCTCTCTCCGGCTACAGTATGCTGTCGTCCACAGGGGCACTGAAGTTGCCCATTGGGCTTCATGTAAGGCGACTGCACGCCGCTCGGCCAACAGCGGCCTACTGCAGACCGACACTTAAGAGACGCCAAATGCAGATCGACATCGAGAGAGAGGCCCTGTCATATGGCACTCGCGGTGTATACGCTGAAATGAAATGTAAATAATACATCTTTTGTAGTGGTCGTCGCTCTACTGCAGTGTCACACATGCCGAATGAATAGGAAAACAGTAGAACGTCCGCATAGGGCCATGTTTTTACCTCCACTGTCACGTGGCTGATTGTGTATAAGGCTGTGTGGCATCATTCAAACACAGCCAAACTGTCACTCTAGCTGTGTATCTCTATCAAAGTGGACATATGTCTTCACCTCGGTGGCGATTAAAACGATTTCGCCCCCGGGTGGGCTCGAACCACCAACCTTTCGGTTAACAGCCGAACGCGCTAGCCGATTGCGCCACGGAGGCCTTGACTTGCGGTCACTCCTGCTCTCTTTATCAATGCAACTCGTATACTTTCTGCAGGCACCTCGCAGAATGGTAGTATCTGCTTACGCCTCTTCACATGGATAACGTGCATGCTCACTGTAGCGGAGCTCATAAACGAATGACATCGCCAAGCATGACATTCTACTACAAAATGCATACAAAACAGTGTTCCGCCTACACATTCAGTAAACGTCTGATGCAAGTAGAGCTTTCTTTCTCGGTTGTAGAACTTCCCCTTCATTCAGTGCACTGCCATTTGTTAGATGCTGCTCGAGCTAGCTCTGCTCTCAGCAGCAACGTTAAAAAAAATGTATGACTTCTGTGAGGGTCGAAATTACGACCCCTGGTTTACGAGACCAGTGCTCTACCACTGAGCTAAGAAGGCCGCAGCTTTGCCTTCGTGAGCTACTCCCGAATTGTCACGTCATCATACTGAATCTTACAGCCCTCGACCAGATATCGGATTTGACACACACATGCTGCTGGAGGTGTCCACCTTACCGTTTTCCAACTCTCTTCACTGTTTCACCCTTACGATCGACGACGAGCGTCAAGCCACCAAAGGTTTGCGGTCTGCGCAAAACGTGACCTAGTGCACAGCTTGTGGGATAGCGTGGCTCTACTGTGAGACGCGCCTTTCGACTCCTCTCTCCGGCTACAGTATGCTGTCGTCCACAGGGGCACTGAAGTTGCCCATTGGGCTTCATGTAAGGCGACTGCACGCCGCTCGGCCAACAGCGGCCTACTGCAGACCGACACTTAAGAGACGCCAAATGCAGATCGACATCGAGAGAGAGGCCCTGTCATATGGCACTCGCGGTGTATACGCTGAAATGAAATGTAAATAATACATCTTTTGTAGTGGTCGTCGCTCTACTGCAGTGTCACACATGCCGAATGAATAGGAAAACAGTAGAACGTCCGCATAGGGCCATGTTTTTACCTCCACTGTCACGTGGCTGATTATGTATAAGGCTGTGTGGCATCATTCAAACACAGCCAAACTGTCACTCTAGCTGTGTATCTCTATCAAAGTGGACATATGTCTTCACCTCGGTGGCGATTAAAACGATTTCGCCCCCGGGTGGGCTCGAACCACCAACCTTTCGGTTAACAGCCGAACGCGCTAGCCGATTGCTCCACGGAGGCCTTGACTTGCGATCACTCCTGCTCTCTTTATCAATGCAACTCGTATACTTTCTGCAGGCACCTCGCAGAATGGTAGTATCTGCTTACGCCTCTTCACATGGATAACGTGCATGCTCACTGTAGCGGAGCTCATAAACGAATGACATCGCCAAGCATGACATTCTACTACAAAATGCAT
The DNA here is from genome assembly GCF_023864275.1 of Schistocerca cancellata. Classification (NCBI taxonomy): domain Eukaryota; kingdom Metazoa; phylum Arthropoda; class Insecta; order Orthoptera; family Acrididae; genus Schistocerca; species Schistocerca cancellata. The sequence goes on from NW_026046837.1 coordinate 345,381, forward strand.
ACAAAACAGTGTTCCGCCTACACATTCAGTAAACGTCTGATGCAAGTAGAGCTTTCTTTCTCGGTTGTAGAACTTCCCCTTCATTCAGTGCACTGCCATTTGTTAGATGCTGCTCGAGCTAGCTCTGCTCTCAGCAGCAACGTTAAAAAAATGTATGCCTTCTGTGAGGGTCGAAATTACGACCCCTGGTTTACGAGACCAGTTTTCTACCACTGAGCTAAGAAGGCCGCAGCTTTGCCTTCGTGAGCTACTCCCGAATTGTCACGTCATCATACTGAATCTTACAGCCCTCGACCAGATATCGGATTTGACACACACATGCTGCTGGAGGTGTCCACCTTACCGTTTTCCAACTCTCTTCACTGTTTCACCCTTACGATCGACGACGAGCGTCAAGCCACCAAAGGTTTGCGGTCTGCGCAAAACGTGACCTAGTGCACAGCTTGTGGGATAGCGTGGCTCTACTGTGAGACGCGCCTTTCGACTCCTCTCTCCGGCTACAGTATGCTGTCGTCCACAGGGGCACTGAAGTTGCCCATTGGGCTTCATGTAAGGCGACTGCACGCCGCTCGGCCAACAGCGGCCTACTGCAGACCGACACTTAAGAGACGCCAAATGCAGATCGACATCGAGAGAGAGGCCCTGTCATATGGCACTCGCGGTGTATACGCTGAAATGAAATGTAAATAATACATCTTTTGTAGTGGTCGTCGCTCTACTGCAGTGTCACACATGCCGAATGAATAGGAAAACAGTAGAACGTCCGCATAGGGCCATGTTTTTACCTCCACTGTCACGTGGCTGATTATGTATAAGGCTGTGTGGCATCATTCAAACACAGCCAAACTGTCACTCTAGCTGTGTATCTCTATCAAAGTGGACATATGTCTTCACCTCGGTGGCGATTAAAACGATTTCGCCCCCGGGTGGGCTCGAACCACCAACCTTTCGGTTAACAGCCGAACGCGCTAGCCGATTGCTCCACGGAGGCCTTGACTTGCGATCACTCCTGCTCTCTTTATCAATGCAACTCGTATACTTTCTGCAG